>NC_065583.1:68364557-68710681 GCF_024542745.1 Macaca thibetana thibetana | reverse complement strand
TTTGAAACACTTTCTGCTCTTGGACCCAAGGATACCACACACTCACCTGGCCACTCCTTATCAGTCTGCTTTGCTGGTTGCTTCTCATCTCTCCAGTCTCTAAACCTTAGACTCCCCAGCGTTAAGTCTTTGGACCTCCTCTTTCCTAACTACACTACCTTCGTGATCTCATCCAGTCTCATGTTTAATATGTATAAGCTTGTGGCCCCCAAATTTATGTCCCCAGTCCAGACCTGTTTCTTGAACTCTTGACACCTGTATCCAACTAGCTGTTTGATCCTTGTAGGTATCTAACAGACACCTCAAACAAATGTCCAGGACTGAATTCCATATCCCCCCGACCCGCCACAACCTCCCACCCCAACAAAACCTATTCTACCCAGTCATCTCCAGCTCAGTGGCAATTTTATCCTTCCATTTGTTAAGGCTAAAAAGCTTGTCCTTGCCCTTAACCCTTCTGACCCATGCCCAATCCATAAGCAAATCCCATTACTTCTACCTTTGAAATATATCAAGAATCTGATACTTCTTACCTCCTACTGCTACACAAAGAACCAAGCCACCATCGTCATCTCCAGTCAGATCACTGCAAAAACCTTTTAACTATTCCCCCAATTTCCTCCCTTACCCCCCTTCAGTCTGTTCCTAATACAGTGGCCACAGGCATCTTTTTAAAACACAGGACAGATCATTTTGCTCCTCTGGTTAAAATTCCCCAATACCTCCACATCTCACACAGAGTAGAAGCCAAAACCTTTACAATGGCCTATCACCTGCAACCTGTCCCACCTCGTCTCCTGCACCTCTCTAGATCACTTCTTCCGTTGCTCCCACCTCAGGACTTCTGCATATGCAGCTCATTCTGGAGTATGATTCCCCATGGTTCTTTCCTTTACCATTTTTTTTTCTCTCTCTCTTTTTATTTTTTTTAGGGGGGACAGGGTTTTGCTTTGTTACCCAGGCTAGAGTGGCACAGCTCACTTGCAGCCTTGACGTGGGCCGAAGTGATCCTCCTACTTCAGCCTCCTGAGTAGCTGGGACTACAGGCTTGCGTCACAATGTCCGGCTAATTTTTTAACTTTTGTAGAGAGCGGGTCTCCATAGGAGACCCCGTCACAAACAAGCTGGTCTCAAACTCCTGGCCTCAAGTGATCCTCCTACCTTGGCCTCCCAAAGTGTTGGGATTACAGGCTGAGTCACTGTTCCTGATTCCTTTACTGCTATCGAGTCTGATTCAGTAGAGCCTTCTGGTATAGATTTCCTAAATGTCTCCATTTAGAATAATAAGCATCCCTCCAGTCCTTGGCCCCCCCCCATCTTTCTACTTATTTTTTCCCTATATTATCTGCTAAATATACCATCTAATTTTCAATTTTACTGCCTATCTCTCAACTAGACTGTAAGCTTCATTAATTCAAGGAGTATGGTCTCTGGTTTGCTGGTTCACTGCCAGTGTTATGAACATGCTTGGCACATATTAAACACCTCAATAAATAAATATTTATTGAGTGAATTAATCAGAGCTGAGAGTGGACATTCTTTTGTACCCATAACAAAAATTGAACAGCATACTGAACCGATCAACCTGAACTGAATTAGGCTGGCTGTCAGGGCCTCCAAAGTACTACTTCTGTCTGGTCACCCTGCTGCTATAGCCCTGGCCAGCTAGGCCCTGCTGTTCATGGTGCCGGCCCAGAGAGGACCCAGCCAGGAGATGCTGAGTGCTGTGTGGGGGTAGGGAACCCCAAGGAGAAGGCGCTGAGGACACTGAAAAACAGGGTTAGCAGCTCAAACTGCCAGAGACAGAAGGCAAGCTCAAATGAGTGACCTGAAACAGCAAGTGGTAGATTTAGAACAGAACCAAAAATTTTTGCTAGACAATCAGCTTTTACAAGAGAAAATGCATGGACTCATAGTTGAGAACCGTGAGTGAAGGCAGCACTTGGGGATGGAGGCCCTGGTTACTGAAGAGGAGGCGAAAGCCAAGTTAATTCCATCTATTTGATGCTTGACATCCCTAACTAGGCAGTGAGGGTAGACGTTAGTTGTGGTGGGGTTGGAAGTAAACATCAACTACCTTCCCAGTATGATATCCTGTTGGGCATTCTGGACAACTTACCCCCAGTAGTGTTCTTCAAATGTCCTTCCCCAGAGTCTGCCAGCCTGGAGCAGCTCCCAGAGGTCTACTCAGAAGGACCCAATTCCTAACCAGCCTCCCTTTCTCTGTCAGTGGGGACATTATCAGCCAAGCTTGAAGCTATTAATGAACTAATTAATTTTGACTACATATATGCCAAGCCCGTAGTCTGAGACAGAGAGTCAAGCTAATGTCGTAGTGAAAATCAAGGAAGCACCTCTCAGCCTCTCAGAGAAAGATCACCCGGAATTCGTGGTCTCAGTGAAGGAAGACTTTGTGGAAGATGACTTCATTCCAGACCAGGGTATCTCCAATCTACTCTCATCCAGCCACTGCCCGAAGCCATCTTCCTGTCTACTGGATGTTTACAGTGACTGTGGGTATGAGGGCTCCCCTTTCCCCTTCAGCAACATGGCCTCTCCACTTGGTGCAAACCATGCTAAGGAGGAGACTGGCCAATGAACTCTTTCCCCAGCTGGTTAGTGTCTAAGGGGTGATCTAATACTGTTGCCCTTTTCCTTGACTATTACACTGCCTGGAGGATAGCAGAGAAGCCTGCCTGTGCTTCATTCCAAAGGCCAGAGAGTCTGCAGTCCTAGAGAATTCCCTTAACGTATTTATCTGTTCAAATGTCATAGAGAACCCCAAGTATTGTCTTTTGGCATGCAGTCCAAGGTATTTGATATGTTACTATAATTCAGAACTACAGCTTTTGAGGTTGTACTTTTTCTAAAGAGTGGTAGTTTGCCCTAAATATTTATTATGTGAGGGTGATTAGAGAAGTGTCAGAGTAGACATGGAATTCATGAATGGCTATTTATCATTTCTCCTCCCCCTTTTTGGCATCCCAGGCTTGCCTCTAGTTTTAGGTCCTTTAGTTTGCTTCTGCAAGTGGAGAGAACACCTACCTGAGAGGGCTCTTTTCCCCTCATGTACAGTTCAAGTAAAGATCAAGAATTTTTTGTAAAATTATAGAAATTGACTGTGTAAATGCTTGATGGAATTGTTTCCTGCTAGTATAGCTTTTGAAAGGTGCTTTCTCCATTTATTTAAAACTACCTATGTAATTAAAAAGTATAATGCAAACAAATAAACAATTAGAAGAGATGTACTTGCATATCAATATAGGTGATTCTCTAAAATCACTGCCTACCATGGAAAGTCATTTTTCCTAATGTTCTGACTCAATGCTACATTAAATGTGGCATGGAGGAAGAGTCTTGGGAAAAGCTGAGAACTGTAAGTGTTCTCAATAGGCAAAGACTTTGTAAAGAAATCCCAGAGTAACGGTGGCATTTGGCTGAGGGGTGCTGGTAAGACAAGAAGGCCAGGAAGCCTGTTATTTAAGCCCAGTGTGTCACATCTCCTCTCACATGTGGGGCCATATTGTTCCTGAGTCTTACCTTCTTTAGTGATGGCATCTGCAGTCTCTTTGGCCTTGTCTTTAAGGTCCTTGACCACGCTGTCCATCTGGGACTCATGCTTCAGGAAGAAAGGACGGATGATGCGCTTGTAGAGCAGTTCAGCCCCATTAGAAGGGCTCGGGGCCATGCACCACAACAGGAAGCCACACTGCAGAATAAGAGCCAGCATGGGTAACAGGAGGGTGGAGGGGCACGTTCTGAGAATACACACTGTCTTTTACTATGGGGATGGGAAATGCCTCTGGTATTTTCTCCAAAGGCATTACCAGTGTTTTCTGCAGGTTAAAGGTGGGCTTTCTTTAAAAACATGATGAGTAATGAGCTGGTAAGGAAAAGCTGAGACTAAAAAACAAAGGGTAAAACACACCAGGCCGGGCGCGGTGGCTCAAGCCTGTAATCCCAGCACTTTGGGAGGCCGAGACGGGCGGATCACAAGGTCAGGAGATCGAGACCATCCTGGCTAACATGGTGAAACCCCGTCTCTACTAAAAATACAAAAAAACTAGCCGGGCAAGGTGGCGGGCGCCTGTAGTCCCAGCTACTCGGGAGGCTGAGGCAGGAGAATGGCGTAAACCCGGGAGGCGGAGCTTGCAGTGAGCTGAGATCCGGCCACTGCACTCCAGCCTGGGCGACAGAGCGAGACTCCGTCTCAAAAAAAAAAAAAAAAAAAACACCACGTCCAGGAGCTTAACTATCTTCCTAACTTGGACCACTTTTTAGTATATAGCTGTAAGAAGCTTTCATTAATCATAACTCTCAGAAATCAATTAAGAAAATATAGTACTTATCTGCATGCATAAAGCCCTATCCAGATAAGCCTAATATCTAGGAGGCTTGTGCTTGCTAGGCTTACCTTGGTAAATTTATCACATTTGTTCATCCTATTATAGAAAAAATACCTTGTCCATTCTTGAATTCTTCCTTTGGTGGAACCTCAGTTTTTGGGTAGATCTTTAGCCTTCAAGGAATCTTTACAGCTGTTCTTCATCTTTCATCTTAAATGTAGTTATTATTCCTAACTCCTTCTTTACAGCTCTACTTTGCCATTGAGATTTTTTTTTTTAATTGACAAATTTCTGCCCTAATTACTTAAATAAGGATTTTTACACTATTTATGTCCAAAAATTTTTTACTGTTTATTCAAAAAATACCAACTTGCCACTTCAAGTCATCCATGCAATTTACTCCTTTTTAAGATAAAAAGGAAAAAAAAAAAAAAAAAGGGAATATTCAGAGTAATCTGCCCAATTCCCTAGAAAGTTTAATAAACAATATGCTGAGTTATTTTAGTTTAAAAGATTTTAACCACATTTTATTCCACACAGCCTAGGTGACTCTACAAAAAAAAAAAACAGAAGTCACTTACAGAGAGATTCCAAATCAGTATTTTTTACATCTTCTCCTTAAAGTAAAAACATCTTAATTTATCATGCTTTAAATTTAAAAGGCTTAGTCCTTATGATTCCAAACCAAGGGATGTACTCTGATAATCAACAAGCTATGATGCCTTTCCAAGACAGTCTTTCAAATGTTTTAGAGATACAAAGCTGATAAAAGGCGAACACTAATGACAGAGTTTTAGTTTAAAATGCACAAATAGCTCACTCCAACAGCACCGTGTTGGCTCTGAGAAATTTATACTACACTGTGAACTTGTACTACACTCTGAACTTGTACTACACTCAAAATAAAAAACAAAACCCAAGTTCTCAACAAATTAATATCGCCAGATTATTATTTTTGAGAGTCTTGCTCTGTCACCCAGGCTGGAGTGCAGTGGTATGAACATGGCTTACTGCAGCCTTGAACTCCTGGGTTCAAACAGTTTTCCCACCCCAGCCTCCCAAGTAGCTGGCATGAACCACCAGGCCTGGCTAAATTTTTATAACTTTTTTTTTGTAGATACCAAGTCTCACAATGTTGCCCAGGCTCCCCTTATCTCAACTACAGTAAAAAGTAACTCTTGAAATGTAACCTTTGTGAATTAAAATTTGTTACAGATGCACAAGTGTTTTTAAGACAGAGACTTACTGGACATAGTGGCATGCACCTGTAGTTCCAGTGACTTGGGACACCAAGGTGCAAGGATTGCTTGAGCCTAGGAGTTGGAGACTGACATGGTTTGGTTGTGTCTCCACCCAAATCTCATCTTGTACTGTAGCTCCCATAATTCCCATGTGTTGTGGAAAGGACGAGGTGAGAGATAACTGAATCATGGGGGTGGTTTCCTGCCATGCTGTTCTCGTGGTAGTGAATAAGTCTCACGAGATCTGATAGTTTTACAAGGAGTTTCCCCTTTCACTTGGCTCTCATTCTCTCTTGCCTGCCACTGCCATGTAAGACATCCCTTCGCTTTTCCTTCATCTTCTACCACGATTGTGAGGCCTCCACAGCCATGTGGAACTGTGAGTCAATTAAACCTCTTTCCTTCATAAATTGCCCATTCTCAGGTATGTCTTTATTAGCAGCATGATAGCAGACTAATGCAGAGACCATCCTGGGCAACACAGCAAGAGCTCATCTCAAAAACAAAACAAAACCCAGAGACTATAGGACTAAATTTTTTATAAAACCCCAAAACTATAGCTGTATGCTTAAGAAACATACCTACCACAAAACCAAATAGGAACACTGAAAATAAAGTTATGGGAAAGATATATCAGACAAACACCAACTCCCAGAATAGCTCATTAGTAATATTAATACATACAAATTGCTTAAGGCAAAATAAGTAAATAGAATAAGGAAAGCAATTCAGCAAGAATATTAAAATTCCTGAACTTGTATATACCTTTGAAATATGTAAATTATATATAGCTTTGTATGTTTGTAATATAATATTTTTATAATTATATATTTTATATATAGCTATAGATAGCTTTCAAATATGGCTTTAAAATATGTAAATGTAAGTCAGAATTATATAGACAAATGGACACAATCTGCAATCATAGATTTTAACATTTCCATCAGAAATTGATATACTAGCCAGGCTCACACCTGTAATCCCAGCACTTTGGGAGGCTGAGGTTGGAGGATCACTTGAGCCCAAGAGTTTTGAGACTAGCCTGTGTAACATAGGGAGACCCCATCTCTATGGGCAAAAAAAAAAAAAAATTTTTTTTTTTTTTAGATGGCGTCTTGCTCTCTCACCCAGGCTGGAGTTCCGTGGCATAATCTCAGCTCACTGCAACCTCCGCCTCCTGGATTTAAGCGATTCTCCTGTCTCAGCCTCCCGAGTAGCTGGGACTACAGGCGCACACCACCATGCCTGGCTAACTTTTCTATTTCTAGTGGAGATAAGGTTTCACCATGTTGGTCAGGCTGGTCTTGAACTCCTGACCTCAAATGATCCGCCCCCATTGGCCTCCCAAAGTGCTGGGATTACAGGTGTGAGCCACTGCTCCCGGCCACAAAAAAAAAGAAAATAATTTAAAATTAGCCAGGCTTGGTAGCGTATGCCTATGGTCCTCCTGGGAGGCTGAGGCAGGAGGGTGGCTTGAGCTTGGGAGGTCGAGACTGCTGTGAGCTGTGATACCACTGCTGCAATCCAGACTTGGTGAGAGAGCAAGACCCTGTCTCAAAAAGACCAAAAGAAAAAAAAAAATTGATATATAAAACAACCTAGAAATTAGTAAGAATACAGAATAAAGAACACAAAATTTAACTTTTTTTTTTTTTTTTTTTTTTTTAAAGACAGGGTCTCACTTTGTTACCCAGGCAGGAGTGCAGGGGCACAAATACAGAACACTATAGCCTCAACTTCCTGGGCTCAAGTGATTCTCCCGCCTCAGCCCTCCAAGTAGCTGACACCACAGGCATGCAGGCACGCATCATCACGTCTGGCTAATTATTGTACTTTTTGTAGAGACAGGGTTTCGCCATGTTGGCCAGGCTGGTCTCAAACTCCTGACCTCAAGTGATCCACCTGCCTCGGCCTCCTAAAGTGCTGGGATTACAGGTGTGAGCCACTGCACCCGGCCTAAAATCTCACTCTAAAGATATATACAGATCTCTCAACCCAACAAACAGGGATTCAGGGATTCAAAGAGTTAGTATAGTATATAGAGAGTAACAGGATGGGCTCAAAGAAACTAATTTCCAATCCCGGTTCTGCCATTTACTAGCTAAGCAAACCTTGTGCAAGTTACTTAATCACTTAAGTCTGTTTTTTCCTCTATAAAATAGGTATTGGGAATTTAAAAATCTACCCCTATAATTTTGTAAGAAAAGAAAATTACTGAGCATAGCAAGGACTTTCTCTGACCCAAGAATACTGTGTTTTCTAATAGCATCTATGAAACATTACTAACAAGAGAGCATATTAGCTTTCAGTGGGGGAAAGCAAATCCTAGAACCAAAAACATTTCAGCAAATCTTTATTTTTATTTTTTATTTTTGAGACAGAGTCTCACTCTGTCACTCAGGCTGGACTCCAGTGGCGTAATCTTGGCTCACTGCAACCTCCGCCTCCTGGGTTCAAGCAGTTCTCCTGCCTCAGCCTCCCAAGTAGCTGGGATTACAGGCACGTGCCAACATGCCCGGCTAATTTTTTTAATTTTTAGTAGAGATGAGTTTTTGCCATGTTGGTCAGGCTGGTCTCGAACTCCTGGCCTCAGGAGATCCGCCCGCTTTGGCCTCCCAAAGTGCTGGGATTACAGGAGTGAGCCACCGCGCCTGGCCATAAGTAAATATTTTAGAAACTCTCCTTTTAGTACATGAAATGAAATTCAAATTTATGATATACTTAATTACAAAAAATATATAGTCTAACTGCAACATAAAGGAAAAACAAAATGAAAGTAATTTATAATATATATAAGTATGCAAACAAAACAATACTAGAAGACATCATAAAGTACTTGTAAGTAGAATCACTGACAGTGGCAGCTATGAACAGAATCTTCCATATATTCCCATAGGTTAAGAATGTCTGAGGGGCCAGGCGGTGCCGGCAAGATGGCTGCACTTGAGAAGATGACGTTTCCAGAGAAACCAAGCCACGAAAAGTACAGGGCCGCCCTGAAGAAGGAGAAACGAAAGAAATGTCGGCAGGAACTTGCTCGACTGAGAGACTCAGGACTCTCACAGGAGGAGGAGGAGGAGGACACTTTTATTGAAGAACAACAACTAGAAGAAGAGAAGCTATTGGAAAGAGAGAGGCAAAGATTACATGAGGAGTGGTTGCTGAGAGAACAGAAGGCACAAGAAGAATTCAGAATAAAGAAGGAAAAGGAAGAGGCAGCTAAAAAATGGCAAGAACAAGAGAGAAAGTTAAAGGAACAATGGAAAGAACAGCAGAGGAAAGATAGAGAAGAGGAGGACCAGAAACGACAGAAGAAAAAAAAAGAGGAAGCTATGCAGAAGATGCTGGATCAGGCTGAAAATGAGTTAGAAAATGGTACCATATGGCAAAACCCTGAACCACCTGTGGATTTCAGAGTAATGGAGAAGGATCGAGCTAATTGTCCCTTTTACAGTAAAACAGGAGCTTGCAGATTTGGAGACAGATGTTCACGTAAACATAATTTCCCAACATCCAGTCCTACCCTTCTTATTAAGAGCATGTTTACAACGTTTGGAATGGAGCAGTGCAGGAGGGATGACTATGACCCTGACGCAAGCCTGGAGTATAGCGAGGAAGAAATCTACCAACAGTTCCTAGATTTCTATGAGGATGTGTTGCCCGAGTTCAAGAACGTGGGGAAGGTGATTCAGTTCAAGGTCAGCTGCAATTTAGAACCTCACCTGAGGGGCAATGTATATGTTCAGTACCAGTCGGAAGAAGAATGCCAAGCAGCCCTTTCTCTGTTTAATGGACGATGGTATGCAGGACGACAGCTGCAATGTGAATTCTGCCCAGTGACCCGGTGGAAAATGGCGATTTGTGGTTTATTTGAAATACAACAGTGTCCAAGAGGAAAACACTGCAACTTTCTTCATGTGTTCAGAAATCCCAACAATGAATTCTGGGAAGCTAACAGAGACATCCACTTGTCTCCAGATCAGACTGGCTCCTCCTTTGGCAAGAACTCCGAGAGGAGGGAGAGGATGGGCCACCACGACCACTACTCCAGCAGGCTGCGGGGAAGGAGAAACCCTAGTCCAGACCACTCCTACAAAAGAAATGGGGAATCTGAGAGGAAAAGGAGTAGTCACAGGGTGAAGAAATCTCACAAACACACATCAAAGAGTCGGGAGAAGCACAATTCACCAAGCAGAGGAAGAAACAGGCACCGCAGCCAGGGCCAGGGCCGCCGGAGCCAGAGCCGCAGGAGCCACCGCAGCCGGAGCCAAAGTTCCTCTAGGTCCCGAAGTCGTGGCAGGAGGAGGTCGGGTAATAGAGGCAGAACCGTTCAGAGCCCCAAATCCAAATAAACTAGTTTTGTTCTAAAAAAAAAAAAAAAAAAAAAAAAAAAAAAAAAAAAAAAAAGACTAGGCCAGGCGCGGTGATCCTGTAATCACCTGTAATCCTGGCACTTTAGGAGGCTGAGGAGGGTGGATCACTTGAGGTCAGGAGTTTGAGACCAGCCTGGCCAATATGGCGAAACCCTGTTTCTACTAAAAATACAAAAATTCGCCAGGTATGGTGGCAGGCATCTGTAATCCAAGCTACTTGGGAGGCTGAGGCAGGAGAATCACTTGAATCTGGAAGGTGGAGGTTGCAGTGAGTCAACATCATGCCACTTCACTGCAGCCTGGGTGACAGAGTGAGACTCTGTCTCAAAAAACAGAATTTCTGAACTAGAGGAACTATACAGCCTGCTTTCCATATCAGAGCATTCAACCCAATGTGATTCACTGCCATAATCTCCATGTTACGATTTTAAGCCAGGCTTCTCTTCACCTTTCCTATTCCTTTCATTTAAAGACTCCAAAGCTTGTTTACTGAGCACCGATCTTGGAAAACAGGATCTTCAGACTTGGGAAAGCATGACAGTAGGTGATGGAAGGGTAAAGACTCAGACTAGCATCTAGTAGTCTCACTACACAAGGATAGTAATGCTATGTGCATGAATGTGCAATCATGCAAAAACTCAAATCAGCCTCCTTCACACATACAATGGTAGACTAAGACCTTCTGTTAAAAGTCCAAGCACTCCAAGGAAGCCAGTGTCTTGAGGTACCCTCAGTATGTGCAAGTAGTTACATGTTACTCTTAGTTCTCCCAGCAACTCTGCTCTAGCATGCCCTAGGCTTAGCCAGCAGCAGATCTTACTGAATTGTAAGATGTTGCCAGAGGTTCAGAACTTTGGTTTTTTGAGATACGCATTTGCATTGACCCAAAATGGAGAATTAAATAACTGTGTTTTTCACTGGCATTAGCTTTGTTTCCTTGGCCTAGTGCCAGTTAATTACAGCAGACCCTGCAACACCACCTCTCTAGTTATTTCCCTGTGGAAGCCTTTTGGTTGTTTTGTTTTTTGTTTTTTTTGTTTTTTTTTTTTTTTTGAGACGGAGTCTTGCTCTGTTGCCAGGCGGGAGTGCAGTGACACGATCAGCTCACTGCAACCTCCGCCTCCGGGGTTCCAGCAATTCCCCTGCCTCAATCCCTCTACAGGTGTGTGCCACCACGCGCAGCTAATTTTTTGTATTTTAGTAGAGACAGCGTTTCACCATGTTGGCCAGGATGGTCTTGATCTCCTGACCTTGTGATCCACCCACCTCGGCCTCCCAAAATGCTTAGGATTACAGGCGTGAGCCACTGCACCCAGCTGCCTTTTGGTTTTTAATATCCAAAATTCATATAATGTTTTACTGTAGTTGCTTATATAGGAAAAGCTGTACATCCCCAAAATGCAATACAAGATGATGTACAGGAAATGTCTTGAGTAACATTTTTGACAGAATATCAGAATTCCTGGTGGACATTTTGAAGAATATGCGGAGCATCACAGGGGATGTGCTATGTATTCCTGCACACAAAGCAATTGTTTCTTACTATATTAACTATTTGGAGAGCAGCAAGTGTTTTTAGCATCTAACATCCTAACATGATATTTGTTATTTATATATAGGTATTCTGCTGTATTTTATTAATCCTTAGGGAATTCGTTGGGGAGTTTTACATTGACATGTAATATATTAAAATTTTTCCCACTTAACATAGTGGAAAATAAGTTCCTGCATAGAATGTACTCCTGCATAGAATATCTGATTTTCAGAAATGGATTATCGAGAGAGACAGATATCCATATTAAAACCAGAAGCATTAAGGTGAAGTGAAAATGACTCATTGGATTAAGACTCAGGAGAAGTGGGGCCGGGTGCAGTGGCTTATGCCTGTAATCCCAGCACTTTGGGAGGCCAAGGTAGGTGGATCACGACGTCAAGAGATCGAGACCATCCTGGCCAACATGGTGAAACCCTGTCTCTACTAAAATTAGAAAAATAGCCGAGCATGGGGGCGGGCGTCTGTAGTCGCAACCACTCAGGAGGCTGAGGCAGGAGAATCACTGGAACCCAGGAGGTGGAGGTTGCAGTGAGCCGAGATTGCACCACTCTGCTCCAACCTGGTGACACAGCCAGACTCTGTCTCAAAAAAGAAAAAAAAAGAAAAAGGAGAGGTGGGGTGTGTTTTATGACTTTAGGCAAATCAACCTAAGAGACAGTTTTCTCTTCTGCAGGGCTTTAGGAAAGTCACAAATTAATGTACTTGAAGAAAGTATACAATAGAATAGTAGTATTACCAAATCCTAACGTTCTTATTGTGGAAAATCTCTGAAATATCACCTGCTTACATAGATACTAACTCTTCAGCAATCCAGACAAGCTGATTATCTTTTCTGGATGAATTAAGTCAAGTGTCCACAGTTTTGTACCTCTTCAATGTGATTACTTTGTAGGCTAGACTGCAGACTGTTAATTTACTACTTTCTGGTACTGGTACCCTCTAGCTATTGTCTTGAGACAGTAAAATAATTACTGCTGTCTAGGTACATCTTTAGCATATTCCAATTCTGAAATGAAATCATTTTCTTATATTAAAAATAAAGTTAATTACTGTTCAACTCCCAAGGTGATATTCAGCTGCCACCTCTTACAACCCTCTCTTCTTAATCTATGTAACTATTCTACAGCCCAGGAATAGCCTGAGTTTGTTTATTTATTTATTTTTTTTTTTGAGACGGAGTCTCGCTCTGTCGCCCAGGCTGGAGTGCAGTGGCACAATCTCGGCTCACTGCAAGCTCCGCTCCACCTCCCGGGTTCACGCCATTCTCCTGCCTCAGCTTCCCAAGTAGCTGGGACTACAGGCGCACGCCACCACGCCCGGCTAATTTTTTGTAATTTTAGTAGAGACAGGGTTTCACCATGTTAGCCAGGATGGTCTCGAACTCCTGACCTCATGATCCACCCACCTCGGCCTCCCAAAGTGCTGGGATTACAGACGTGAGCCACCACACCCGGCCTAGCCTGAGTTTATTAAAATCACCCACAGAGATCTGGCTGTCTTTTCAGTCAAGCTGCCCTCAAAGTGCCAGCTGATGATACTCCCAAGGAGACCCACAAGCCCACTGCTGCCTGCAGTTCAGACAGAGTCCATGCTATTTTAACTGGACTCTTGGCACTATTAGCACTGACACAGTGACTCCTTAAATTACGAATTACAACAGGCCATTCTATTCCGTCTGTGCTTCTAATGCTGTCACCATCTGATTTTCCCCCAGAAAAGATACTTTCCAGGTAGGGGCATGCTTAACATGCAGTTAGGGAATGGAAAGTTAATGTCAGAAGAAAATGTACTTCAACACTGACTTCCTGATAGGCTACAATGACTTGATCAGAAACATAAGTCTAAGAAGCCTTTGCAGTGTAGCCACAGAAGAGTTACGGGCTACGTTTAAAACACTGCTCAGCATGCACAAATAAAAGCTTAGAAAGGACGTGTTAAAGGAAAGATTTCCCTGTCTTTCTGGCCTCCTATGAAGATTAAGAAGAAAAATGTTGCCGGGCATGGTGGCTCACACCTGAAATCCTAGCACTTTGAGAGGCCGAGGTGGGTGGATCACCTGAGGTCAGGAGTTCCAGACCAGCCTGGCCAACATGGTGAAACCCTGACTCTATTAAAAATACAAAAATTAGCTGGGCGTGGTGGTGGGCGCCTGTAATCCCAGCTACTTGGGAGGCTGAAGCAGGAGAATGGCTTGAACCCAGGAGGCAGAGGTTGCAGTGAGCTGAGATCACGCCACTTCACTCCAGCCTGGGCAATATAGCAAAACTCCATCTCAAAAAAAAAAAAATGTTGTATTCTCTGTCAATGGGTGAAATAGCACAGGTGACAATTCAGGTCAGGACCTAATCCTGCCAGAGTTTACTCAACCTTGTTCTAAAAATAAATATAGTCGGGCCTGGTGGCTCACACCTGTAATCTCAACACTTTAGGAGGCTGAGGCAGGGAGATCACGAGGTCACAAGTTTGAGAGCAGCCTGGCCAATATGGTGAACCCCGTCTCTACTAAAAATACAAAAATTAGCCGGGTGTGGTTGTGCACACCTGTAGTCCTAGCTACTCGGGAGGCAGAGACAGGAGAATTGCCTGAACCTGGGAAACAGAGGTTGCAGTGAGCCGAGATCACGCCACTGCACTCCGGCCTGGTCCACAAAGCAAGACTCCATCTCAAAAAATACATATAAAAAAATAAATCTAGAAAATGATTTAAATGAAGGTAAACATAGGATACAAAGATATTAATTGCAGCGTTATGTATAATCACATGACAAATGTCCTAAATGTCTTTCAATTGGGAATGGGTAAATTATCAATAATAGATTAGACAGCTTGTCAAAGAATACTGAGTAACATGAGAAAATACTCATAATACTGTGTTAATTGAAAAAAGCAAGACAATTATATGTGATCTCAACCACACATATGGTTAAGACAGCAATACATATATATACACACACATATACACACACAGTTCTGTTTGTATTTATACACATAGACGAATATATTTGCACATTTTAAAAAATGGGAAGACTAAGATGTAGGATTACAAATGTTATTTTCCTCCCTACATAAAACACTTCCCAACACACACACACACACACACACACACACACACTCACACAAAAATGTAAACAGTAGGATAACAAGGACTTTGTTTTATTCACCAAAGTATCTCCCAGATGTAGAACAGAATCTGACACATGGAGGTTCTAAATAAATATCTGCTAAATAAAGGAATAAGCATATATAAATTTCATAATCAAGAAAAAACAGCTTTTAAATTTATTTTTAAACCCTCTTGCTCAAGGCCAGATATCAAAGCAAAGCTCAGAACATGCATGATCCAATTTCTACCTAAGTACATCATATATTATCTTCTCAACTAAGCTTTGATGCCTAGCCATTGGCTCCTTTTATTTTCCTCCAATCTTATAAGCTGCTTTAGAAAAATAAAAATAAAGCCAACAATATTAACTCTGCAAAAAATAAAATATTAAACATGTCCTTGGGCCGGGAGCAGTGGCTCATGCCTGTAATCCCAGCATTTTGGGATTACAAAGTCGGGCAGATCACTTGAGGTCAGGAGTTTGAGACCAGCCTGGCAAACATGGTGAAACCCCACCTCTACTAAAAATACAAACATTAGCTGTGTGTGGTGGTACGTGCCTGTAATCCCAGCTACTTCGGAGGCTGTGGCAGGAGTATCGCTAGAATTGAAGAGGCAGTGGTTGCAGTGAGCCAAGATGGCGCCACTGTACTCCAGGCTGGGTGACAGAGTGAGACTCCATCTCAGAAAACAAAAAAAAAAATCCCATGTCCTTACTTCTAAGTCTCTTTTCCACATTTCCAGTCAGCATGTGATTGCAACAGCATAGGTAAGATGGATTCTAGTCCTTAAAATTCAATACTCTCCTGAACCTTCTCCTACAGACTCTGCAGTTCAGAGGCCTCTTCTCAGTCTGTTTACCAAGTCATTCAGAATATGCCACTAATGTAGGAAGAAGGCATTTTGATTGACAGCATCATGAATTTTTAATCCTTTCAAGTATATTATCTATTTGGAATGTATGCAATAAATTCACTTTCATGAACACTATGATGCCATGCAGCTGGAGACTACTAATAGATACACATTCATTTTACCATTAGGGAAGAAAATTTGCTGCAAAGCAGTATTTTAAATGAACTTCAAAACCAAATATAAATGATTCAATGACTACCATTTATTTTGGATCTTCCCTCTACCTCTCTGTGGACTCCATTAGCAGAGGTGATTAGGAGTAGGCTAGAAGTCAAGCTTACTCACATTTTGGAAATTTGAAGTCAGGTAATACTGCAAGTAGTTCTGCTGACAAGATATTGTTCACTGCCACAAACAAGTGGGCCCAAAGCAAAAGCCAGTTTATTTCCACTAGACTGCACTGTGAGGTCCCTACCATTAGATGGATCTTATTAAAGGCTTTAAAATTATCTGAAGTTTAAATTATGTCATGTCCAAATTAAAGATTACAAGAATATTTTTATGAATGTTAAATGACTTCGAATAATAAAAACAAAAAAAAATCAAAACAAAAAAATCCAATCTTTGAAATCAACTCCACAGACCAATTTTTATTTTCTTCCATCAGTTTTGAAAGGAAAATTCTTCATTGCCTTACAAGGCATTCTGTGGTGAAGTCATTCAAAAATATAACAGAATCTATACTGAGCATGTTTTTATTTAATTTTTTAAACTTTAAAAGACATGATACTTTATATAGTGTCTTGTCTTCTTTCTTTTTTAAGCATAAATGGTGTGTACTACTGTATTTAACGTTCTATTACTTTTTTTCTTTTTCGAGACAGGGTCTCTGTCACCCAGGCTAGAGTGCAGTGGTGTCATCATAGCTTACTGTAGCCTTGAACTCCTGGGCTCAAACCCACCTCAGCCTCCAGAGTAGATGGGACCACAGGCATGCACCACCATGCCTGGCTTTTTTTTTTTTTTTTGGTCAACATGCTGTAATCTGGGAGCCTGACTAGTTTTTAAATTTGTGTGTGTGGAGACAGGGTCTCACCATGTTGCCCAGGCTGGTGTCAAACTCCTGGCCTCAAGCAGTCCTTCTGCCTTGGCCTCTGAGTATGCTGGGATTACAGGCAAAAGCTAGCACACCTGTCCTCTATAACTTTTCATAATTGCTAAATTATGCAAAAATTTCTGGGTCTATACATACGGATTTGTTTCATTCCATTTAACTATATGGATATACCATTAATTCAATTAACCATTTACCTGCTGCTGAATATTTCAGTTTATAATGTTTACATTATGCAGTTCATATTATATATAGTTTACAACAAAAAATGCTGCCATGAAGATCTTTGTGCAGCTCTTTAATGCACAGTGACTATTTCCTTAGAATTGTTAAGAATATCATTTTTCAATTCAACAAGAAATTGTTAAAAGGTCCCTTAAAAAGATTATTCCAATTTATACCACTACCCTGTTAAGTATCCCTTATCTGAAATGCTTGGGACAAAAAGTGTTTTGGGTTTCACATTTATTCAGATTTTGGAATATGTATATTATACCAACTGAGCATACCAAATCAGAAACTCTAAAATCTAAATGCTCCAATGAGCGTTTTCTTTATCTGAGCACTCAAAAAGTTTGGGGTTTTTAAAGCATTTAGGATTTCAGATTTCAGATGTTCAGCCTGTACCACTACCTGTCTGTTTCCCTATACATTCACCAATACCAGATATCTTCAATCTTTAAAATATCTGCCAGTTTAATGAACAAAATATGGGATTTTACTATTTTAATTCACACTTCCCAGATCACTGCTGAGCTGTTTACTGGCCATTCATATTTTTTCTCTTCCATGAAATACTTTCTTTTCCCATTTTTCTTTTTCTTTTTACTTATAGAAATTGTTATGTATTCTGGATATTCCTTATTTGGTGTAAATGTTGTAAATCTATCTTCCTAGTCTGTTATTATTTTAACTTTGTTTATGCTGCCCACTGTCATAGAAATTTAATTTTTAGAAATTTTATTTAGTTGAATTTATCAAATCTTTTTCTTTGAAACTTTTGTATTTTGTCTTGCTTCTGTACCTCAAAGTTAAAAAATATTGTCCTCTACTTTTTTCTAAAACAGACGTTTCAGCATAAAAGTCCTGTGTTTGCAAGTCACTCAGGAAAACAGGTGGACACTAATTAAGGGCAGTTACTTCCCTACCCCTGCTGCTCCAACCCCTAGAGCTGTGAACTATAACCCAGGATCACTTCCTTTTGATGCTGCTTTGCTGGGATGGAGGAGGGCGGTACAGTGAAGCTTTGACCTCAGGAGCTTTTCTGTGGGTGAGGAGTGGTTAACTATGGTTCCTGTGTGCCTGAGGCCCCCCACTCCTAGGACTCATCCACCCCCTACCCAGAACTTACGAGTACTAGCACAGACTGGGGCCCTCTCCATTCCAGTGCCTGATGGGATAGCTGATACTCAGATGAAAAGGAGTTTGTAGGCCAAAATAAAAATATATTTTAAGAGTATATTTCTTTTTTGTTGTTGTTGTTGTTTTCAGAGATGGAGTCTGGCTCTGTCGCCCAGGCTGGAGTGCAGTAGCGTGATCTCGGCTCACTGCAACCTCTGCGTCGCAGATTCAAGCAGTTCTCCTGCCTCAGCCTCCCAAGTAGCTGGGACAAAGGTGCACTCTACCACACCCAGCTAATTTCGTTCGTATTTTAGTAGAGACAGGGTTTCACTGTGTTGCCCAGGCTGGTCTTGAACTCCTGAGCTCAGGCAATCTGCCCGCCTCAGCCTCCCAAAGTGCTAGGATTGCAGGCATGAGCTGCTACACTCTGCCAAGAGTACGTTTCAAAAGAAAAACAACACAATCAACTACAGGTTTTGGTCAGGAGCAAAAATATTAGAACTGCTGACCAAGAATTTTAAACTGGGGAGCGTTAACCATACTAAAAGAAATGAGAAAATATTAGCAATATGAAACAAGAAGAAAACAGAAAAGAGCCAAGCAAAAACATTAGGTGTGAACAATATAACAGCTGAAATGAAGAACACAATATATGGCAGGAATAACAGAATGGTTATGATATAATCATGGAATACAGTTGAAAATTAGATGGTCAGATTGAATCCAGGCACGATGGCTCACACCTATAATCCCAGCACACTGGGAGGCCGAGGTGCGTGGATTGCTTAAGGTCAGGAGTTCGAGAGCACCCTGGGCAACATGGTGAAACTCTGTCTCTACCAAAAAAAATACAAAAATTGGCCAAGCATGGTGGTGGGCACCTGTAATCCCTGCTACTCAGGAGGCTGAGGCAGGAGAATTGCTTGAACCCAGGAGGCAGAGGTTGCAGTAAGCCAAGATCGCGCCACTGCACTCTAGCCTGGGCAACTGAGCAAGACTCCATCCCAAAAAAAGAAAAAAGAAAAAAAAAAAAAAAAAAGCTAAGACCAAAGAAAAAGAAATATATATCCATAATTACCCAGAACTGAAACTCAAGATATTACCATTTGTGATGGTGGTTGGGGTGATGGAGGTTCCTATACTTAATTTCCTATATATAAATTTCTTTAGATAAAATTGTTTAAAAGAGTAGCCAGGTGCAGTGGCACGTGCCTATAGTCCCAGCTACTGGGGAGGCTGAGACAAGTGGCTTGCTTGAGCATTTTTTTTTTTTTTTTTTTTGGAGACAGGGTCTCGCTCTGTCGCCCAGGCCTGGCTTCTTGTTTATAATCTAAGACAGAGCCACAGATGTACAACATTCAAGCATTTATTCCTACTTCTTCTATACAGGTCCTGAGATGGAGTTTTAGTGGTAGGGAGAACCAACATACCTTCAGCATGTAGTAGAAGGGGAACCATGACAGGAAGATATCAGAGAAGAATTCAGCAATGCTGAACACACCATACACTACCCAATAGGTCAGCCACTGGGTATCATCTTCTTTGTTGGGACTCTCTATAGCTTTAATTCTGAAAGGCAGTACAAAAGAAAGTATATCATTTGGTAAGATATCAATGAAACATTTTCAAACACATTTTGATAACCTGTCCTCTGATACCACTGAGGAACTTAGGCACATGTAGGCACTGTGTCACTAGATGCAAGAGTACAGCTTAAAGACTGGAAGCAATGTAGATATCAGGACAAGCCATTATAACCACTTGTTTCTAGTCTCCTGGTCACCAGAGAAACCAGCACCAGCTGTCACTGCCCTGGATCTCCACCCTGCTAAAGACTCCCCGCAAATCCTAGAATATACCACTAGTGACTGGGAGCTAGAGCAATTTCCACTCCCAAGCTGGGTCCTGCCACCAGGGATATATCAGGAAGAATTCTCTCATGATAACCAGGTTCTTATGTACTTTTAATAATTGAGATATATCATGGGTGAATAGGAATTTCCCATAAAGCAACATTTGGAGCATAGGTTAGGCACTGCCCAAAATCCACAGCATATTTTATAGTAAATGGGTGAAAACAAACATCATGGTGTCTATTTAGTTCAGAATGTCTTTATCTGATCCACAGGCTATGAACTTTCCTCCTCTCCTCAGCTAATAACAGGACTTTCCTAACTCTAACTATTGCTTAAAATTCATTCTGCAAATGGATGGAAATAAATTTAAAATAATTTTCTCTTCTAAATCACAGAAATTTCCTTCAGTCCTAGGAATCCCATTATTCTAAACCTGAAGCTCCACAATTTCTTATCCTAACAGATCTGTATTTATCATAACTGAGCTGGACTGAAACAGTAAAATAAAAGAACTCTGAATCTTGTTTAGCCTATGAAACAGGTTAATTACTGAATACACATTGGCAGGGAGCTAAGCTATGAGGATGCAAAGGCATAAGAATGATACAATGGACTTTGGGGACTCACGGGAAAGGGTAGGGGCAGTGAGGGAGAAAAGACTACACATTGAGTACAGTATACCCTGCTCGGTTGATGGGTGCACCGAAATCTCAGAAATTGCCACTAAAAGACTTATCCGTGTAACCAAATGCCACCTGTTACCCAAAAACCTATTGAAATAAAAAATTTTCAGAAAACAAATACATTGGCTACTCCATAAAATCAGCTCCCCAGAGAGACAGTCAGGCTGCTAAATCATGCTCAGCCACTCACTAAGAAAGCCCTTGTACAGTTAATTAGAAGCAGCTATGTGTGTGTTTCAGAAAATAACCAAAAGGGGGAAAAAAATAGCTCAATGAGATTATTACTAATGAGGAAGACATAGGCACAAGTAATAAGCTGAATGTTGCTTTGAACTTCAAGACTAGGCAAAATTTTTATTTTTTTGAGACAGGGTCTCTTTGCATAGGCTGGAGTGCAGTTACACAATCATAGCTCACTGCAAACTCAAACTTCTGGGCTCATGTAATTCTCCTCACTTCAGTAATTCTCCTCACTTCAGCCTCCCAAACAGCTTGGACTACAGGTGCACACCACCACACCTGGCTACTTTCTAAATTTTTAATAGAGACAAGGTCTCACTGTGTTGCCCAGGCTGGTCTCGAACTTCTGGACTCAAGTAGTCCTCCTGCCTCAGCTTCCCAAAGTGCAGTTTGGTGGCTCCCACACCCAGCCTCAAATTTTTCAAAGAAATATATAAAATGAATTTAGGAGAGCTGATTATTTTAAAAAATGGCTTGTAATGTATGCACAAAGTCTACATTTTTTTAGCTTCCTTCAGATAGAAGCTGGCTAATGTAATAGAAGGCCAAAGGAAAAGTGTAGGCAAGCATGTCAACCAAAGAACACAGTATATCCTTTATGTGTAAGATTTCTTCCCCTGCTGTGTTTCATTTGGTATAGTATGGCTTATCCAAATTTAATTGGATTTATTTAGTTATTAGTATAATAAAAATTTGTTTCCCGTAACTTCATTCTGGGCAGAGGAGATACATAGTTACATTTCACTTAAGATCTTAGTTTTGTGAACCAAAGCATCTAACAACTAAAATACCTAACCATCTAACAACTAAAATACCTAACTATGTACTTCCAAAAGAAGCAACTCTCGGGACATACATGGGAATTAAACAGTCTTTTCTAGAATATGATGTGAAAACCTCAAAATGTGATTGGACTGTCATTATTAATCCAGTGGCTTTTAAATTATTTTGGCCACAACCCTCGGTAAGCATACATTTTACATCATGATCCAGTAAACACACATCTTCACATAAAAATATAAACTGAAATAGATGTTTCCTGAAACCATTCTGATATTTTAAATTCCATTCTATTTCATTAGTTTTCAAATGTTAGTCAAGGTGCACAAACTGAAAAACAGGAAGCCTAACGGTTCAGCTCTTTTAGGAAAAAAAAATTTTTTTAATTCTTATCTACAATATGAATTCTAAAGTCCCCATGTTAATATAGTAGAATACTATATAGTAACATTGAAAAGTAGAAATAAAAGAACTCCAAATTGAATACATACATTGATCCCAACTTTGCAGAAAACCAAGGCATATGAAAGAAGCCAGGAAAAGACCACCGAGTCTATTAAGCTAAAGAGATTTTAAAAATAGATCTTCTCATATTATTGAAGCATTTAAATATTGTTTTAATTTAAAATAGCACAATGTTCAATTTTAAAAATGTCTTTGTGTCACAACAATCATAAACTACTCAAAACAAGAAAAAAGGGAAGAGATGGTCAAGCTCACTCAAGAACCTGAGGTTCAAAAAAGTGAAGTGCCCCATGTAATCATGGTGAGAGAAGAAAAAAGCTTAAAACTGAGGTTTCTGGCTGGGCACAATGGCTCAAGCCTGTAGTACCAGCACTTTGGGAGGCCGAGGTGGGCGGATCACCTGAGGTCAGGAGTTCAAGACCAGCCTGGCCAACGTGGTGAAACCCCATCTCTACTAAAAATACAAACAAAAATTAGCCGGGCGTGGTGGCACATGCCTGTAATCTCAGCTGCTTGGGAGGCAGAGGCAGGAGACTCACTTGAATCTGGGAGGCGGAGGTTGCAGTGAGCCGAGATTCCACCACTGTACTCCAGCCTAGGCAACAGAGCAAGACTCGGTCTCAAAAAACAAACAAACAAACAAACAAACAAAAAACAACTGAGGTTTTCTGAATGCTAGTTATATATCTTCTTCTTTAAAATATTGATTGATTGATTGATTGATACAGGGTCTTGCTCTGTCACCCAGGCTGGAGTGTAGTGGCATGATCACAGCTCACTGCGGCCTCAACCTCCTGGACTCAAGTGATCCTCCTACCTCAGCCTCTCCAATAGCTGGGACTACAGGTGCACACCGTCATGCCTGGCTAACTTTTGTACTTTTTTATAGAGACAGGGTTTTGCCTTGTTCCCCAGGCTGGTCTCAAACTCATGGGCTCAAGTGATCCTCCTGCCTCAGCCTCCCAAAGTACTAGGATTACAGGCATGAGCCACCATGCCCAGGCTACTTATATAACTTCTGAATAGACTTCCTTGTCCAAGTTCAGTAGACAAAAGTGATTCTCCAACAAAACACTCTACTGCCTTGTACAAATATGAATCACATTCCAAATTGGTGTAGCAGAATTAAGAGGTAGCAATTTAGGCAACATAGAGGATTCATGAAACCATAAGATATGGTCCATGCTACTAGATCCCTTGCAGTCTAGCCAAAATGGCCAATAATTATTTAATTTAACCTTCATAATAGCCATGTAGGATAGGTATTGTTCCTGTACTTGAGTGGAAGAAACTGAGGCTTAGTGAAGAGAAATAACATGTGCAGGGAACCCAGCTACAAGTAGCAAGGATTGGTCTTATACCTAAAAGTAACTCCAAAGCCTGTGCGTTGTTCACTATCCTATGCTGTCTTACTAATTAAGAGAACAATTCAGTGGCAAGCTGGATAGCGCTTAGCAAAACGTCTGGTACAAAGTAGGCATTTAGTATTTATTGAATTAATATACATACAATAGGAGTTCATAATCTTACTTTTAGAGGGGACCCCAGAGAAAGGTTAAATTGGTCACAGAGCAGAAAAAAAGGAGGAATGGTCATAGTCTCAATGTCCAGATCCCTGGAGGTCCATTCTACCCTCCACCCTACTCACCTAGGTTTGCGATGAGGAACTATCAGAAGTGAACAGGATAGTGTTCTGAGTTGGTGTCCTAGTCCACTGGTCCCCAAACTTAGATGATCATCCACATCTATCTACAGAACTTATTAAAAATATACATGCCTGGGTCCTTCTTCAGACCTAGTGATTCAGCTGCTCTTACAAGGCTGTGCAGGTGATCGTAATGCAGAACTGTGTTTGGAAACCAGCTCAGAGTTCCAGTCTTCACAGCACCTGCCCTACTTGTTCTAAGAAAGGAAATCCAAATGGCCAGTTTGGGTATAATCAGCTGTAGCTAGAGGGCAGGTTGTCTCTTTCCAGTAATGAGTGAGAGGCCAAAAGAGAAGAAAAGTTGGACATAGAAGGCAAACTGAATAATGTCTCTCCTAAAATTAGAATAAGTCAACTCTAATATGATCTAGAACCCTCATCTGAATATCCTGAAATTTGTAAAAGGATTCAAGATAACAACACTGAAATAAAACTGTTCACTAAGACTTCAAGAACTGCATCTCAAAGCCCTGTATCTGTCTAGCTGGAACTTCAGCCTGCACAGTTCCTTTCACCTCTAGCTAACCCCTAGAGGAGTTCTGGAATGACCCCATGGCAACAGGCAACAATTCCTACCACTCTCTCCACAGGCCTGGTCCACTCTTTTACAGGCTCCTCTCTCTCTAGTACCACCTCATCCTCTGGCAGTCACACTGATCCTGGGCTCAGAAGTAACTCCCAGAAGACACACCCACATACAGCTTTTGTGGACAGACACCACAGTCTAACTGCTCTCTGCACACCTTACTGTCATATCCTCACCACTGTTCTAAAGCCTGGCCACCTAGGCCCGGTGTTGTGGCTTCCTTATTCTCTCTCCTGAGCCATGTTCTGAGGCAGCATTTTGCTTCCCCAAAGCAGGTATCAAGAGAAGCCAGGGCTGGGTGAGCAGCAGAGGCATGACTACGGTGCAGAGGATGGTTGGCAAAACTGTGGAGCAGCTGGCAGCTCTAAAATTAATTGAGCAGAATTAGGAATCACCATGTGTGGAGCTGGAAGACATCTCAGAGATGAACTAGTTCAGATTCTACATTTTATATAGATAAAATGAAATTTAAAGAGAAAGGAGGTATATTAAAATGAATTTTAACTTATTAAACTAAAAGGTTACAGAGTATGTGTATGTAAAGGGCAATAGACGGTTTACATTTTGGCATATCCATACAATGAAATATACTGAAGCCTTTAGAAAGGGTATTGATAGGGAAAGATGTCCAAGATACAGTGTTGAGTGTAAAAAGTGAATTCTAATTTTTTGTTTAAAAAAAGATATGTTTTTGCATGTTTACAGACCAAGAATGATATCCAGAAAGACATGCAATACATTTCAAATTGTGTAAACAGATTAACAGATTTTTACTTAAAGTCTTCGCAATGAGTATGTACTAATATTGATGAAAAAAAGAAGGGGACGGGGGAGATTTCCTTTTGGAAAAGAATGAGCATCGACTTTTTTTGTTCTGTTGTGTTGTGTTTTGATGGAGTCTTGCTCTTGTGGCCCAGGCTGGAGTGCAGTGGCGCGATCTCAGCTCACTGCAACCTTTGCCTCCCTGGTTCAAGCAATTGTCCTGCCTCAGCCTCCTGAGTAGCTGGGATTACAGGCACCTGCCCAGTTAATTTTTGTGTATTTTCAGTAGAGACCGGGTTTCACCATATTGGCCAGGTTGGTCTCGAACTCCTGACCTCAGGTGATCCACCCACCTTGGCCTCCCAAAGTGCTAAGATTACAAGTGTGAGCCCGCACCCGGCTGAGCATCAGACTTTCTATAACGATTTTCTCCTATGAGACTAGTTCTCTCTGTAAGGCTTTGTTAAAAATAAACACTAAAGTGAACACCAGATATATTCATTTAAGTTATCTTTGAGAAAACAGCTAATATATTTTTTTTAGACAGAGTCTCACTCAGTTGCCCAGGCTGGAGTGCAGTGATGCAATCTCGGCTCACTGCAAGCTCTGCCTCCTGGGTTCACGCTATTCTCCTGCCTCAGCCTCCCAAGTAGCTGGGACTACAGGCGCCCGCCACCAGTCCCAGCTAATTTTTTGTATTTTTTAGTAGAGACGGGGTTTCACCGTGTTAGCCAGGACGGTCTCGATCTCCTGACCTCGTGATCCACCCACCTCAGCCTCCCAAAGTGCTGGGATTACAGGGAGATAAGAGATTAAAAAGAAAAGAGAGAGATAAGACTCTAGTTTCTTTGGCTAAGTAGCTGTTAGAGGGTTTATGTTGTTAATAAGGCTAAAAGGAGATTAGAGTTACCCGTCAATTTTAATTATACCCTACTGCAAATCCCATATGCTACAGGTAGTAAGAAGTTAGCTGAAATCCCCAAATTCATGTTTGCAGGTAGTGGGAAGAAATTTGAATATGGCTGAAATCATTTTTCAGGCCCACTCTGCAATAGTAGAATGGCAGAAATTCTTTACATTGGCATTGGACTGGTACATATATGAACACAACTCATGGGCCATCCCTCATCCAGTCCACTGGGCCCCAGTAACTGGTACCAGTTCACTCCACCCTTGCTGGCCCATCTACTTGTTCACACCTTGGCTGCTATTTTCTGAAAGCAAAGGCAAGAACCAAGGATGGCCAAAGAATAGCATTAAGATGTGAAGAAAACAGGATTGAGCAGAGATGATTCTGGGCTGGTTACCAATATTCTCTCCTTCCCAAATTAAGTGTCATCATTCAGAAAACCTAAGATATTCCCTGACCCACAACACAAGTAAACTGTACATCCTCTAAGGACTTTAGTGACAACGATGTGTCAGTGGATGTTCACCAATTATAAAAACCACCACTCTAACCAGGCATGATGGCTCATGCCTGTAATCCCAACCCAATCCCACTTTGGTAGACCAAGGTGGGTGGATCACTTGAGGTCAGGAGTTCAAGACCAGACTGGCCAATATGGTAAAACCCCCTCTCTACTAAAAATACAAAAATTAGCCAGGCATAGTGGTGCACGCCTGTAGTCCCAGCTACTCAGGAGGCTGAGGCAGGAGAATTGCTTGAACCCAGGAGGCAGAGCTTGCAGTGAGCCGAGATCGCGCCACTGCACTCCAGCCTAGGCGACACAACAAGACTCCATCTCAAAAAAACAAAGACAAAAACATAGCCCTCTGGCAGAAAATGCTGATGATAGAGGAGGCTGTGTATGTGTAGGCGTAGTGGGTACACGGGAAATCTTTGTATCTTCTGCTCAATTTCAATGTAAACCTAAAATTGTTCTAAAAAATAAAATTCATTTAAAAAGAAAGAGAAAAAAAAAAAAACTCCACTTATCACCTAGGCATTCTATAACACCAGATTTTTAAAGCTATTTTATTACCATCATGCCATTTTGGTTGTTTTGATCTGGAGAGAGTATCTGTCCCCATAAATCTAGATACCATATATATGCTAATAATTTCCAAATTTGTATCTGCTGCTCAATCTTTCCATTGTACACTGCCTGGCAGTTAAGTATTCACTGCTGAATGATGGTCACCAGCATCATCAGATTGTCACGGTAACACTGCTGCTTCAAAAATCCTATTATAGCAACCAGTCACTACCATTGCTCAAGGAAATAGCAGACACTGTACCCTGCCTATCAATTAGCCAGTTCTTCCTCTTCCTACTCACCCACAGAGCCCTGATTTTATGTACATGTACCTGGCAGATCTGCCTTGACTTAGGGAAGCTAGGCTCCTCCCCCAGGCCTAGGGGATAAATCAAAGTTAGTACAAACCCACTATGGTAATCCCATTGCTTTTTGCTAGATACTAACTTTCTTAGCCCCCTTGGAGTTAAGGATAGCCATGTGACACAGTTCTGACCAACGAAACAGAAAAAGAAATACAGTAGAAGGCTTTGGGATAAAATTTTCCTCTGCTGATAAAATAAGAGGCTCACAAATAAAAGGTCTTCCAGCTTTCTGCTCTTGAAAGCCTTAGCGCTATATGGCAACAATCTTGCTATATACTGAGGAAACAGGCATGGGCAAGGAAGATTATACTCCAAGGTTGCTGGGAAAAAAGCATGGATTTCTGCTGTAGCGCATTGAAATTTCAACCTCCAGACTTCTTACATGAGGTAATTCAAGGTCATTATGTTTAGGCCACTGTAAATGGCTGCGGCTCACTGAACTGACATAAAAGGTATGCAGAATCACCGAAAGCTTTCTAAGCCAAGCTTAAGTTAGTTATCTCGGTATTGGTCAAAATGTGCTCTTCTTCTTTTGCTGAGGTTTCATCTATCAATTAATATTTCAAAATACTTACAGCTAATGCTTACTTGGAGGGAGACAGAAAAGAGACAACTTTCCATCCTGTTTTTCAAATTATTTCAGACACAATGAATCCATCTGGAAAAATATCCACTTTTACATGTTCTTAATTCAGATCTATTTTGTTCTTACTATGCAAAATAGATCAAATGCTTTTTTATATGTGAACTGTACAACTTTTTTATATTTCTGTTTTGAGTTCTTGCTTTTAGGACCAAGTTCATATTTCTTATGCATAAGATTTAATATTAAAAAATTGTTAGTCCAAATTATACACAATGCTTAGGAACATATATACCATTGCACCAATACAGAAGAAAACCACTAACCATATCAATATTTTTAATTTGGAAGGACAAAACTTTATTGTGTTTTATTCTTTGAATAATGATGCCTTAAGCTGATTTAAGTACAGGAAAAAAAATAATAAGTCAAGGAACAAAAAATGAAAGTAAAAAAATAAATGAAAGAAAATACTCTTTGGAAGGTTTTTCCTTAAATCAATTAAAAGCTTAATGACACAAAGTTAAAGAACTATGGCTTTGATTAAGTCAGTCTTCCTCTTTATATGTTAATAAAACTAACTGCCCTTAATTGAGCACTTACAGAACGCCTGATTTGTCCTAAACATTTGACATATATTATCCCAACTCCCCCCAACCCTATCCCCACCATTTACATATGAGAAAACTGAATTTTATCAAAGTTAAGCTGTTTGCTCAAGAGGTAATAATCAGCTCCATATATACATGCTTCTGGCTACTCACAACTAAGACACATAGGTACATACTACGTGTACTTGCATGGTTCATAAGTAATTCAGTTGCTACAATTCAAACTAGCCAAATGACATAAAATTAAGTAATAGTATGTCTTCACAGCATTGGCTTTATTATTCAAACTATTTACCAGAGACTGACAGTGTGCCAATATTAACTATTTACCAGAGACTGACAGTGTGAAAAAACAGCAGTTCATTAAAATATATTTATATATCCATTTATATCCATATATATTTTAATTTTATCCACATATATGGATAAAAAGCTTTAAGATGTCCTATTGGTAAAGAACAAAAAGGAATCATCTTCTGATCCATCTGTTTTATATTTTATTTCTAATGTGGTAACTTATGTTTAATAGTAAATATTCCAGAGGTTAAGATAGGTTCTTTGAAAACTGAATATGAAGAACATGGACCATAATGTTTACAATCCTTTTTGTTATGGCAGACACATAACTTGACCATCCTCCATGCCCACCATGCATGGGATTGCTTTTGGCTGTATTTATCAGAGAGTATGATGTAGGAATTCCTAGTAATTCAAAATGGTTTTCCTATTATCAGTACCTCAAATAAGAAAGAAAAAAGAATCAGACATTTTAAGACATAAACACTAGTTTGTTTCCATGCCAATAAGGAAAAGATTTTTCTCCTTCATAGAAAAAAAGAAGGTGGGAAACTATGCGTGATCAGAAAGTTACATATCTTTTTCCCTGCAGAGTATATGTGCTTTTAAAGCAAGAAAGACAACCAACAAACAGAATGAGAAAGACTAATGAAAGACCGACTGGGCGCAGTGGCTCATGCCGGTAATCCCAACACTTTGGGAGGTCAAGGCGGGTGGATCATCTGAGGTCAGGAGTTCAAGACCAGCCTGGCCAACATGGTGAAATCCCATCTCTACTAAAAAATACAAAAAAATTGGTGGCAGAGGCCTGTAATTCCAACTACTTGGGAGGCTGAGGCAGAAGAATCGCTTGAACCCGGGAGGCAGAAGTTGTAGTAAGTCGAGATTGCGCCACTGCACTCCAGCCTGGGCAAGAGGGAAACTCCAAAAAAAAAAAAGAAAAGAAAGAAAGAAAAAAAAACACTACAGAGGCTGTGGAGTGAGGAAAGCTAGAGCCTGGGAGGTCAAGGCTGCAGTGAGTCATGATTACACCACTGCACTGCAGCCCGGGTGACAGAGTATGACCCTGGCTCAAAAAAACAAAAACAAAAACAAAAAAAATTAAGATGAGTCAATAGAATACCTATAATGAAGTCTAAAGAAAAAAATGCAGTCATTCAATGGTCAAATCTTTTGGTGTTTAATTACAGTGATTTCATTTACCACTGTCCACCATTTTGTTTTTAAATGCAAAATGGAAGAGTTGGTCACAGTCAAATGTAACAACATGGAATGTTGACAGGACACAGGCTGGGGAGTCAGACATCCATACGCTTAAGACTGAATTGGTCCCAACACACCTGTGACTTATGTCAATTAACTTCAGTTTGTGGCCTTGATTTCTACATCTATTAAAGGTGGCTATCACCCTAGCAGCTTAGTCTCTAAGACCCCTTTTAGCTAACATTTTATAACTCAAAACTGAATGCATACAACTCTTTGATTTTTTTAAAACACCGTGTGTGCGTGTGTGTGTGTGTGTGTGTGTGTGTGTGCGTGCGCACACCCAGGAGTTTGAGAGCAGCCTGGGCAACATGGCAAAACCCCATCTCTAGAAAAAATACAAAAAACTAGTACACATCTGTAGTGCCAGCTACCTGAGAAGCTGAAGTGGGAAAACCACCTGAGCTTGAGAAAGTCAAGGCTGCAGTGAGCTGTGTTCATGCCACTGCACTCGGCCTGGGTGACAGACTGAGACCTGTCTCAAAAAAACACACTCAAAAAAAACAGGCTGGAGTGAAGTGTCACAATCTTAGCTCGCTGCAACCTCCACCTCCCGGGTTCAAGCGATTCTCCTGCCTCAGCCTCCCAAGTGTGTGTGTGTGTGTTTCTGAGACAGGTCTCACTCTGTCACCCAGGCCAAGTGCAGTGGCATGAACACAGCTCACTGCAGCCTTGACTTTCTCAAGCTCAGGTGATTCCCCCACTTCAGCTTCTCGAGTAGCCGGGACTACAGGCATGTACTAATGTTTTTGTATTTTTTGTAGAGATGGGGTTTTGCCATGTTGCCCAGGCTGGTCTCAAACTCAAGCAATCCACCCATCTCAGCCTCCCCGCCTGCCCCCCCAAAAATACTGTTGGAATGATTGATGGTAAAAAAGATTAATGCCAGGAGCAATGAAAGAGCAGATGCAAATCCTACTGGGACAACCCTCTGTCAATAAAACTAGTGGTTCTTGAAGTATCTGCATCAGATCAGTATCATAAAGTTTAACTTAATCTCAAGCACCCTCACAACGTAGATGGGGAACAACCTAAGCTGCCTTTTCCTAGGTAAAGGAGGGCCACCTTAGATGTGGACAGCAGTCTAGACATGTAAGTGATCCCTTAACTAAACCACCTGGTCTATGAGAGGCTGCAGGATATATATAGCAGCCACATGACTCAGAGTGACTGATAAGCTCTACTCCCTGGAATCAGGGAAGTGTGCAAGTGACAGAATGAAGTCACGGTACGTTTCTACAGCCCCCACTTATATTTCAGCTGCTACAAAAAGTAATTTCATTTAAAATTTTGAAATTGTTTTAAAGCTTCTGCCATATTAATTCATATTTCCCCAAAATTAATTTTAATGTTATGAATCACCACTAAATACCTTAATATGTTACATTTGTATTTATACTTGTTTTAAATGCCATGTGAAAAAATTAAGCTGAAAACTGAGTCCTCATTCAAAGTCAGTCCTGAGCCGGGCGCGGTGGCTCAAGCCTGTAATCCCAGCACTTTGGGAGGCCGAGACGGGTGGATCACGAGGTCAGGAGATCGAGACCATCCTGGCTAACACGGTGAAACCCCGTCTCTACTAAAAAATACAAAAAACTAGCCGGGCGCGGTGGTGGGTGCCTGTAGTCCCAACTACTTGGGAGGCTGAGGCAGGAGAATGGCGTGAACCCGGGAGGCGGAGCTTGCAGTGAGCTGAGATCCGGCCACTGCACTCCAGCCTGGGCAGCAGAGCGAGACTCCATCTCAAAAAAAAAAAAAAAAAAAAAAAAAAAACAAAGTCAGTCCTGAAAAAGAGAAGTCCAGGTCAGAAGATGAGGGAGGCTATGACAGAAAAAAGGACAAATAGACTAAATCTCCAGGGCCTTCATAAAGAGAAAAAAAAAAGTTCATAAGGAATGTTCCAGAACAGAGTATTAGAAGTAAGAGCCTCCTCCACAACTGCTTTAGAGCCCAGAAACTCTGATAATGCATAAATAATTTAAATCATTCATCTTATTTGCTTTTCAAAACTTTATTTTCTTTATGACACAGGCAAGAGGGGGAACCTTAACTGAAACACTGGCTGTCATTATTCTACAAAACAGTCACAAGTTTTTATAAGGATATTTTTATTACTTTTTCATTTCTCCGCAACACTTTTGTCTTAAAAGAGTTGAGCACACTTAGCAGTAACATTAAGTGAAACAAGGACAGTAAAAAAGTTGATGAAGGTTAAATGTTTAAATGCTTAAGATTCCAGATTTAAATTAGGTAAATCAAAGATTTAAATGTTTAAGTAAATTGCTTAAGGCACAATTTGCAGAATGCCAGTTATATTTTTTATCCAAGTGCACATGGGCCAGAAGGCCACATTAGCTTGGGCTTCATACTATCCCAGAAGGCAAAGCGCAGGCATGCATTGCTCTGCTCTTCAACACTTTAACTAAGCATATATAGATCCAGAGAGAAAAGCTAGTGTAATGGGAACATAGGCAGCTTAATAGAAAATACATCTGCTCTGAAGTTCTCATGAGTAAAGAGGAACAAAACATAATTACAAATTTTCAAAAAAAAAAAAAAACCCACAATAAAACAAATACACCCCCTATTAATGAGTCTAAGAAGAGAACTACAAATACACATCCTCCAGTACTGTTAAGGAAACAGCTCTGCTTCCAATGACTGGCTGCAAAACAGTGTCTATTCACAACTGTCATTCACACCTCGGTAACTTTCTCAAAGTCTCCTCTGGGTAATAAACCTCTTTAGGAGTCTGTCACTGCACACCTCAAGCAAGTAGACTGCAACTCTTTTTAACCTGTGTTCCCCAGAATGTGTCCTCCCTTTGCGTGCTGAGCATCATTTAGCTAAGAGGATGCTGTTGCTTTTACTTGTGGTTAACTGTGTTACAACTCTTGTAGATATTTTCATTGTTTTTTTTTTTTTCCTTCAAATTTACTTTCTCACCATCCCTTTCTGACCTGACCTCGATAGGGGACATCCCCAAACATCTCCCCTTGAGATACATTGTCTCTTGAAACAGAACTAAAGGCAACGCTGCATTCCAGTGGGGATGGGATGGGAAATCCAGTTCAGTGTGCCATTTTCAGGTGGCCTTGCGCTAGCAAAACAAAGGAAGCCTCTGCTGTCATAAGTCAAAGCTACGTAACAGATAATAAGAAAAACAAATTGTTAGTAACATATTCTAACTAATGTCTACAAAACACAGTCAATGCCTATGTGTGCAGATAGATGATTTGGGATTGCAGTACCTTATTTGAGAGAGGAAAAATACACTGCACAAAGGTAATGTACTGACTGGGTCAACTGATTTTTTTAAAAAGCCTACATTTTTCAATTTTCATCTCTACACAAGGTTATGTTGTGTTTGTGGGACATTCAAAGAGCCACAAGGGAGGTAGTATAACATAATCATTAAAAGCGTGAACTTTGGAGCCAGATTCTTTGGATTTAAATACCAGTTTCATCACCTGCTAGTTGTGAGACCTTGATCAAGTTATTCAAATTCTCCTTCTGTGTTTCCTCATCTGTAAAAATGGGAATAATCATAGCACTTACATAATAGAGTTGTTCTGAGGATTAAATGAGCTATATTTGCAAAGCACTTAGACAGAGATATGTACGTATCTGTTAAATAAAATGCTACACAGACTTCAGGAGCCATGCAAAGAGCTAAATGCAATATAACTCTTTACACCAGCAGCAAGTTTAAAATGGGCTGGTGAGGACACATAGAAACTAAAATGACACATCGCTGAATTGGGTATGAGATTTCGAAAGTGTTGTTAAAGATTAAATATATAGTGCTAGACTCTCGTCTTGAACTCCTGGCCTCAAGCAATCCCTCTGCCTCAGTACCCCAAAGAGCTGAGATTACAGATGTGGGCCATCATGCCCAGCCCCCTAAACATATTTAATCTTTCTAACATTGGCACTAAAATATGCCTGAATGTGCTTTACATTCCTGTGTAGTAACAGGATTCCAGAACAAGCCTGGCCTCTGTGTGACCTTGGGAAACACACTCCACCTTTCTCTGTCCCTGAATTGTCATTTTAAAACTAAAGGAACTGGACTACCTGTTTGATCTTTAAGGCCCAACTCTGATAGTCCCAGGAAGGTGGCAGCCTGAATCTTAAGGAAAATATGAAATAAAAAGAGGAAAAGTAATAGACATTTTTATAGAATTTTAAACAAAAAGGTTGCTGGGTAGGACGGAAAGCAAACCTTCCCCTTTCCTTAAATAGAAGATAAAGTCATTAGAGTTTGCCTCACAATTCCATTTGTACAAAGGAGCAAGTACAGGACTAGGGCCCTGGCTCACTAGCGCCCACAGTGGAGGGACTATACCAGGAGGACTTATTCACATATGAGGGTGCAGCACAGCATACACTCTCCAGAGGGCTCTTATTTGTGCAATCCCATTAAAAGCAGGGCTGCACCAGACATTAAAGGTCATAGATTGTATGATTCCATCTACATGAAATGCTCAGAATAGGCAAACTCATAGAAACAGAATGCAGAGTAGTGGTTTCCAGGAGCTGGGTAGGAGGAATAGGGAGTGATTGGTAATGGTTTCCCTTTGGGGTGATAAAAATGTTTTGGAATTAGACAGTGGTGATGGTTACACAACTCTGTGAACATACTTGCCACTGAACTGCATACTTTAAAAGTGTTTATACAATTTATAAGTATCTAAATTATATCTTAGCAATGGAGGGAGGTCTATATAATACAGATTTCCAGTAGTCGGCCTCCTGTTATCAGTAAAAGAGGGAAGTAAGGAGATTAAGGTAATTATGTCAACAGTTCTTGAGGAAAGGAAGGCTGGAATTAGATTCTGAATTGCCTATATAGGATGGCCAAAAATTCTGGAAACTAGAAGTCAGAGATGAAAGGCCCTGTTCTCAAAGAGCTCAAAGGGAAATTATGCACATGGAAAGAACAACCAGTAGGAAGAGGTGTATACAATAAGATACTGGTTGCTCCCCAGTGAGCACTGGCCAAGTCTTCAACCATCTACATGCTCCAACGTGCAGCAGACCTTGACCAGGAGCCAGGTGCACCTGAGCTTCACTCACAGACTTCCAAAGGGAGTGAGCCATAAGAAAAGCTAGGAAGCCAAGTGAGCTTCTCCCAATTTCATCTTTGTATCCTGCAGTCTCTTGACCCAATACTGACACTACTCCCCTTCCTGTGATGGCCCAAGGAGAGGAAACAGCAAGAGAAAAGCTGAAAGGTGAGAAAGGAAGGAAATAAATTTCTGGCAATAGTTTGGCAAGATCGTGAACTCCTTACAGAGATCACAGCGACCAAAGTGACCTTAAAACATAAATCGTATTGTGTCACCCCCTATTTAAAGCCCATCCAAGGCAATCAAAAAATGCAAACTCCCTACAACCATCTGGAATGAAATGCACATTTCCACCACTGACCCTGCCTGCTGGTACCTGCACCTCTCTGGTGCCTCCCCCACCACTCTTTGCTCACACAGAGCTAAGCTGTGTGCTGCCTCAGCCTGACACACTCTTCTCCCTCTGCCTGGCTCTGCTCTTAGCTGGCCCCTTCTCATTCCTCAGGTCTTAACTCAGATAGTATCTCAGATAAATAGCTAAAGAGGGTCTTTCCTGTTATTCTCTACCAGAGCTGTTTATTTACTTTAGAGGGCTTACCACACAGTCACTAATTTGCCTATTTCTTGCCTGGGTAGACTGCTCATTCAACAAGGACAGACAGCATGACTACCTTATTTCTTGCCATATCTAAAGTGCTACCACAGTGCCACACATGTGATTGGCATTTGATTTTTGCTAAACCTGTATTTTAAAAAATAACTCTGGCTAGGGAGCATAGGAGTTATAAGAGGTATGGAGAACAGTTAAAACGAAAGTGACTGCTATGGTCTGAATGTTGTGTTCCCCCAACATCCATGTGGTGGGACCTAATACCCAATGTATTAGTATTAAATAGTGGGGCCTTTAGGAGGCAATTAAGACATGAGGGCTTCGCCGGGTGCGGTGGCTCACGCCTGTAATCCCAGTACTTTGGGAGGCTGAGCTGTGCGGATCACTTGAGGTCAGGAGTTCAAGATCAGCCTGGCCAACATGGCAAAACCCCATCTCTACTAAAAATACAAAAATTACCTGGGCATGGTAGTACAGCCCTGTAATCCCAGCTACTAGGGAAGCTGAGATAGGAGAATTGCTTGAACTCGGAGCAGGGAGGGGCAGTGGTGGGGGCTGTGGGGGATGGGGGTTGCAGTGAACTGAGATTGCGACACTGCACTCCAGCCTGGGCAACATAGAGCAAGACTCTGTCTCAAAAGAAAAAAAAAAAAAATAGGAAAAAGACATGAGAGTTCTGCCCTCATGAATGGGATTAGTGACCTTATAAAAGAGGCTTGAAGGAGCCAGTTGGCCCCTTCCATCATGTGAGGAAGTAGTAAGAAGATGCCATCTTTGAAGCAGGGAGCAAGTCCTCACCCGACATCAAATCTGCTGGTAACTTTGTCTTGGATTTCCCAGCCTCCAGAACTGGGAGCAATAAATTTCTGTTGTTTATAAATGACCCAGTCTAAGGCATTTTGTTATAGCAGCCCAAGCAGACTAAGACAATAATCATAGGTGACACTATAAGCAACATGGATTTTGATGCTACTAAAGACCACAATTTTCAAAGACTTTTTTTCTTTCTTTTGGACAATTACACAATCATATTGGTTAAGCAATGAACAGACTTGATTAGACTAATGTAACACTGACCACCTGAATATTTGCTAACGGGGGTCTGTATGCTTCATTCTGTGCACACAATCCCGTTTTTCCTTGAGTCTCCTCCATAAAGCAGAGCCTGGGGTAGGCCTCAAGGCTATATGTAGCTAGACTTTCTGGAGTATGACTAAGTGTCTGAATCAGACTAACACAGTAACAACTACTAAGTAACTGCAATTTAATTGTTCAAATTAGAACTAACTTCTAAAACATGTTTCTTCCCTTATAGCCATAGACTAAATTCTAGCATAACTAGTGACAGACACAAGCTGTAATAATGTGTTATCTGTGTCTTAGCCTCCTAGTTGAAAATTTTTTCTTCCTTTATTTTTATCCCTTGGTTGAAGAAAGTAGAGACCAATTTAATGAAGGTAAAAACCACTGGCTTTCTCGGGAAGAACTGTAGAGCAAAACAAAATTCATTTCTGGAGAGGAATAATTCCTACCTGAACGAATGGAAAAAATAAAATTGTAGAATTTAAAAACACACACACACACCGTAGAATAAAAACAACTTTGGTAATAAATTCAGATCCTAATCATAAAAATTCATTTTTAATTAGCTCAATTATATAAATGAATCACTTATATAACCAAGGAGATATATTATGGAGCATTTTTAAAGGTTTTTGTTTGTATACGAGGGTATTTCCCAAGTTTGCCTGTAATATGTGGCTTTTCAAAAAAAAAAAAAGACAAAATTCTCCCCACTGTCTGAATTAACATAATTATGAATTAAGGAAGACCTAATTGTTGGGGTTTTACTCTCTAGGTGCATAAATATATGGTGAAATATCCATTAAAATAATTACTAGACAGAAAGCCCTGTACTTTCTGAGACCCTCCCAAAGTAAAGGCAGAACGACATAGTGGTAGCGCTTTCCTGTTAGTGTGCCAAAGAGAGGAGACACTGGTCACCAGCATAATCTAATGAAAATACATTTACGCTAATCGTCAAGAGATAGGGATTAAGTTAAGGTTCCAAAATGGTGAATACTATCCCCAACCTTATGTCCAACCCCATCCCTCCCCGCCGAGCTTTCACTTTTCTCCGGGGAAATGCGGATGTGCAGTCCACTGCAGCAGCCCTGGGTGGGGGGAAAGGGAGGAAGGGAAAGGGACGGCTGCAGGGTGTGTCACTTACGAGATGTAGGCTGGGTAGCCAAATCCTATCAGGTTGCAGAGGAGAGAGGCTCCATAACCGAACACCAGGTACAAGGCCACCAGTCCGATGACACCTGGGGGCCACAAGGAGAGAAGTGAGTCGGGCAGCATGAGAAGCGTTCACGCGGGACAGCCGCCGCCCACACCGCGAGGCTGGGCCTGTTCTAGGCGTTTTCCTCCCGACTCGATTAAAGGAGAGAGAAAAACAAACCACACGAAAGCTGGGCCTACGCGTCCGCGGGGCCCTGCCTTGAAGTCTGGGGATATCAGGCAGCCCCCACCGTTGTGCCTCTCCTACCTCTCGCAGGGGGCCCCAAAGCAACCCCCGGAGGCCGGGACGCTCCGAAGCACCCACCTCCGCTCTCTTGCAGGGCCCGCCGTGCAGGGCTCTACCCAGGGAAGCTGCGCTCCGCGGGGAGCGTCCCGAGAGGCCCGGACTCCCGCACCCGCTGCAGCAGCAGCCCCCGCCCACCCGAGGGGGCGCCCCTCCCCGGGCGGAGCTCCACGGAGGGTCGGGTAGGACCGGGTACCTCCGTCACCGCGCCTGCCCGCAGGGACCCCGCCGTCCGCGCCCACCGCGTAGGACCGCAAGAATAGGGCGCCGGGCCGCGGGGCGGACACGTCAGCGCTGGTCCTTCCAGCTGCCAGCGCCCGGCGCCGCCGCTGCCCTCCAGCCCCGCGACCCTCAGCCCGGGCAGCCCCAGCGGGGTCCTCCGATGTCCACGCTTTCCGGGAGGCCAGCCTGATCCCCGAGGATGCTGCTTGTCCCGTCTGTCTCCAACTTCACCTTTCCCGAGTCCTCTCCCTGCTTCCTTCCCCAGCAGCAGGGGCAGCGGCGACCCCCGGCCACCCACCAAGCGCAATGAAGCTCCGGTTCACGCCGGTCTTGGCCTCGAGCTTGGCCAGAAGGTCAGTCATGCAGTTCTTCTCGTGCAGGAACCGGTCGAACCTCTCCCTCATGGCCGCAGACATGGCGGGGACCGTCGCGCTGCCCGAGGCTGTTCCTAGTGCCGGGTAGACTGGAGCGGGGACTGCGGCGGGGCAGTGGCAGGCGGGGACCGCGGCGCGTCTACGCGTCCTCCACTCGCCTCCGCTCGCCCCGCCCGGCCGCCGCGCGCCCCTCCTCCCCTGCCCCGCTCCCGGGGAACAGCGCCACACCCTGGCGGGGGCGGGCCTGCACCTCCGCGGGCGCTGCGAGGTGGCCTGGCTGTTGACAACCCATTGCGGGGTAAAAAGGATGTGGCGTGGAGGCGTGCATTTTGTGTCTCTTGTGGGTCCCCTTCTCAAATCGGACTGCTGCAAAAAGCAGGCGGAAAGGAGGCAGGCGTCCTTGTTGCTCCAGCCTGCAATTTAGTGAGACGAGTTTGGCACCTACATTGCTGTGCTAAACCTGCTAAGGCATTTTTGACCTAAAAAATGGAAATGTTTGAGCATCCTGAAAGAACTCTTTGGATGCAGGCCTGCTTTCACCCTCTTTGCCTTAGCTTGTCAGTTTTTCTCACCTACAGACAATCGTTGCCTTGTAAAGACCCTTGAAGAAATCCAACACATCCTCCCTGGGGTACACCTTTTCCAAGAAAGCACTGCATTAAATCTTTTCATGGTGGGCTCACGTTGGCTTGTTGTCTGTTACCGTGGCAAGTGTCCAGATTCTCTCTGTGGAGCCAATATAGTCTGCACTTCCTACACTCAAAATACTCTGAAGAAGACGGAGATTCTAAGGTCCAAGCCTTAGGGCAGGACCTCATTTTTGCTTCCTTCAGAATGAGTTGCCCATGCTCTTCCTCCACCTAAACCTAAGCTCCTGTTATCTCACCCATATGACTTCCAGATACTCCTAAAATTACTCTTCTTTACTCCTATTCTGCACACTGCTGCAAAATTTTTGTCAGAAGCTCCATATTATTATACTAACAGACTAGAGCTCCCATTCCTTAGCAGAGCATTCAATGCCCTGCCCACAACTGGCCCCCAACATTCTGTCTTGGTCCTACACAACCCCTCTGTGCTTTCAAATCTACCTAATTACCCTACTGCCTTCCACTTCTGCAAAAAGTTACCTTGCCCACTCCTAGCTTTTTCCTTTAATGCTAATTCTGCTTCCTCTTTTCTTCCTCAGCGCTTCTTAGCTCAGCTTTCTCAGCTGCTCCTACCACCACCCAGCCAAATCAGTGAACAAATGAAACAACCTGTCTATTTCTGTCTTTTCACCTACAGTTAATTCTCAATGTGGCAGCCAGTATAATCTGTTTTAAAATGTGTGTCAAGTTGTGCTTTTTCTTCTCAACCCTCCAGCAGCTTCCTATCTGCCTGAAGAATGGCATCAAGGTCACAGGTGACATGGTTCATCCCTCCCCTTTCTGATGTCTTCCCTTACTGATTGCCTCCTTGCTGTGCCTCAGACAAGGTAAGCCCATTCCTGTCTCTGGGCGTTAGTTCACTTTTCTTCTGTTTCAGTGGTTCTCAAGCAGGAGCACTTCCTCTCCCCTTCCTCCTCCTGGGAGAAGGAGTAGCAATGTCTAGAGATACTTTGGTTGTGAAACAGATTGTCACACAAGGAGGGCAGGAGGTGGCAAGTGCAACTAGCATCTAGTGGGTAGAGACTAGGGGTGCTGCTAAACATACTGCAAGGCACAGGACAGCCCCCACAACAAAGAATTATCCAGCCCCAAATGTCAATAATGTGACAGTCCAGAAACCCTCCTCTATCTGAAAGTATCTTTCCCCAGTTAGCCATTTAACTGTCCCCTTCCATTATTCAGGTATTTGCTCAAATGGTACCCCTAATCTCAAATTGCGACCCCCAGTGGTCTCTAGCCCCTGTCTTGCTTGATTTTTCTCCGTAGAATGTATTACTGTCTGACATTATGTTCTACTTTTTTTTTTTTTTTTTTAAGACTGTCTCACTCTGTCACCTAGGCTGGAGTGCAGAGGCGTGGTCACAGCTCACCACAGCCTCGACCTCCTGCTGTGCTCAAACCATCCTCCCACCTCAGCCTCCCAAGTAGCTGGGACCGTAGCCGTATGCCACCATGTCCAGCTAATTTTTTGTACTTTTAGTATAGATGGGGTTTCACCATGTTACCCAGGCCAGTCTTGAACTTCTGACCTCAAGTGATCTGCCCACCTTAGCCTCCCAAAGTTCTGGGATTACAGGCATGAGCCACCACCATGCCAGGCCATGTTCTAATTTTAAATTATCTTTCTTTCCTCACTAGATTATGAGCTCCATGAGGGTAGATATTTTTGCTTCAATATTTCAAGCACATTGAACAGTGCCTGGCACTTAGTAGGTGTTCAATAACTATTTGTTGAATTAATGAATGAATCAATGAACCTAACATGTGTTGTACCACCTGGTATTCCAAGCGTTACATGGACTAGTTCATTTAATCCTCACAACTGCATGAGGAAGATGCTACCTGTTTCATCCTCATTTAAGGAAAAAAAAAATGAGATCTAGTGAGGTCTCATATCACAATAAGTGGCAGAGCTAGGATTCAGAATCAGGCTCTTACCCCTATATTATAATGCTATTATGGGTTGAATTGTATTCCACCTCCCTAAAGAAGACATGTTGGAATCCTAACCTACAGAACCTCAGAGTGTGATCTTATTTGAAGATAGGGTCTTCAAAGAGGTAGTCAAATTCAAATGAACTCATTAGGGTGGACCTCAATCCAGTGTGACTGTTGTCCTTTTAAAACAGGAAATTTGGCCCAGCGTGGTGGCTCACACCTGTAATCCCAGCACTTTGGGAGGCCAAGGTGGGTGGATTACGAGGTCAGGAGATCGAGACCATCCTTGCTAACACAGTGAAACCCTGTCTCTACTAAAAATACGAAAATTTAGCTGGGTGTGGTGGCGGGCACCTGTAGTCCTAGCTACTCGGGAGGCTGAGACAGGAGAATGGTGTGAACCCGGGACGCAGAGCTTGCAGTGAGCCGAGATTGCGCCAATGTACTCCGGCCTGGGTGACAGAGTGAGACTCCGTCTCAAATTAAAAAACAAAAAAAAAGGGAAATTTGGACGGAGACGGATACATATAAAGGGAAGACTGTGAAGAGACATAAGGAGAAGATGGCCATCTACAAGTCAAGAAGAAAGTCCTGGAACAGATCCTTCCCTCACAGCCCTCACAAGGAACCAATCCTGCTGAGACCTTGATCTTGGACTTCCAGCCTCCAAAGCTGTGAGATAATATATTTCTGTTTTGTTTATTTATTTAGAGACAGGGTCTCACTGGGTCACCCAGGCTGGACTGCGGTGGTACAATCTCCACTCACTGCAACCTCCACCTCCCAGGTTCAGGTGATTCTCCCACCTCAGCCTCCCAAGTAACTGGGACTACAGGTGTGTGCCACCACGCTCAGCTAATTTTTTTTTTTTTTTTTTTTTTTTTTTTTTGGTAGAGATAGGGTTTCACCACATTGGCCAGGCTGGTCTCAAACTCCTGACCTCAAGTGATCCCCTACCTTGGCCTTCCCAAGTGCTGGGATTACAGGCATGAGCCACCACGCCCAGCCTCAATTTCTGTTATTTAAGCCACCCAGCTTGTGAGACTGTTACAGCAGCCCTAGGAAACTAGTACAACTGCTTAGCAGAATAACTGAACTGTAAACTTCAAACCAGTTGTAAGTTTGTATAATTTCCTACAAGTTGGGGTTGTTTTTGAGTACTTAAAGTGATTCACAATTTGATTTTTTTTTTTTTTAATTGAGATGGAGTCTGCCTCTGTCACCCAGACTGGAGTCCAGTGGCATGATCTTGGCTCACTGCGACCTGAGTCTCCCAGGTTCAAATAATTCTCATGCATCAGCCTCCGGAGTAACTGGAACTACAGGTGCACACCACCACACATGGCTAGTTTTTGTGTTTTTTGTAGAGATGGGGTTTCACCATGTTGGCCAGGCTGGTCTTGAACTCCTGACCTCAAGTGATCTGCCTGCCTCAGCCTCCCAAAGTGCTGGGATTACAGGCATGAACTACTGTGCTCAGCCTCACAATTTGATTGTTTTATTTATTTATTATTTATTTATTTTAGCAAAGGAGAAAAATCCTTTTAAATTAGGTATCCAAATCAACCTAGGTTTTTGTCACTACATTTCATGCAGTGGCAACATTTGTACGACATTAACTATGCATGGAGTATCTAGAAATATACTATTCATTTGGATTTCTTCCTTTCTGTATTTTGTTTGTTTGTTTTTCGAGACAAGGTCTTATTCTGTTGTCCAAGCTGGAGTGCGGTGGCACCATCATGGCTCACTGGAGCCCTGACCTCTTGGGCTCGAGCAGTGCTCCCACCTTGACCCCGCCAAGTGCTAGGATTACAGATGTGAGCCACTGTGCCCAGCCCTTGGCTTTCTTTCTGTAAATATTGCTCTCTTTTCAGTTTTCTGTTGACATAGATTCCACATTTCTTCTTTCCTCAAGCATTCAACCAATGGTGAGGCAAAGCAGTATAGTAAGACATAATACGTGGAGTTCTATCTCTGGATTCAGTCTGTATGAGCTAAATCCCAGCTCTACCATTTAGCTGTGTGACTTTGGGCAAGTTACATAAGCTCTCTGTGCTTCTGATCTCTCATCTGTAAAACAGGGATAAAAATAGTACCTTTTTCACAGAGTTCTCATCATGATTAGGTGAGTTACTATTTGTAATGTTTTTAGAAGAGTACTTGATGCAAAATAATTGTCTACGTTATTTAAGAAAGAAAAAAACACACAGCTAGGTGTAATTTTTTTTTTTTTTTTTTTTTTTTTTTTTTTTTTTGAGATGAGGTCTGGCTCTGTCACCTAAACTGGAGTGCAGTGGTGCAATCTCAGCTCACTGCAACCTTTGCATCCCAGGCTCAAGCTGTCCTCTCACCTCAGCCCCCCACGTACCTGGGACTACACACACACACCTCCAAGCCTGGCTAATTTTTGTATTTTTTGTAGAGATGGCGTTTCACCTTGTCGCCCAGGCTGATCTTGAACTCCTGAGCTCAAGCAATCCTCTCCCCTCAGCCTCCCAAGGTGCTGGGATTACAGACGTGAGCCACCATGCCCAGCCTCTAAAATCGAGATAGAGAAATATTACATTATTCTTGCCTTTAGTAAATTACAATCAGATTCGGGGAGTATGGGATCCTAATTTATCCCATCAACACTATAAACCTTAGATTCTTTCATAGAAGAGGAAAGAGATGAAGAAGATAACAAACCAGAACCCTGCCTAAGGTCTCAGACGATTCACTTACTCATATTTACTAAATATATCCTGTGTGCCAGATGCTGTTAGATCTGGGAATCAGATAGATGAGATCTGTTTTGGAGGCTGTGAAGAAGGTTGGCCTGGAACCGGTTGACTTTGGCAATTTCTTTTCCTTTTTTTTTTTTTTAATCCCCCAGGCTGAAGTGCAGTGGTGCGATCTTGGCTCACTGAAAGCTCCGCCTCCCAGGTTCACACGATTCTCCTGCCTCAGCCTCCAGGTACCCGCCACCATGCCCGGCTAATTTTCTTTTTTTTTTGTATTTTTAGTAGAGACGGGGTTTTGCCGTGTTAGCCAGGATGGTCTCTATCTCCTGACCTCGTGACCCATGCACCTCGGTCTCCCAAAGTGCTGGGATTACAGGCGTGAGCCACCACGCCCAGCCAACGTTGGCAATTTCTAAGGAGGAAATTGAACTGACTTGGGATGAGGCAAATACTATTGTTATACCCTCTGTGAACTAGAGAAGAAAATTCTGCTGGATAACTCAGATCAGGCCACTTTTGTTCTACACAAACTGTTTCTTCAGGGTAAGAAAACAAGTTGATGTCATCAAACACGTTCATTCTCATTCATTTATGTTAGAAAGAAGAGGTACAGCATAATTTGCCAGGTAATCTCTTCTTTCCTTTCCCCCACCCCTGCATTTGTAGGGTGCCCTGGCATGGCACCAATGAGACAGGCAGGAGACCCTCAGCCCCTGCAGACACAGCCCTGTTGGCACATACACCCTCCCTCTGCTGTAGGAGGCTTATGATGACATGTCATCAGAATAAAAAGGGAAAAACACAGAGTAAACAAAACCTGAGACATGGACTTGCCAGACGATGGGAGGAAAATGTAGAGGCTGAATGTAATTTAAGAAAGAGCACTGAAGGAAATAAAATGTGAAAATCACCGTGTTTCATTGAATATATTTGAATTACATTTTGTTTACCTCATTTGTCCTATTCTAAAACATTTTCTACTGAAAATATGGACAAAGCATTTTATTCTATTTCTCCCCTTATCAAACAGGAAGTTGATTTTTAGAAAATTAGTGCTCACAGTTGAGAATAAACCAATGTGGAAATATCCTTTAGTTTAGCAAAGTATTTTTAATAGAGAAATTAACTACTAATATGTCATTGCTCTTGCACACAAATCTAGAGATTTTTCATCAGGTTTAAAAGTGTCCTTTATTTCCCCTTGACGTTTCTCTAATGGTACCTGCACAGTGGACTAATAGGAGAAAACAAGTCACTAACAGGTTGTTTCTCTATGTTCAAGACCAGTTAGTCCAGTTCCAGATAAAGCCTGGGGTTTGGATTGCATACCAGGATGGTACAGTGTTCACTCACCCTGGGGTATGTGTCCAACCACAGAGAACAATCCACATTTGCCTCATAGCCTACAGGGTGGCATGAAGTTTTGCTTTTCTTTTCATGTAAGAGAAGGACCAGAAGGAGTCAGACAATTTTGTCCTCTTCCTTTCGTGATGAAACAGCAGGTAAATATAATTAACATGAATAAAGAAACTGACCAGGCCAGGTGCTGTGGCTCATGCCTATAATCCCAGTACTTTGGGAAGCCAAGGCAGGAGGATCTCTTAAGCCCAGAAGTTTGTGATCTCATCTCTATAACAAAAATTTTAAACATTAGCCAGGCATGATGGCATGCTCCTGTAGTTTCAGCTGCTGAGGAGACTAAGGCAGGAGAATGGCTTGAGCCAGCGAGGTCCAGAGTGCAGTGAGCTATGATCACACCAGAGTGACACCCTCTTTCAAAAATAAATAAATAAAAATAAGAAAAGAAAAAGAAACTAAGCAGTTGTATTAAGTTTACATTGCTACTGTAACAAATTATCCGAAACTTGATGGCTTAAAACAACACAAATTTTTTATGTTACAGTGCTCTGTGTCAATATTACTGGGTTAAAATCAAGGTACTGTCAGCAGCGCTTTGTTCCTTTTTGGAGGCTTATAGAAAGATTCATGTTTTTTTGCTCATTGGGTTGTTGCAGAATTCAGTTTGTGGTTGTAGGACTCAAGTCCCCATTTCCTTCCTCATCTTCAAAGCCACTGCCAGCAGCAGTCAAATTCCTCTCATACTTCAAATCTCTCTTCCTTTTCTTTCATCTCATCTCTCTCACCCATCTGCCTTCTACTTCCACTTTTAAGAACTCATGTGATCTGTAATCACAGCACTTTGGGAGGCAGAGGCGGGCGGATCACGAGGTCAGGAGATCGAGACCATCCTGGCTCACACGGTGAAACCCTGTCTCTACTTAAAATACAAAAAATTAGCTGGGTGTGGTGGCGGGCGCCTGTAGTCCCAGCTACTCAGGAGGCTGAGGTAGGAGAACGGCGTGAATCCAGGAAGTAGAGCTTGCAGTGAGCAGAGATCGCGCCACTACACTCCATCCAGGGTGACAGAGTGAGACTCTGTCTCAAAAAAAAAAAAAAGAACTCGTGTGATTAGATTGGGCCCACCCAGGTAATCCAGGATAATCTCCCAGATCTTTTTTTTTTTTTTTTTTTTTTTTTTTTGAGACAGAGTCTCACTCTGTTGCCCAGGCTGGAGTGGAGTGGCGCAATCTTGGCTTACTGCAACCTCCACCTCTCGGGTTCAAGCGATTCTCCTGCCTCAGCCTCCTGAGTATCTGGGATTACAGGCATGCGCCACCCCCCGCCGCTACATATTTTTTTTGTATTTTTAGTAGAGACAGGGTTTCACCATGTTGGTCAGGCTGGTCTAGAACTCCTGACCTCGTGATCTGCCCACCTCAGCCTCCCAAAGTGCTGGGATTTCAGGTGTGAGTCACCGCGCCCGGCCAATCTCCCTGATCTTAAAGTCTACATAATCTTAATCCCATCTGCAAAGTCCCTTTTGCCATGCAAAGTAACATCTTTTCAGGCATGGATATCAGGGCATGGACATCTTTGGGTGGGGGCGAAAGTCATTATTCTGCTTACTACACTAGCCTTACATGGGGGACACATAACCAGCATCAAGTTCCCCGGAAAGAAGGAACATGTTGAGATCAGACAGCTGGTGTAAGTCCTTTCGCTCACATCAAGCGCTATCCCAGGACAGGGCACAGGGTCAAAGCACAGGCCCTGGAGCAGATACCTCGGCTCCATTACTTACTAGCTGTGCACTCTTGGGAAAGTTCTCAACCTCCAAAAGCCCCACTGTTCTCAGCCTATAAAGCAAAGATAATGCCAGTATCTACCTCATATGATTTTTGGAATAAATGAGATACTCCATGTAAAGCACTTCACAGAGTGCCTATCTGAAGGACACATACATCAATGAAGTAGATACTAACAAGAGTTTATACCCAACATTATACTATCTTATCTTGTTCCTTTGATTCAAGGATTTGGTATCTGTGAAAATCAAAATACTCTGGCAAAAATAAGAGCACATTTTCATCAATAATTTGACTATGGGAAAGAAGGAGGAAAAGAAAATATATACTGAGCACCTATTTTGTGTTAGACGATTTGTGTGTATGAAGATGCTGACAGCATATTTTGATGGAGTCAGGGTTCACTAAGTACCTGAGGATTAAAGGAGTAGTCTTTTCCAAGGTACAAAGTAGTGAAACAAAATTGCTTATTTTTCAGTTTTGTCTAGGATCCCTGGACTAACCCTTGGCCAAGTGAAAGGGACCCTCCAGGCCTACACAGATGTGGGCAAGGAATTGACCTACAAACACACGTCAGGTCAAAGTCAAGCTGTTCTCTGACAGGCGGCAAGCTGATTTATGCAGCTCTTTATCACTTTGCAGTCTCTTCATGCTTCCTGTCTCTCCTCAGTCTCTGACTTTCAGCCTTTTTTGGATGAGTTTTGGCTCACGTTCCTCTAGCTCTTGGACATCAATCATGCTGTGACCACACTGGTTGACTCAAGGACGTGTGTCTTCCTTTCACGACATAAATAACTTTTGCTTTATGATGAGTTCTGCCATGCAGTTAGGAGAGAATTACTTGACCACATAGCCTTTTGCATTTTACCCAGGATAGTCTCCCTAAAGTCCATGCTGAGGGAGATTTATAACTAGTTAGTGTTGGGGGATTTGGAATAAGGTTTTGGGAGGACAGGCTTGTTTTTGTTTTTTTCACACCATTGTTCCTAACACATCTTTATCTGTTCACAGCCATAACAAAAACACCCTACTAAAAGTGAGAATTCATTAGTCTAAAAAAATTACAATGTATACTCTCTCCAAACGGCACCACCTATTATATGCATCATCTTAACCACCTTTATAGAATTTACTGAAAGTCATTGCTTCTCCACCTTTTGGCTAAGATCAAGGGTAGAATTTACTGAAAGTCACAAGTAAGACTCTAATTTTATACTTTTTTTTTTTTTTTTTTTTACATAGAGTCTTACTCTGTTGCCCAGGCTGGAGTGCAATGGCACAATCGCAGTTCACTGCAACCTCCAATCTCCCGGGTTCAAGCAGTTCTTCTACCTCAGCCTCCTGAGTAGCTGGGATTACAGGCACATGCCACCACGCCCAGCTAAATTTTGTGATTTTAGTAGAGATGGAGTTTCACCTTGTTAGCTAGACTGGTCTCAAACTCCTGACCTCATGTGATCCACTTGCCTCGGCCTCCCAAAGTGCTGGGATTACAGACGTGAGCCACTGCCCCTGGCCTGATAGTCATTCTTATGCAAATAGTTTGGAATTGGAGACATCAATAGTGATAACTGTAACTTCTAATTTCGTACAATAGTAACTGAGTTAGTATTTAATGCAGTATACCCAGTCTATATCACATGCGTATTTGCTATGTTTATAACCCAACACACTGGCATATGAAACGGTTTAAAGGAAAAGTCTCCATTTCTGGATTCTTTGGAAATGTGATTACTTACAACCTGTCTTTAACATGTAGGAAAACCATTTTACTTTGATTATTTCATATCAAATTCACAACTTGCAAAATTAAGTGGAGGATAGGCAGTTATCTTAATAAACTAATACAGAAAACAACATTGGCTTAATTTCAGAGTAATCTTTTTAAATAAATTATTTTTGTTGTTAACTGAAACCACTTTTCCAATTTGTATTTATTCAGAGGAAAAATTTTTAAAAGTCACCTCGTAATGAAGACCAGCATCAGTTTATATGGTGTGAGTTCTTTTCATTTGTCTTAGATTGCATCTACACTGACAGAAGAAAGTAGAAAGGTAAGCAATTATCTTAGGATTGTACTAGTAAAAATTACATCAATTATATCTACTTGGTATAGACAGCCCAGGCTGTCTTTCAGCATAGGAAAATTGATCGTGGGTAGATTTTTCAGGGTGACTTAGTTTGAGACCAAGAAATAGTCGTTACTGTTTTTGTCAAGTATAAAATAGATTCCAGAATGCATGCCTTTGTCCTTGAAGGCCCTTCTCTTAGTATTGGACCTAATTATTTAGATATAATTTGTTAAAGGTTTTACACTTATTTAAAGAAGGCTAATGAGTCACCAGCATTTAATATTCATTCATTCATTCACTTAACAACTATTCACTGAGCACCTACTCTCTGCTAGGCGCTGAAGATACACCAGGAACCAATATAGATTAGGTCCACGTTTTATGGATCTCACAGATCATAACCACAGCAACATTTGCTATCTGTCATTAAGAGTTTGAAATTTTAATATCTTAACCTAATGTTTACATTTTTCTTATCACTAAAGAAAAAACTATTATCAATATATTTGACAACTGATAAACTCAGTGTGACTATGTTTTACCATATATCCTTTGTTCTCTCTTTACCAGTGACTTTGCTAGCGGTAAATTCTTTTTAACTTCATTAGGCTTTCTTTTCCCTTTCCCATAGATCCAGTAGTTGAGAGAGCACTGGCTTCATGGTTGAGTCATCATTTTGCTAAATTATATAATAAATTCATAAATACTAACAGTGGAAAAACTAAGCAGTGGAGGAAAAATCCACTGTTTATCTTCATCTCCCAATCTCCCAGTATTTTCCCAGTGGTGTCAATTGTGAAATGTTGGACTCGTAGGCAATGGGAGACAGAGCTAGTCAATGACCTGACCAAGCATCTGATGATAATAATGTTTTTATTCTATAAGGAGACACTTAAAACTGTATAAATAGACATTTTATTGTTTTCCTCTAAATGTGTTTAACTCTAAAAATGTTTTAGTGCAAAATGTGTTAGCAGTTAGCAATTGTTTGTTATACTAGTGATCCAACATCTGTTAACAATAAGGTTCTGGCATACCATCTGTATTAGTCCATTCTCATGCTGCTATAAAGAACTGCCCAAGACTGGGTAATTTATAAAGAAAGGAGGTTTAATTGACTCACAGTTCTGTGGGGCTAGGGACACCTCAGAAAATTTACAAGTATGGCGGAAGGGGAAGCAAACACATCCTTCTTCACATGGTGGCAGGAGAGAGAATGAGAACCAGGTGAAGTGGGGAGCCCCTTATGAAACCATCAGATCTTGTGAAAACTTACTCATTATCATGAGAATAGCATGAGGGTAACCACCCCCATGATTCAATTATCTCCCACTGGGTCCCACCCATGACACGTGGGGATTATGGAAACTACAATTCAAGATGAGATTTGGGTGGGGACACAGCCAAACCATATCACCATCCCATATGAGTAATTCTGAAGAAAAGGAAGCCAGAGTAGCAAGGTAGCAGTCACCCCAAAATAACCCTGGGACTACAGCTTTGGGCAGAGCAACCCCTAGGCGAAAGCTATGAAGTGAACAGAGCTGTTTATCCATTAACTCATCTGTTCATACCCATCTATACTGACTATGATGTTCCAATATTATGCACAAGGATGAACAAGATTTACTTCCTGCCCAAAAACATTTACACATTTTAGCTTCCTTCCTAAAGTCAGCTTCCTGAATTTTCTACACTTACATACCCATAAGGCCAGTATCCTACTGTTCTTTGGCCTCTTGATTTCCTCCTGTTATCAAAAACAGAGGCTTTTTTTTTTTTTTTTTTTTTTTTTGAGACACAGTCTCACTCTGTCATCCAGGCTGGAGTGTAGTGGTGTGATCTTGGCTCACTGCAACCTCCACCTCCTGGGTTCAAGTGATTCTCCTGCCTCAGCCTCCCAAGTAGCTAGGATTACAGGTGCATGCCACCACACCTGGCTAATTTTTGTATTTTTAGTAGAGGCGGGGTTTCACCATGTTGGTCAGGCTGGTTTCGAACTCCTGACCTCGTGGTCTGCCCACCTTGGCCTTCCAAAGTTCGGGTATTACAGGTGTGAGCCACTGCACTCGGCCAATAGCAGAGACATTTTCCCCCTGAGTGTATATAATTTCCCAAGATCCACCATTCATGGATAAGGCCAGGCTTGATTTTTGAGTCTCGAATGCTCAGTTGACTTTTAGATATGAACCCTAGATAGGAAACCAAGCTGACTACCTTTTTTTTTTTTTTTTTTTTTTGGTCTTAGCATAATTAGACCAAAATCTTTTAGGCATAAGGGCACATTTCCTTTTTAGTCTCCAACTAAAGAAAAGTTTTCATGGCTTTTTAAATTTTATTATCCACGTATTTGTCCAACAAATGCTTGTTGAGTGCCTATAAAATGCCAGTCACACTGTTAAGCAAAAATAAACTTTCTTTTTTTTCCATTCACTCTGTTGCCTAGGCTGGAGTACAGTGGCTCAATCTTAGCTCACTACAACTTCTGCCTCCTGGGTTCATGCGATTCTCGTGTCTCAGCCTCCTGAGTAGCTGGGAATACAGGTGTGAGCCACCATGCCTGGCTAATTTTTGTGCTTTTAGTAAAGTCTGGTTTTCACCACATTGGCCAGGCTGGTCTTGACCTCAAGTGATCTGCCTGCCTTGGCCTTCCAGAGTGCTGGGATTACAGACATGAGTCACCACATCCAGGCAAAAAACTAAACATTTCTAATTGGCATTAGTAACACAAAACATAAAATGGATAAGTATAAATTTGACATGAATATGTGATATACTTATTTATTTATTTATTTTGAGACAGAGTCTCACTCTGTCTGTCACCTAGGCTGCAGTGCAGTGGCATGATCTTGGCTCACTGCAACCTCTGCCTCCTGGGTTCAAGTTATTCTCCTGCCTCAGCCTCCCAAATAGCTGGGATTATAGGCACATGCCACCACACTGGGCTAATTTTTTGTATTTTTAGTAGAGATAGGGTTTCACTATGTTAGCCAGGCTGGTCTTAAACTCCTGGCCTCAAGTGATCCTCCCGTCCTCAGCCTCCCAAAGTGCTGGGATTACAGGCATCAGCCACCACACCCGGCCTGTGATGTACATATTTAAAGAAAACTATATAACCTGACTGGGGAACATAATAGTCTAAGGACATATTCATATTATAAGTAATTTTCCTCAAATGTATATGTAAGTTTAACATAATCTCAGCGTTTGGGATTTGACAGAATGATTCTAATTACCAGTAAGAATTAAACAAACATGTGAAAGGAACTAGTAACATTTCAAAATAGAAAAGTCTGAGCAAAGAGTGCCTTATCACATATGTAGCTACAGTAATTAAAACTATGGGTCCTGGTGCAGGGATGGACAAACCACAGAAATAAAATATCATATGGACAGTCCAATATATACATGAAATTAGCATGTGATATGGTTTGAATTGTCCCCTCCACAATTCAGGTGTTGCCAATGTGACAGTATTAAAAGGTGGGGTCGGCTGGGCATGGTGGCTCACGCCTGTAGTCCCAACACTTTTGGAAGGCCGAGGCAGGCGAATCACCTGAGGTCGCGAGTTTGAGACCAGCCCGACCAACATGGAGAAACCCCGTCTGTACTAAAAATACAAAATTAGCCGGGCGTGGTGGCACATGCCTGTAATTCCAGCTGCTCAGGAGGCTGAGGCAGGAGAATTGCTTGAATGCGGGGGGGCAGAGGTTGTGGTGAACCAAGATCATACCACTGCACTCTAGCCTGGGCAACAAGAGTGAAACTCCATCTCCAAAAAAAAAAGTGGGGCCTTTAAGAGGTGATTAGGCCATGGTGAAGGCTCTTCCCTTGTGAATAGGATTAAGTACCCTTATAAAGCGGCTTGATGAGGGAGTCAGACCTGTTTTTTGCCCTCCCACCTTCTGCCATGTGGGGACACAGCATTCCTCCCCTCTGGAGCATGCAGTTTTCAAGGGATCATCTTGGAAGCAGAGACTGGACCCTCAGGAGAAAACAAACCTGCCAGCACGTTGATCTTGAACTTCCCAGCCATCAGGACTGTGAGAAAATAAATTTCTGTGTTTTATAAATTACCCAGTATCCAGTATTTTGTTATAGCAGCACAAATAGACTAGGACAGCATGTGAAAAAAGTGGAGGAGAATGGCAAAAAAAAAAAAAAAAAAAAAAAAAAAAGCAAAAGAAACATGAATCTAAAAATTGAAAAGCAAACCTCAAAAAGTACTTTATATATGTGTACTGCAGATGGGATTAATAACTATATATAAACAGTTATCTAAGAAAAACATAAAAATTCCAAGAACAGTAGACAAAATATATGAATAGGAAAATCCACAAAATAAACAAAAATAAGAAAAAATAAATAGATAACATGCATGGGAAATATGTTCAATCTCACTTGTCATCCAAAACTGGATTAAAATAAGAACTTATTTTTGGCTGATGGGTGAAAACATAGTAAAATCGGTAATACTCAGGGCTGATGAGAGAGTACAGAAAATATATGCAAAGCTATCCTATCAACATTGTTTATAATACCAAAAGATTGGAAACATCCTTAAAGCCATTAAGCAGACAATTCATTAAACACTATACTATAGCCAAACAAGATAGTAGAGAACCATTCAAAATGATAACAAATAATGTTAATATAAAGAGCTGTTTTTTATGTGTACTATGATTACTTTCTGAAATAGTATGTGTAGTTTTTTAAAATAGATAACACAGATATATATAAAGTAAAAATTTAAAGTGTCCTCTACTTACCTGCCCTTCCCTTCCATCTCATTCCTTGTTGTTAAAAATCTGAGCCTGGGCAACATGGCAAAACCCTGTCTCTACAAAAAAATACAAACATTAGCTAGGCATGGTAGCATGCACCTGTAGTCCCACCTACTCAGGAGGCTGAGGTGGCCAGGTCACTTGAGCCTGGGAGGTCTAGGCTGCAGTGAGCGGTGTTTGCACCACTGCACTCCAGCCTGGAAGGCAGACCGAGACCCTGTCTCAAAAAAAAAAAAAAAAATTGGTTTATATCCTGTCAGATAATTTTTTTTTTTTTTGATGGAGTTTCACTCGTTGCCCAGACTGGAGTGCAATGGCACAATCTCGGATTACTGCAACCTCTGCCTCCCAGATTCAAGTGATTCTCCTGCTCAGCCTCCCGACTAGCTGGGATTACAGGCATGTTCCACCACGCCTGGCTAATTTTGTATTTTTAGTAGAGACGGGGTTTCTCCATGTTGGTCAGGCTGGTCTTGAACTCCTGACCTCAGGGGATCCACCCACCTCAGCCTCCCAAAGTGCCGGGATTACAGGTGTGAGCCACTGTGTCCAGCCCCTGTTAGATAATTTTCTGTACAAATAAAATCATATATCCATGTGTCTACATAGGGATTTATATTTGTATCTACATATCAACATACAGGATTTTGTTGTTGCTGTTGTTGAGACAGAGTCTCGCTCTGTCGCCCAGGCTGGAGTGCAGTGGCGCGATTTCAGCTCACTGCAACCTCTGTCTTCTGGGTTCAAGCAATTCTCTGCCTCAGCCTCCCAAGTAGCTGGAATTACAGACACCCACAACCATGCCCAGCTAATTTTTGTGATTTTAGTTAGCCTCCCAAAGTGCTGGGATTACAGGCATGAGCCACTATGCCTGGCCAACATACAGGAATTTTAAATGAAATACGGGTCATACTATGTGTGTCTGTGTGTGTGTGTGTGTGTGTGTGTGTGTGTAATTAAATAACTTGCTTTTTATCTACAATATATCAAGAATATCTGTGATATATTAAATTAAAAAAATAAGTGAGGCTGAGGCAGGTGGATCACGAGGTCAGGAGATCAAGACCATCCTGGCTAACACAGTGAAACCCTGTCTCTACTAAAAATACAAAAACTTAGCCAGGCGTGGTGGTGGGCACCTGTATTCCCAGCTACTCAGGAGGCTGAGGCAGCAGAATGGCATGAACCTGGGAGGCAGAGCTTGCAGTGAGCTGAGATCGCGCCACTGCACTCCAGCCTGGGCAACAGAGCAAGACTCCAACTCAAAAAACAAACAAACAAAAAAACACACATAAGTGGGGGAAGAGGGAGGGGTGTGTGTGTGTATATATGTAAGTGTGTGTATGTGTGTGTGTGTGTGCACGCACCTGCTGACAAAAAAGTCTGGGCAAATAGATTCCTTAGTGGAGAGAGTACTGATGGGTTTTTTTTTGTTTTTTTGTTTTTTTGTTTTTTTGTTTTGAGTCAGAGTCTCACTCGGTCACCCAGGCTGGAGTTCAGTGACATGATTGAGGCTCACTGCAGCCTCAACCTCCCAGGCTCAGGTGATTTTCCTACTTCAGCCTCCCCAGTAGCTGGGACTACAGGCTCATAATACCACGCCTGGCTAATTTTTGTATTTTTTGTAGAGATGGGGTTTCACCCTGTTGCCTAGGCTGGTCTTGAACTCCTGAGCTCAAGTGATCTTCCTGCCTCAGCCTCCCAAAGTGTTGGGATTACAGGCATGAACCACCGCACCTGGCCAACTTTTATTTTTTTGATATATATTAATATATTCCTGTTGTTTAACTTTTGAAAATAATGAATATATATTACTTTTTAATATTACTTTTACAACCAGAATGAAATCTGTTTTCATTACAAAGGGAAAACAACCCCACAGTTCTGCTGGGAAACTTGTAAGCCAGCATTTGGTTGAGGTCTCACTGATAAATGGTTAGTTATTACCCTTATGACCTCCTGCCTCTTCATAGTCTGCAAGTTAATATTAATATTCCATATTGTAAATAAAAATGTGAACTACATAAACTATATATATTTAAAGTGAATTGTGACTACATTTAGGATTTCTAGATGATATGGAGCTTGCATTTTTCTGGTTTATCGACTTGGATAGTTATTTCTATAATTACTATAATCCAGCAATAACAGGACAAATGAAAGCTACCACAGCAGGAAGGAATTAAAAACCGCAATCATTTTGTTGCCATTTTTGTTATTGCCATAGGTGGTAAGATTGATTTCCTTTTTGAATCCAAGGAACTGAGCTATAAATGACCCTTCCAGGGTGAACAGAGGGAGAACACCTTCTATGCACAGTCAGCATTCTCTACCATCCATTCTGTTAGACTGCAGGTCAGCAAGGAAAAGGGCCTACCTGGTGTGTAGATTGAGTTGTGGCTAAACTGGGGCACCTATTTGGGCACCTCTACAGCCCCTTCAGTGTCCTTTTTCCTCTGAGGATGAATACTCTTCTATTCCCACCCTCATTTTCTTTATAATATCTGCTTTCAGAAAAAGTCTGAAATGTGCTTATAATGTGCCACCACCTAAATAGGGAACAAACCTAGGGCAGTGTTGGGGCTGGAATGATCAAGTCTGGCACAGTCTCTAGACCTTGACTAAATATCTGAAGATGAGAGCTCCAAGACAACCTGCCCCTAGCCCCTATATCTATGTAGAGTCATGAATTTGTAGCTATAATAAAATATCTTACCTATAAAGTTCTGGCCCTATGGATGTGGGTGTTTTTATGCCTTTGTGAGTGTCTTCTCTTCCATGTTTGGCCTTGCTTTTTATGCCCCTATTTCTTTTTCTCTCTTCATTTCTTTTCTTTTCTCTTTACTTTTTCCTCTTAACTGGCCATAATATATTGCAAAAGCTGATTTCTTATTGACCTTATCAAGTAATTATATTTTCTATATACTTTAATAATGAAACTTGGCTGGCACTTATTTGGAGGCTAGGGGTCAACTATGTTTTATATTCCATTATCACGAATTGATATTGCATTATTCATTTATAGGGTTATTTCTCCCAATAGGGTGTAAACACCCTGAGAGCTGGGCCTTGGTCTCATTCTCTGCTGTATTCCAATGGGGTCCACTCTGCAGCAACAGCAGACGTCCTTCATTTACCCTTTCCCAATCCCAATCCTTTCCTTTTCCCCTGAAAGTAACTACATCTTGAGTTTTATGTTCATTGCTTTCTTGCTTTCTTTATAGTTCTGTTACCCATGATGCACCTCTAAACTCTGATGCTTAATTTACCTTCTAACTATATACATCTTTTAGGTCTCTTCTACTCTACCCCTTCAATCCTCTTTGCTCCACCTTTTTCTGCTTATTTCTGAAAGAAACTGGGTTGTTTTATTTGACTTGTAGAGTTTCCCACATCTGTATTTTGCTGATTGCATTCCTATGTAATTTACACTTGTCTGTTTTCTGTATTTTCTATAAATTGGTAGTGAGATTATGGGCTTAATCAGATTCAGGTACAATTTTCAGGCTAGACTTCTTTGTAGGTGACTTGTAGAAAATATGTAATAACTGTCTCTCTCTGTGTGATGTTGGCAACCATTGATCCATTAATTCATCAGGAATTGAAAACTTCTCTACTTCTACTTGCTTACTTTGTAGAGAAAAGACAATAAATGCCTAATGAAAGTGCATCTTTAGGTATACAAAATATATAAAACAAATATTTACAAATAAGAGCACTTACTAACCATAGATCTACAGTGAAAGATCTACTAAAAGACACACTTCAGTTAGAAGAACAGTAAACCCAGGGAGAAAAAATTAAATGTAAGCAAAAATGAAGAGCATAGAAATCGATAAATTAAGTTGGTAAGCACAATTAACTATCAATATAAAAAATAATTTGAGGGTTAAAAATAATGTGGGGGCCAGGCGCAGTGGCTCACGCCTGTAATTGCAGCACTTAGGGAGGCTAAGGTGGGCAGATCACCTGAGGCCAGGAATTTGAGACTAGCCTGGCCAACATGGCAAAAACCCATCTCTACTAAAAATACAAAAATTAGCTGGGCATGATGACATATACCTGTAATTCCAGATACTCGGGAGGCTGAGGCAGGAGAATTGCTTGAACCGGGAGGTGGAGGTTGCAGTGAGCTGAGATTGCACCATTGCACTCCAGCCTGGGTGACAAGAGTAAAACTCCATCTAAATAAATAAATAAATAAAAACAATAATGTAAGAGTACTTACTAGGTAATTAAAGCTTATTTAGCTTTGTGTCTTTTTCAAGAGAATCAAAAAATACTGTGTATGTAACTGGAGACTTTATAGGAAAAATGTAGAGATAAATATTCATGTTAAAAAAATAAAAATGCTACACATAGCTTTAAAACCAACAAAGAAGGAAAGAAGAATATAGAAAACTTGATCAGTCCCAAAGAAGTGAGAGGAATAAAAAGAGAAAAAGAGAAAAAGAAAAAGGATAGTATAGCAAAGACCTAAATAAGATGGTAAAAATAAATTTAAATATACCAGGATGACTAACTATATAAGTTAATTAAGTAGAATTCATTTACTAATAGATAAAAATCATCTCATTTGATTAACAAGCAAGCAAACAATAGTGTAAGTAGTTCAAGGAGCCCATTTAAAACCATCCAGAAATTTCAAAATAAAAGTACAGAAAAAATAACAATCAAATACAAATTTTAAAAAAAGAGAATGCAGAAATGCTAATAATATATAGTAGAATTAACAGCAAACACATAGAATCATTTTTCTTTTTTTTTTTTTTTTTTTTTTTTTTTTTTTGACAGAGTCTCGCTCTGTCACCCAGGCTGGGGTGCAGTGGCACTATCTCGGCTCACTGCAACGTCCGCCTCCCAGGCTCAAGTGATTCTAATGCCTCCGTCTCCCAAGTAGCTAGGATTACAGGCACCCGCCACCACGCCTGGCTAATTTTTGTATTTTTAGTAGAGATGGGTTTTTGCCATGTTGGCCAGGATGGTCTCAAACTCATGACCTCAAGTGATCCCCCCCAATTCAGCCTCCCAAAGCGCTGGGATTACAGGCATGAGTCACAAATAAAATTTAAGATGAAAAGCATCATTTGGGGTAAAAATGAAAACTTTTTAAATGATAGGATAATTTAAGTCAGGCGTGGTGGTTCATGCCTGTAATCCCAGCACTTTGGGAGGCTGAGGTGTTCGGATTGCTAGAGTTCAGCAGTTCGAGACCAGCCTGGGCAACGTGACAAAACTCCATCTCTACAAAAAGTACAAAAATTAGCCAAGCGTGGTGGCGGGTGCCTTTAATTCCAGCCACTTTAGAGGCTGAGGTGGGAGGATTGTTTGAGCCCAGGATGCAGAGGTTGCAGTGAGCTGTGATCAAGCCACTTCACTCCAGCCTGGAGGACAAAGTGAGACTTTGTCTCAAAAAAAAAAAAAAAAAAAAAAAAAGAAAGGAAAGGAAAGGCGAAAGGAAAGGCTAAAGGAAAGGCAGGGCAGGTCAGGGCAGGGCAGGGAAGGGAAGGGAAACTTAGTATGAACCAGCACATCCCCAGCTGTGGTGGCTACAGGAAGAAACTCCTGTTTGAGAAAAGCAGAGGGAAAAATAAAGGGGACTTTGTCTTGCACCTTAGGTACCATCTTGGCCACAGTGGGTGTATAGTAAATAAGAAGGCTCTTAGAGTCCCTGAGTCCAGGCCTAGGCTGTTGGACAGCATTTCTGGACCCACCCTGGGCCAGAGGGGAGCCTACTGCCCTGAAGGCTGTTTTTGTTTGTCTGTTTGTTTTGTTTGCTTGTTTGTTTGTTTGTTTTGAGATGGAGTCTCACTCTGTCGCCCAGGCTAGAGTGCAGTGGCGCAATCCCTGTTCACCGCAACCTCCACCTCCTGAGTTTAAGCCATTCCCCTGCCTCAGCCTCCTGCGTAGCTTGGATTACAGGTGCCCAACACCACAGCCAGCTAATTTTTGTGTTTTTAGCAGAGATGGGGTTTAACCATGTTGGCCAGGCTGGTCTCAAACTCCTGACCTCAAGTGATCCGCCCACCTCAGCCTCCCAAAGTGCTGGGATTACAGGCGTGAGCCACTGCGCCCAGTCAAATTATGGTATAGTCATTCAGTACATTTCTAGTGGTCACCAATATTTCTTTTCTTTTTCTTTCTTCTTTCTTTTCTTTGTATTTTGAGACAGGGTCTTGCCCTTTCACGCAGACTGGAGTACAGTGGTGCGTTCACGGCTCATTGCAACCTCTGCCTCCCAGTCTCAAATGATCCTCCCACCTCAGCCTTCTGAGTAGCTGGGACTACAGGCATGAGCCACCACACCCGGCTAATTTTTTTTGTATTTTTTGTAGAGATGAGGTTTTGCCATGTTGCCCAGGAGGGTCTTGAACTTCTGGATTGAAGCAATCCGCCTGTCTCGGCCTCCCAAGGTGCTGGGATTATAGGCGACAGCCACCGCACCAGGGCACTGGTCACCAATATTTCTCTATTACTTCTTCTGAGTACATGGAATATACATGTCTTCCCCTTTGAGGTTTAGCTTACCAATGTGATTTGCTTTGGCCCCTGAAATTTGAGGAACGTTTTAGCAACCCATTGAGATTCTCCATGCTTTCTTCTGCTGCAGCAATTGTAGAAACACATATTGGGTTGGAGGCCCATGAAATGCTAAGCATTCCAGACCACTGATAGAGGACAACAGATTTCACATGCACAAGAGGTAAACTTGTGTTCTGTTAAGCCACTGAGGTTTTGGTGGTGTTTATCACAGCATAACCTACATCATTTTGATTGATACTGTATACTGTGCAGTCAGTAAAATAAGTGTATGACATATATATATATATGTAATGAAATGGAAAATGTCTAAGGTATATTAATAATAAACAAGGGACATAGCTATATAGAAATATTCTATTTGTAATTTTTTTTCAAAAAAGTTATCTATAGAAAAATAAAGACTGAGGAACTCTTCCAAATTAAAGGGACCTAAAGAGGCTGACAAATAAATGTAGTATAAATCTTGGATTGGATCTCGGACTAAAAAAAGTTTTTTCTCTTTTGCTGTAAAATATGCAAGTAGAGGCTAGGTGAGGTAGCTCACGCCTGTAATCCCAGCACTTTGGGAGGCCGAGGTGGGTGGATCACAAGGTCAAGAGATGGAGACCATCTTGGCCAACATGGTGAAACCCCATCTCTACTAAAAATACAAAAATTAGCTGGGCGTAGTGGCATGCACCTGTAATCCCAGCTACTTGGAAGGCTGAGACAGGAGAATCACTTGAACCCAGAAGGTGGAGGTTGCAGTGAGCTGAGATTGCACCACTGCACTCCAGTCTGATGACAGAGTGAGACTCCATCTCAAAAAAATAAATAAATAAAATAAATTTAAAAATGCTAGTAGAGTAGTGAAATTTTAATAAGGTCTGTAGATTAGGTAATATTACACTGATGTTAATTTCTTGATTTTTATACTTGTGCTTTGGTTATATAGGAAAATGTCTTTGTTTTTAGGAAACACACTGATGTATTTAGTGGTAAAGTGGCATCATATTTGCAAGTCAATCTCAAATTGTTCAGAAAAAAATATGTAGAGAGAAAGGATAATAAAACTAAAATAGTAAAATGCTAATATTTGAGGAGTCTGGGTGAAGGGTATGTTTTTTGTGCTATTTTTGTCATTTTTCTGTAAGTCTGAAATTATTTCAAAACAAAACCCAAAAAATCTTTCTACATACATATATGTGCTTATGTATGCTTAGACTTTTTTTTAAACTATAGGATATGGTTATCTTTGGGTAGGTAAATGGGTAGATGAAACTGAAGTCATGGGGCTGAAAGCAGACTTTTACTTTTCTTTGGGTACTCTTGTATTCCACTTGAATTCCCTAGAGATAATAAACGTTTGTTGTGTTCGGGCACAAAGTTTTGAGGTGATTTGTTTTGTAGTAGTAGATAATAGATATAGTAGTAGATATAGATAATATACCAGATGACTCCCCACAAAATATAAACTGTTGTCGGAGAAAGACAACAACCTAAACCACAGCCAAAAGAGTAAGAGAATTTATCAAGATTCAATTTATAGCAAGAAACAGAATTTCTGGAAACATTAAGCATAGGTTTCTAATTTTATAATTTAGTAGATAAATTTTAAATAAAGGGTGGTAACGGTGAAAACTGAATTGGTGGTCTAGAAAATTAAGTGGAAGTAAGATTTCAAAACACAGGGAAAAATAGTAGAAGAAAGATTTAAAAATACAGAGAGGAAATAAGCAATAGAAGTGGTGAAAAAATACAAAAGACTTGGAAGATAGATAGTGAAGATGCAACATGTAAATATGGTTATCAGAGGCAGAAAAGAAACAAATGGAGGAGAGCAATAATTATACAAAAAAGAAGGAAATGTATCTGAGTTAAAGAACAATTTGAATTAAAAGATTAAAGGTTTAACTGAGTTTCAGTTAGTTGTTTTTGTTTGTTTGTTTGTTTGGAGACAAGCTCTCACTCTATCATCCAGGCTGGAGTGCAGTGGCTCGAATATGGATCACTGCAGCCTCAACCTTCTGGTCTCAAGGGATCCTCCTGCCTCAGCCTCCCCTACAGCTGGGACCATAGGTGCGTGCTACCGCACCTGACTAATCTTTTTTATTTTCTGCAGAGATGGAATCTCATTATGTTACCCAGGCTGGTCTCAAACCCCTGGGCTCAAGTGATCCTCCCACCTCAGCCTCACAAAGTGCTGGGATTACAGGCATGAGCCACTGTGCCCAGCTTTCAGTCAGAGTGATAAAAAATAATGGCAACAATGACAACAATGTATACCTCCATAGAGGCATATTCTGGTGAAAATCTAGAACTCCAAGAATCAAAAGTAATAATCTTATAATCTGTTGGATATAGAGATAACATTAGTCTAAAAGGAAAAATATCAGCCCGGCTTCACTTTTCTCATCAAAAACCTGAAGCTAGAGAAAGTGAAGTAAAATTCACGGACTACAGAAAGAACAAACAACGCTACCCAAGTATCTTTACCCAGTTGATCTATTGTTTGTCTATCAGGGTAAAAGAAAGGTCTATTTGGGAGGCCGAGGCAGGTGGATCATGAGGTCAGGAGATCGAGACTATCCTGGCTACCACGTGAAACCCCATCTCTACTAAACATACGAAAAAAAAAAAAATTAGCCGGGTGTGGTGGCGGGTGCTTGTAGTCCCAGCTACTCGGGAGGCTGAGGCAGGAGAATGGTGTGAACCCAGGAGGCGGAGCTTGCAGTGAGCCAAGATCGTGCCACTGCACTCCAGCCTGGGTGACAGAGCGAGACTCTGTCTCAAAAAAAAAAAAAAAAAAAAAAAAGAAAGAAAAGAAAGGTCTATAAGGATCTACAAAGATTCAGAGATCACAGAAGTGCCCCCTTGATGATACAGACAACTGAATCAGAACTGCAGTAAGGAGGGACAGTACACTTATTTACTGTCAGGTAAAAATGAATCTGACTCTGATCCAGAACCCCTTGTGTGTGCATTCAAGATAAAATTAATAAAGATGAACACATAAAAATGAATTAATAAAGATTAATACCATGAATAGAAATAAAACCCAACAATCACTTTTACCAAGATGCAATAATTGAAAAGAATAGTAACTCCTATGACCAGGGGCAATAGAGGTGGCTACAAGAATGGACATGCTCATCTGTTAAGTTTGGATCTAGAATTTCAATACAGTCCATTGGGAACACAATCTGGCAGTACCTATTAAAATGTATTTATTTGTTTCTATTTTCTTTTATTTTTGAGGTAGGGTCTTGCTCTGTCACCCAGGCTGGAGTGCAGTGGCATGATCTCAGCTCACTGAAACCTCCACCTCCCAGGTTCAAGAAATTCTCATGCTTCAGCCTCCCACGTAGCTGGGGTTACGGGTATGCACCACCATGCCCAACTAATTTTTGTATTTTTATTAGAGTTGGGGTTTTGCCATGTTGACCAGGCTGGTCTTGAACTCCTGGCCAGAAGTGATCCACCCACCTCAGCCTCCCAAAGTGCTGAGATTACAGGCCTGAGCCATGGCATCCAGCCTAAAATTTTAAATCTGCATTCCTTTGCTCCTCTAATCTCACTGCTGCTAGTTCTTAGAAATAAAGGCACCAGTACATAAGAACTTGCATACAAGGATTTTTACTGCAGCACTTTTGGTAGAGACCAAAAACTAAAAGTATATACCCTTCAAGAAGAAACTATTGACTAAGTTGTGGTATATCCACCTCATTGAATATTAAGCAACACAGAATATTAGCTACTTAAAAGAATGAATGAACTCTCTATCAATTGACTTGGAGAGATGTCCACTATGTGTTTTTACTAAGAAAGGGAAATGCAGATAAATTTATAGTATTTTATTGTGTAAAACAGGGAGAAGAAAATCCCCAAGTATATACGTTTCTTTAGAGAGTAGGGAGAAGGTATGTGAAGATACACACTGGGTTGTTAACATTTCTAGGAGTAGGGGAATGGGGTTAGAAGGAAGAGGAGAGGAGAGGTAAGTAAGATTGGGGACATAAGCAGGACAGGGGAAATGAGCAATAATCCAGTATTCATCATAAGCATAGCACCTGTTAGAGGGGGCTGATGCTTTGCAAATAAAACTTTAAATTTGTGAAAACTAGCATTTTTTTTTTAATAGCTTTTATGGTTGTTTTCTAATTATAGAGCTCTGGCAGAATGGATGTTTTACCTAAATTAGGGATGCATGCTGTATTATTCAAGTTTAGCAATGCAAATTTTCTTCTGTAGGAAATTTAATGAACAGAAAATTTTAATGTAGTACTGAAACAATGCCAAACCAGCAGTTCTTTTGAAACCTGGCAGTCTGCCTGTTGGTCGTTATTTGCCATTCTTTCGCAAACAAATATCTCCGAAGAAATGGCATTCCAAAGCCAGAGGTAGAAAATCTTTAAGATTTATATACTTTTGGTTCACATAAGCTCACTGTCATGAAAATATTGGTATATATGGGCAAATGCGTGGAAATTGACAGTCAACTTTTACATATTAATAATATAATGGCTTGGACTTTTTAAGCATAAAAATTGCCTACATTTCAGAGCTTGCAGTGAGTTGAGATCGTGCCACTGCACTCCAGCCTGGGAGACAAAGCGAGACTCCACCTCAAAAAAAAAATATATATATGTGTGTGTGTGTGTGTGTGTGTATGTGTGTGTGTGTGTGTATTCTTTATTCCCAGAGTGAGTCCTTTCATTGATTTGTATTAATTTTTCATATTCAAATTAGGAAAAATAACTTTCAGAAAGTGATTTACTACTAAAAATAATGAAACTCTTTTAAGTAGTAAAATAGAGTATACTGATTTTTGCTTAAAAAAGAAATTTCTTGACTGGGTGCAGTGGCTTACGCCTATAATCACAGCACTTTGGGAGGCTGAGGTGGGCAGATAACGAGGTCAAGAGATCGAGACCATCCTAGCCAACATGGTGAAACTCTGTCTTTACTAAAAATACAAAAATTAGCCAGGCATGGTGGTGCGCATCTGTAGTCCCAGCTACCCGGGAGGCTGAGGCAGGAGAATCGTTTGAACTCAGGAGGTGGGGGTTGCAGTGAGCCAAGATTTCACCACTGCACTCTAGCCTATCGATAGAGTGAGGCTCCATCTCAAAAAACAACAAAAAAAGAAATTTTGTGATAAGAATGTCTGTGTGATGAAGGTTAATGTATTAACCTCCTTCATGGACATTTGCATTTATAAAGGGAAAAAAGTTTTAGGACAAAGGGATAAAATGCTATTTTCAACATTAATGAAAACAAGGATATGGCCTCTAAAAGTCAGGGAGCCGTCTACCATGCAAATAACTAGAAGCAAGAGAAGTGGGCCCTGTTGCTGGCCACCTGGCTCCCTGTCCTTAAACCAAATCCATCCCTCAGAGGCCACTAGCCAGCAAAGGCCAGATGCAGACTCTCCCAGTTTAATCAGAGCAGTTACCAAATCTTGTTCATTTCCAACCTGATCTTTTATTACTCTGTCTCTGACTTGGACAGTGTAGTCTCCTTACCCAACACTTCCATTCCAATTCCGCATCCCTTCCCAAAATTCTAATTCTGCTTAAGACCATCTACATGTGTTATTTGTACTTGGCTTCCAGGATGCAGTTTGACTTTCCAGTCTCTCAGATGGTTTTGATCTGGACTGCCTCCATCTCTTTTGCAGGGCCCTTAGTCGTGCTGACAGAAAGTCACATGGGATGTGAAAATGTAATCTCAGGGTTGCTTGAAGAGTGTTGAATTGAAATGAAGCTTAAGTTGAGTGATTTTCAAGGTTAAAGGTCCTATTAGAGCCATTATGTGGAAGTACTGCCCAGCAGATGGTTAAATTCATTACTCAGTGTTTCTTTAGTCTGTGGGACTTGAGGGGCAGTGCCAAACCCTGCAGCTCAGATCTCTTTCAGGCTTTCCCCTCTGTACCCTGTTGACTCATTGTTTTTTTAAAGATGCAAATAATGTTAGTGAACTAATTCAGCTCTCCCACTTGGACCCATGAGACAGTTTTCTGCAGATTGCATATTTCACTCATGATGTATCGATTTTATTATTGTAAATCAGTTTTCTCAACTTCTCCAAGTGTTGGTGGTCATTCTTGTTTGTGCCAAATTAGCAGGGTCTAAGCTTCTGTCTCTATTTCCAAGGTTACCCTCTTGCTTTGGACAGCTGATCCACTCCTGCCAATCATCTTTTGCTCTCTTATCACACTTTTTTTTAATGCTTCTTTGCTTTCCTAATAACCATGTATTCCAAATGTAGGTACAGACCTCTCCCTTGATTCCCCAAAGCATAGTGAGAGCAGACGTAGTGTGTTAGTCGGGACTCTTGGTTGCAAGAGACAAAAATTCTATTCAAACTGGTTTTAAAGAACAATAACAATGATGAAAAAGAGAATGTGTTGGCTAAGGTATGAAAGATCCAGGGAATATATGTAGTTTGAGGCTCAGTTGGATTCTAGGGCTCAAACAGTAAGATAAGAAATTGGTTACTCAGAGTAATGGAGTTTGAGAAAGAAAATAGAAAAGAAACAGGAAGTGGATTCTCTTCATCTCTTTCTCCTGCTTTCTTCTGTTTTGGCTTCATTCTCATGCAGGCTTTCCTGAGTGGTAGCAGAGAAAGCACTAGAATCCCCAGGCTTATGTTCCTAGCACTTTAGCAAGCCCAGCAGAAAGAAGAAGCATTTCTTTTCCAATAAGTTCAGAAAACATCCCCATATTGGGTCTTTGGCAGCTTGGCTTGGGTTCCTAGCTTTTTTTTTTTTTTTTTTTTTTTTTGAGATGGAGTCTCACTCTGTCACCCAGGCTAGAGTGCAGTGGTACGATCTCTATAGAATGAATAAGACTTAGTAATTGTTTTTTGTTTTTATTTTGTTTTGTTTTGTTTTTTTGAGACAGAGTCTTGCTCTAGTTGCCCAGGCTGGAGTGCAATGGCACGATCTCAGCTTACTGCAACCTCCTCCTCCTGGGTTCAAGTGATTCTCCAGCCTCAGCCTCCTGAATAGCTGGGATTACAGGCATGTGCCACCACACCCAGCTAATTTTTGTATTTTTTTAATAGAGACGGGGTTTCTCCACGTTGACCAGGTTGGTCTCAAACTCCTGACCTCAGGTGGTTCACCTGCCTTGGCCTCCCAAAGTGCTAGGATTACAGGTGTGAGCCACCGCACCCGGCCTCCTGGCTTATTTCTTAAATAGCCATGGTGACAAGTGTTCTTGGAGGTTGGAGTGAGGGTGGAGGGGTTGGAGATGAGGAATCAAACCCACTCAGAATACATGAATGAGAGTAGGGGAGGAGTTGCTCCTGAAGGAAAATCAACTTTATGTTTCCAGAGAGAAAATGAATGCTGAGAAGTTTGTTTGTTTGTTTCTTAAAAAGGCAGATGCTCACTACACTTGGACATTAGCAAAGAAAATTACCTTGCAGAAAAGGACAAAGAATCCCCCTTAAAATGAAAGCATATGGATACTCTGGCTCCTAGATCCATCTGTGCAGCGGGCTGCTCTTCCAGCTGTCACCCTCCTTAGGCCTCTGGTGCCAGCAGCATCTTTGAAATTGTAGATGATAGATGGGGATTCTATGACCTGGAGCCCTACCCTGGATGCAGGCCCTCAACTATAGCCTTTTTTTTTTCCCCCCCTAAAAAGAGGAAATCCTTCCTGCCTGCTTCTTCTCTCTTCTTCCAACCTCATAATCCTCTTTCTGCAGAGCCTCAACTCTGCTCAGAGGAAGATAAAGCTTCGCATCATTCCTCAGAGCTGTTTTTTACCTTCAATTGTCTCAAACTCTTCTGTCTGTAATAGTTTTGGGGCTTTAATTTTGTATGATCAAAGGGCCTATTAAAATGTTTTTGTCCAAAGCAAAAGTGCACTCTCAAGCCTTAACTGAGAACTGCCTTTGCCTCTCCATAAGGAGAGGATTGCTTATGTCAGTTTGGACTACTGTCTACATATAACAGAAGAAAGCCAGTATCATGGCTTAAACAAGGTAGAAATTTCTTTCTGTCTCTCGCTCAGTAAAAGAATTCTAGAAATAGGCACTCCGGAGCTGCTTTAGTGGCTCCAAGGTCATCGGGGACCAGAGAGTCTTCTATTTTGCTACTCTGATCAGGTTACCGATTGCTGGCCACAGGAAGGGACAAAGAGGAAGGGGCAGCAAAGAGGCTTCTGCTTTCTTTTAAAAACTTTCCAAGGGTTCTAGACTACCATTATGCTTGTATCTCCTTGGCCAAATGCAGTTCCACATCTAGCAACATATAGCTGTGAGACAGACAAGGACATGTAAGCTTTTAAATGAGGCCTTTAACTGAGAGGAGGGAGGAGAATGGACATTGGAGAGGGCAGCTCCCAGTGATGGTGTCTGTCACATTGTTGACTTCCTGGTCAAGGGCTCTGTAGGCCGGGCGCGGTGGCTCAAGCCTGTAATCCCAGCCCTTTGGGAGGCCGAGACGGGCGGATCACGAGGTCAGGAGATCGAGACCATCCTGGCTAACACGGTGAAACCCCGTCTCTACTAAAGAAAAAAAAATACAAAAAACTAGCCGGGCGAGGTGGCGGGCACCTGTAGTCCCAGCTACTCGGGAGGCTGAGGCAGGAGAATGGCGTAAACCCGGGAGGCGGAGCTTGCAGTGAGCTGAGATCCGGCCACTGCACTCCAGCCTGGGCGACAGAGCGAGACTCCATCTCAAAAAAAAAAAAAAAAAAAAAAAAAAAAGGGCTCTGTAATACTGACTGCCCTGGAACCCACTGTGCTGCTTTGATCTCTGGAGGACCAGGATGCCTCTTCACGACCCTCTTTGCTGCTCTCAAGCCCTTATTTCAGCTGATATTTTGGTAGTCTATCTATGGCTCCTAAGATTTAGTCAATATAATTTTAGGATCACATCAGAAAATAGATTCAGGCAGTATGTTTGAGAGCTCTGGAAAAATAGGTTTCAGTAATTTTAAGCAGTTGCTCACAGTTCCTATGTAAAGCTAAGAGGAAGACATGTAAAAGTCATGGAAAAGTTTTCATTTGGAATATACTATAAACATTCAACACCCAGACAGAAAATGGTTATAAAAGGGCAACGTGAAGGAACCTTTGGTAATGAAATGTTCTGTGTCTTGACTGCATTGATTTCAATATCCTGGTTGTGATACGGTTTTGCAAGATGTTACCATTGTGGAAAACTGGATAAGATATATACCAAGTTTCCATTTTGAGAAAATTGTAGATTCATATCCAGTTGTAGAAAGATCTCCCTTCTACAATTTTCTCAAAATAGAAAGTTTAATTTTACAAAAAGTCAACAGCATATATTTTTTAAATAGATGAGGTCTTACTGTGTTGCCAGGCTGGAATGCAGTGGCTATTCACAGGCTGGACCATAGCTCACAAAAGCCTTGGACTCCTGGGCTCAAGTGATTCCCCTGAGTAGCTGGGACAGGAGTGTGCCACTCTATCAGCTAACAGCATTTTATTGTATTTAAATTATATCTCAATGAAGTTTTTTTTTATTTTAATTTTTTTAAAGATGAAATCTTGGCCAGGTGCGGTAGCTCACATCTGTAATCCCAGCACTTTGGGAGGCCAAGGCGGGTGGATCACTTGAGGTCAGGAGTTTGAGACCAACCTGGCCAACATGGTGAAACCCTGTTTCTACTAAAACTACAAAAATTAGCTGGGCATGGTTGTGGGCGCCTATAAGCCTGTAATCCCAGCCACTCGGGAGGCGGAGGCATGAGAATTGCTTGAACCCAGGAGATGGAGGTTTCAGTGAGCTGAGATCATGCCACTGCATTCCAGCCTGCGCAACACAGTGAGACTCTGTCTCAAAAAAAAAAAAAAAAGATGAAATTTTGCTGTTCCCCAGGCTAAAGTGCAGGGGTACAGTCATAGCGTGAACGCTTGGTCTCGGACTACAGTCGTGTGCCATCACTCCCAGCTCATCAAGTTTTTAAAAAGTCAATTGCATTTTGAATTGGGGCATTTAATAGTGGCGTTTTGGTATGCAGTTTCAACTGTCATCATCAATCGTTTTTCTCTCAACTACTCAAGAAACAAGAAGAGGAAAAGTCCATTGACTTCTCAGTAAGGTCTACATTTAAAAAAAAAAAAAACTTTTTATTATAACCACTTGAAACTTCACCCAACTTCAACAATTACCATCCTTTTGCCTTATTTTATCTATTTGCCCTGTCATTCCCCCTGACTAACAAATCATTTTAAAGCAAATCCCAGATATCCTATTATTTTACCAACAAATAAGGATAATTTTAAAACTGGGTAATCCCATGCAAGAGGAACAAAGGAGATACAATTCCATAAATTCAACTTAATGAAATTAGCAATTACCAAATGATAAAAATTTATGTCAGTGATTCCTGGAGACAGGGAAGTAAGGAGATGGGTGGACATTTAGGGGCTGCTAAACAAGGACACAGAGAGCGTGGCAGGCAGAATAATGTCCTCCAAAGATGTCCATGTCCTAATCCCTGGCATCTCTGAATGTGTTAATAGCAATGGGGAATTAAGATCGCAGATGGAATTAAAGTTGCTAATCAGCTGATTTTAAGCTAGGGAGAGGATCATGGGAGCATGGATTATTCAGGTGGGCCCAATGTAATCACAGGGGTTCTTAAAAGTGAAAGAAGACCAGAAGGAGTGAGTCAGAGGGAGGTGGAACAATGGAAAAGCTCAGAGATGCAACATGAGAAATAATCACTTGTCATTGCTGCTTGGAAGATGGGGAAAGGGGAGCATGAGCTGAGGAAGTAGATGGCCTCTGAAAGCTAGAATAAACAAGGACACTGATTGTTCCTTATGGCCTTCACCAGGGAGCGCAGCCTTGCCAACACCTTGATTTTAGCCCAGTGAGATCGTGTTGGGCTGCTAACCTACAGAACTGTGAGAACTTGTTTGTTTTTTTTTTGAGACAGAGTCTTACTCTGTTGCCCAGGGTGGAGTACAGTGGCACAATCTTGGCTCACTGCAACCCCTGCCTCCCAGGTTCAAGTGATTCTCCTACCTCAGCCTCCCAAGTAGCAGGGATTACAGGCATATGCCACCATGCCCGGCTAATTTTTTATATTTTTAGTAGAGATGGGATTTTGCCATGTTGGCCAGGCTGGTCTCGAACTCCTGACCTCAAGTGATCTGCCCGCCTCGGCCTCCCAAAGTGCTGGGATTACAGGCATGAGCCACTGCACTTGGACATACATTTGTACTGTTTGAGCCACCACCTGTGGTACCTTGTTATAACAGCAATAGAAAACTAATTACAGAGTGAGATTGTATCACTATTTGGCAGTGCTGTGATGACTAAAAGAAGGGTAACCCTAAGGGGGAGGTTTCATTGTGTAAGAAAGGGTTTTTTTCAGAGATCTGAGTCATTTAACCAGAAAATACTGCCATTTCCCTAACTCCTAAGAAGTGGAGTCCTATGTATGTCAAAAAGCTGCAGTTTTAAAGTCATGTTCTTGTACTAAAAATGTTACTCAGCAGTATGATGCAAAATTTAAAAATGGAAAAAGGAATGAACACCCTCTGCTGGTAGCAGATAAAACAGACTTGGCTTCCTTGTGTATTCTGGAAATAGTTAGGTCTACCCAGGTAGGGCCTCTGGAGAGTGCCACACGACTGGGGACTTAGGAGGTACATGAAGACTATGCAGCGTACGGTTATGGGGCCAAACTTAGCCAATGAGTTTAGCAGTGAGTGATTGGAGAGGTGCTTCCTTGTATTTTTTGGGGTTGGTTTGTTCATTACTGTTTTTAACAAAACTTCTTATTTTAAAGAATTCAATGTAAGAGGCACTATAAGACAAACTCCTTTTTCCAGTTAAGATGCTTACAAGGTCATTAAGAAAAGAAGCACCAGCCTCGGCCAGCTGTGGTAGCTCATGTCTGTAATCCCAGTACTTTGAGAGGCTGAGGTGGGTGGATCACCCGAGGTCAGGAGTTTGAGGCCAGCCTGACCAATGTGGTGAAACCCCGTCTCTACTAAAAATACAAAAATTAGCCGGGCGTGGCTACATGCGCCTGTAGTCCTAGCTATTCAGGAGGCTGAGACAGGAGAATCACTTGAACCCAGGAGGAGGAGGTTGCAGTGAGCCGAGATCGTACCACCACACTCCGCCTAGGTGACAGTGAGACACTATCTGAAAGAAGGAGAGAGAGAGAGAGAGAAAGAGAGAAATAAAGAAAGGCCAGCCTTTAGGATACTTAGCAACAAATTTATTCAAAGATTCAGCATAATAATTAGTGTGTATTAATAACTTAGTTTTTGAAATTTTAGTCAATCAGTGACAGGAAATTAATAAGCAGATTCTTAAGAACTGTTATAGAAATTGTATTTCTGATTTTTAAAGTTAAGATATTTTTTTTTTAAGTTCAAAAATAATTTTACTTCCTCTGATTTGTTCCTTAAGGCAAAGAAAGTTGTTAATCGCTAGCTTAGAGCCTTTTTTTTTTTTTTGAGACAGAGTCTTGCTCTGTCACCCAGGCTGGAGTGCAGTGGCGCGATCTCAGCTCACTGCAACCTCCGCCTCCCAGGTTCAGGCTATTCTCCTGCCTCAGCCTCCTGAGTAGCTGGGATTACAGGCACGTGCCACCACACCTGGCCAATTTTTATATTTTTAGTAGAGTTGGGGTTTCACCATGTTGGTAAGGCTGGTCTCAAACTCCTGACCTCATGACCCGCCTACCTCAGCCTCCCAAAGTGCTGGGATTACAGCTGTGAGCCACTACGCCCAGCTGCTTGGAGCTTTTTTACTTGGATCTGACAATTCCATTGTCCCCTTTCAACTGCCTCCTTCCATTCTGGGCAAATACCTCAGTGCATGGGAGTTAGACATGACAGGGAACAGGAAGGAGAGGGCACAAGAAGGGAAGCATAATCTAGAGTTCAAGAGTTGTTTTATGTGCAGTGTACAATACATTTATACTTATGTTTATATTTCACATACATTTATATATTATTATACACTTATATTACTTATATTTATATTTGTTATAATATTATATATCACATATATTTATTTAATATATACACTCAGAGCAAGTGAGCTCTGTATTAGGACTCTGGTGAAAGTAACAAAAACCTAACTGAGCTAGAATGAGTTCATCTTTTCTGACATGTTAGAAAGATGAGATTCACTCTTAGAAAGCAGAGATTCACTCTGATTTCATTTTGTTTTGAGCCAGGGTCTTGCTTTGTTGCCCAGGCTGGAGTACAGTGGCACTATCATGGCCCCCTGCATCCTTGATCTCCCAGGTTCAAGTAATCCTCTCTCCTCAGCCTTTCAAGTAGCTGGGACTACAGGCACCACCACGCCCAGCTAGCCTTTTTGGTCTTTTGTAGAGATGGGGGTCTCCCTATGTTGCTCGTGCTGGTCTTGAACTCATAGGTACAAGCAGTCCTCCTGCCTCGTCCTCCCAAAGAGCAGGCATTACAGGCGTGAGCCACCATGTCTGGCCTCTTTCTGTTTTTTAAAAAGAGATTCTCTCTTACTCATTTTGAGATTTTGCATCTCGTCACCTCCTTCATAGTAACCTCAGCACGTATTTGGTGATAACTCATTCATTTTCCTATTCTTTGGTTAATAAATGTTTATAGAGGTCATAGATATGACTGGGGTATTCTAAGCACTGGGGAATCGGTGGATAAATTAGAAAAGATCCCTGCTTTCTTTTCACATATAGTATAATGGGGGAGAGGCACTGAAAATGTTTCAAATTGAGGAAGCATAGTATGAAGGAAACAAAGACACGTGATAGGTAATGACAGTAGAGACTATTTATTTATTTATTTATTTAGAGACCAAGTCTCATTCTGTCACCCAGGCTGGAGTGCAGTGATGCAATCTCAGCTCACTGCAACCTCTACCTCCTGGGTTTAAGTGATTGTCCTGCCTCAGCCTCCTGAGTATCTGGGACTATACGCATGTGCCACCACACCCGGCTAATTTTTGGGTTTTTTTTGTTGTTGTTTTTTGTTTTGTTTTGTTTTGTTTTTTTAGTAGACACAGGGTGTCACCATGTTGGCCGTGAACTCCTGACCTCAGGTGATCCACCTGCCTCAGCCTCCTAAACTGCTGGGATTACAGGTGAGAGCCACCACACCCAGTCGAGACTATTTAAATAGAGTGGCCAGGGAAGGTTTTTTGAAGCGGTGACATTTAGCCTATACATAAAGATGAAAAGGAGGGAATCACTGAAGGTGGGTGCAGCATTCCAGGCAGAGGGAATGGTATTTGGAAAGAGCTTGGGGTATTTGATGAATTTCAAAAAGACTCATATGGCTAGAGTGTAGCAGAGACAGATGAAGATGGGACATAGGATGAAGCTTATAGTGACATTTAGTGCTCCATTGTGTAAGGTCTCTTAGGTAGCAAACTGGAGTTTACTCTGAGGGTCATGAAAATTTTTAAGCAGGAGAGTGATGTGATTAAATTTACGTCATTTTTCCCCTTGTTTTTATAGAGACAGGGTCTTATAGAGATGAGGTCTTGCTATGTTGCTCAGGCTGGACTGGGCTCAAGGGACTTCCTGAGTAGCTGGGACTAGAGGCACATGCCACCATGCCCAACATTCAAATTTGGGTTTTAAGATGATCACAGGTCAGCTGCAGTGGCTCATGTCTGTAATCCCAGCACTTTGGGAGGCTGAGGCAGGAGGATTGCTTGAGCCCAGGAGTTTGAGACAAGCCTAGGCAACATAGTAAGACTGTCTCTACAAAAAATACAAAAATTAGGATGGGCATGGTGACTCATGCCTATAATCCCAGCACTTTGGGAGGCCAAGGTGGGCAGATCACCTGAGGTCAGGAGTTCAAGACCAGCCTGGCTAACATGGTGAAAACCCATTTCTACTGAAATATAAACTATTAATTTTAATACAGATTAAAATTAGCTGGGCATGGTGATGCATGCCTGTAATCCCAGCTACTGGGGAGGCTGAAACAGGACAACTGCTTGAACCTGGGAGGCGGGGGTTGCAGTGAGCGGAGATCAGGCCATTGCACTCCAGCTTGGGCAACAAGAACGAAAATCCATCTCAAAACAAAACAAACAAACAAAAACAAAAATTAGCAAGGCATGGTGGCACACGCCTGTAGTCCAAACTACTTGGGAGGCTGAGGCAGGAGGATCACTTGAGCTCAAGGGTGTGAGGCTGCTGTGAGCTATGATCATGCCACTGCACTTTAGCCTGGGCAAGAGAGTGGGACCTTGACTCTAAAAAAGTTAAAATAAATAAATAAAAGATTATTACCCTTTTTTGCTCAGGCTGGAGTGCAGTGGTGCAATCATAGCTCATTGTAACCTTGAACTCCTGGGCTCAAGGGATCCTCCTGCCTCAGCCTCTGGAGTAGCTGGGAGTATGAGTGTACACCACCACACATGGCTTTTTTTTTTTTTTTTTAACTTTTGTAGATACGGGATCTTACTATATTGCTCAGGCTGGTCTCTAACTCCTTCCTGGACAGGAGCGATCCCCAACCTCAGCTTCCTTAAATGTGGGGATTACAGGAGTAAGCCACCATGCCTAGCCTGATCACTCTTGGTGCTATGTGGAGGACAGATTAAAATGAAGCATGGGTGCAAGACAGGAAACCAGTTAGAAGCCAACTGAAGTAGTCTAAGTGAGAAGTGCTGTGGCCTGGACTAAGGTGGGGAAAGTTGAGGTGGAGGAAACGTGATGGATCTTAGATATGTTCTGGTGGTAGACTAGATAGGAATTGCTGATGTATTGGGCATAGTGATGTATGAGAAAAACAGGAATCAAGATTCACTCTTAGGTTTTCTGATTTGAGTTACTGGATGGATACAGGAACATATAAATTAAAATGATTTAGGCTCAAATAACAGATAGCTTCAGAAGAAATATTTGGTTCATGTAAGTTCAGAGGTAGGATAGGCTTTGGGTTTCACTTAGTTCTTGAGGAGTCCAGCTCCTTGTTAGAAACCCGTGTGTGATTTTTCAGGTCTGTCAGCTCCTGGTTAAAAACCTACGTGTGGTTTTTCAGGTCTGTCTGACTGCAGGTGATTACAAAGCCTCTACCTGGCAGCCCTCGTGGAGGAAAGCTGCCCTCCCTTCCACAGACTTGGTGCACAGCTAGTGTGCTGCAGGCTCTGATACAGTCACGGGCCACATAACAGCATTTCAGCCAACAACATATTCGAAGGTGTTGGTTCCATAAGATTATTATACCATATTTTGACTGTGCCTTTTTTGTGTTTAGGTATTTTTGGATATATAAAGCCTTACCACTGTGTTATAATTGCCTACAGTATTCAGTATAGTAACATATTGTACAAGTTGGTAGCCTGGGAGCAATAGGCTGTACTATATAGCCTAGATAGGTTATGCCATCTATGTTTGTGCTGGTATACTCTATAATGTTCACACAATGAACCCAAAATCACCCAACAATGCATTTCTCAGAACTTATCCTGTTCTGAAGCAACTCATGACTGTAAATATTTGCCTTCCTATCCCTGGTGCTTCCTTCATTCCTAGGTTTCTTTATGTGAGGCCTTGTGCAGAGGTTTTTTTTTTTCTCTCTCTCTCTTTTGAGAGAGGGTCTGGTTCTGTCACCCAGGCTGGAATGCAGTGTTACAATCTCAGCTCACTGCAGCCTTGGCTTCCTGGGCTCAAGCACTCCTCCCACCTCAGCCTCCTGAATAGCTGGGACTAAGGTGGATGCCACCATGCCAGGCTAATTTTTTATAGTTTTTGTAGAGACAGGGTTTTGCCATGTTGCCTAGGCTGCTCTCGAACTCAGTAGCTCAAGCAATCTGCCAGCCTTGGCCTCCCAAAGTGTTGGGATTACAGGCATGAGCCACTGTGCCTGGCTGGGGAGAGGGTTCTTTAGGCTTCTCTGCTGAGGCCTCCTTATGGGAAGGGGAGGGGAAACCTTGACATTCTTTTCCAGGTTGCCTAGGTACTCAGTACTTTTCCACTCCCAGCCGTTCCCCCTTGCCTTCCCCTACTCCACCTCAGAGTCCATACAACTTCTGGAGCTTTTTCTTCAGGGATCCCTTAACAGCGATATGACTCCATGACCCCCTATATCCGTGCTGACCCATGTGACCCAAGGCTAGTGCGCAGTTCCATGGGGGAAACGGAACAGAAACAGTAGGCACTTTCTCCGGTTTTAGACTCTTGTTTATATCCTTGCCGTAAATGCTACTCTTTCATTTTTGGTTTGTTGGTCTAATTGGCTACTCTGATACCTGTTAGCTCAGCTAGTGCTCTCTGTCTCCCCCAGCCCACTTCCTGACAGTTCTAGGTCCATTTTCCTACAGATCTTTCAGCTTTGCCCTGTTCCACACGTTTGCTTCAACCTCAAGGTAATAGTGAGTAGTAGTATATCAGTCACTGAGTACTGGCTGTGGAAGTTCCAGACATCATATCCTGACCTGATGACACCCAATGAAAGAAGAGAGACTTTTTCATCTTGAGGTTTTAAGCAGGAGTTCTATGATATACACTGACTAGACTATGGAGGTATGTACCTGTCCAGAGAATGGGTACATTTCCAGGGAATGGAGTGTGGTGTTTGACTTACCAACCAGATCTTGGCCTTTGAGCCAAAAGTGTTTCTGGCTTCCCCAGAGTCACATGTGCTGTGTGAGGGAAGCTAAGGGGATACATGTCTTAATCAGGGTTCTGTTAGGAAAGAGTAAGGGGTGAATTCAGGGTCTGCTATTAATACATAATTTGCAGAGCCTGTTCCCCTCATCAAAGTATGGAGCTCCTTATTCAAAAGGCAGGAAAAAAGTGTCACTAAAGGTACTAGAAAGCCAGGTGAGGTGGCATACACCTATAGTCGCAGTTACACAGGAGGATTGTTGAGCCCAGGAATTTAAGTCTGGCCTGAGCAACAAATCAGGACCCCATCTCTTAACCACAATAACAACAAAAATACTGGAATATAAAGGCATTTCCTTTCTTTCACAGTTTCTCTCTTGACTTATGGTGTTTTTGATATTTAATGTCATTCTAAGTAAAGATTAAAGTTAAAATTAAGCATAAGTAAAACTAAAATCATTGCAAAGACTTTTCACCATCTTTACATTATGCAATGCTGGTTTTTTGTTGTTGTTTAAATGGAGTCTCGCTGTGTCGCCAGGCTAGAGTGCAGTGGCACCATCTCGGCTCACTGCAACTTCCTCTTCCCGGGTTCAAGTGATTCTCCTGCCTCAGCCTCCTGAGTAGCTGGGATTAAAGGTATGCGCCACCACACCCAGCTAATTTTTGTATTTTTAGTAGAAACGGGGTTTCACCACGTTGGCCAGGATGATCTCGATCTCCTGACCTCATGATCTGCCCGCCTCAGCCTCCCAAAGTGCTGGGATTACAGGCATGAGCCACTGTGCCCGGCCGCAATGCTGGTTTTAAATGCAAATATAAGACCATTTAACTTGTATGTGGAATCACTGAAATTACACAATTCTTATTTCATACTTTGTACATGTATGATGTATTTGTTACCAGAACAGTCAAAATGCTATACAGAAGTCAACTGTTTTTATGTCACTTCTTGATGTACACATACATATTCTACCACACTCTCTACCTTCTTATGGATGAGGAAAAAACTGAAAAGAAAAGGAAAAGATGGGTTGCTCTTTCTTCCCCTTTCCTTCTGTGTCATCATTTTCAGCATAAGGGGTTAGCTAAATCAGGAAAGCAATAGGAAAGGATACGATAGAGTTTCTTGGTGCTTTGTGTTTTTTAGACTGCCATTGTCTTCTTCTTGCATTAGAACAAGTTCTGATACACAGGAAGCTTGACCTCTTAGGGCTGACAGTGACCCCACCTACTCAGTTGTAATGTGCCTATGTTGTTCTTACTCTGAATCTTGCTGAACTTTCATGCATTGTGACTTCGGTGAAATTCTATTTAAATAGGACAATGCAAATGCTATATGCAAATGGCATGGCAAGGAGTGAGTGGACATGCATATTGCATGTCTCAGCTCTGCTCATGCTCTATTGTCCCTCCAATTTTACTTACAAAACACAAGTTCAAAAACAAAATTGAGAATTTCAAGATGGTAACATCAGAGCATTAAACCAAACATGGGGCCTTTCTGAGTGCAGGGTTCTGTGCAACTATATGGTTTATGCATGCACGCATGCAGCTAGCCCTGGGTAAATGAGAGCTGGGTATGCAAACAAGAATGACCACTACAACCTGCATTTACTGATTACGGAAAAGAGTTTGTGTGAAAAAAGAAAAAACCCAACAACAAAAAAACAAGATACTTTATGCAGCAAAAGTTTATTTTTTGCTCAAGCAGAATCTGGAGCAAATGCTCCAGGGTAGCTCTCCTCCAAGCAGTACACTCAAGGGTCTGTGCTTTTTCCAGTGAGACTCCACTATCTAAAGAGTTCTTTGCTTTCAGCTGGGAAGAGAAAAGAGAGAACATAAAAATTACGTGAAAATTACATAGAGCATTTCAGGAGCTGTGCTTTGAAGTTGGGTATATCACATTTATCTTCATTCCACTGGCCAGAACTCAATTGCCTTTTTCAATCTAAATGCAAGGAGGCCTGTGAATCCAGGAAAAGGAAACGGGATTGGTGAATGACATGGTTTGTCTGTGTCCCCACCCAAATCTCATCTTGAATTGTAGCTTCCATAATTCCCAGGTGTCATGGGAGGCACCTGGTGGAAAGTAATTGAATCATGGGGATGGGTCTTTCCTGTACTGTTCTTGTGACAGTGAATAAATCTCACAAGATCTGATGGTTTTATATAGGGAAGTTCCCCTGCACATGCTCTTTTTGCCTGCTGCCATGTAAAATGTGACTTTGCTCCTCCTTTGCCTTCTGCCATGATTGTGAGGCCTCCCCAGCCATGTGGAACTGTGAGTCAATTAAACCTCTTTACTTTATAGGCCGGGTGCGGTGGCTCACGCCTGTAATCCCAGCACTTTGGGTGTGGTGGCTCATGCCTGTAATTCCAGCACTTTGGGAGGCCGAAGCAGGCAGATCACAAGGTCAGGAGATCGAGACCATCCTGGCGAACACAGTGAAACCCCGTCTCTACTAAAAATACAAAAAAATTAGCTGGGCATGGTGGTGGGCGCCTGTAGTCCCAGCTACTCGGGAGACTGAGGCAGGAGAATGGCATGAACCCCAGGGGGTGGAGCTTGCAGTGAGCGGAGATCATGCCACTGCACTCCAGCCTGGGTGACAGAGCTAGACTCCATCTCAAAAAAACAAAAACAAAAAAACAAAAAAAACCCTCTTTCCTTTATAAATTACCCAGTCTTGGGTATGTCTTTATTAGGAGTATGAGAACTGACTAATACAGTCAGCATCTAGTAAGACTCTGCCATAGAGGTGAAGGCAGGTTTTGTTTCTTGGTAAATGTTACTAAAACATTTTATATGCTGTAGGAGATGGTGTACTAGAAAGAGAGTGGGGCTAACAGAAGGGGCAATTATGTGTTACTCCATAAACGTTGAGTTTAACCATAAGAACTCTGTAGGGATGTGAAGAAGCTTTGATTCTTAATTTAACCTTACTCTCTTATTTATTTTTTGAGTCGGAGTCTCGCTCTGTCACCCAGGCTGGAGTGCAGTGGCACAATCTCTGCTCACTGCGAGCTCCGCCTCCTGGGTTTATGCCATTCTCCTGCCTCAGCCTCCCAAGTAGCTGGGACCACAGGTACCTGCCGCCACACCTGGCTAATTTTTTCTATTTTTAGTAGAAACAGGGTTTCACTGTGTTAGCCAAGATGGTCTCAATCTCCTGATCTCGTGATCCGCCTGCCTCGGCCTCCCAAAATGCTGGGATTACAGGCTACCTCACTCAATTTAAAAGGCCAATAAGCAAGTTAAATACTTTTATGATTCAATGACAGCTTGTTTTGTTGTGAGATTATATTTGAATTTTATACTATAATATGCTGTACAGACATAAATAATAATTTTTTGTGTCATTCTCCCTAAGGCAGAATTCCTGCTGAGTTTAAAACTGAATTCTAGTCCTGACTCTATTACATACTGTCGCTTAATCATTAAACTTTGAGTCATTTAATCTTTATAAGCCTCATTAATCTTTGTCTATTTCATGTAGTAATAAAGACTAAATGAGGCCAGGCATGGTGGCTCATGCCTGTAATCCCAGAGCTTTGGGAAGCTAAGGCAGGAAGATTGCTTGAGGCCAGGAGTTTAGGACTAGCATAGGCAACCAAGTGAGACCCCTGTCTCTACAAAGTTTTTAAAAAAATAATTGGCCAGGCCTGGTAGTGCACACTTGTATTCCTAGCTACTTGGGAGGGTGAGGTGGGAGACTGAGCCTAGGATAGGAGTTGGTGGTTACAGTGAGCTATGATAGTGCCACTGCACTCCAGCCTGGGCAACAGAGTGGGATCTTGTTCCAAAAAAAAAAAAAAAAAAGAATAAATGAAATAACATTTTAAAACTATAAAGGTTTTAATCAACCCAATTTAAAAGTCAAATCAGTATTATAATTTAAGAACCCTAGCATCTCCTGTTCCCTTAACTCTAGGCTCCACGTTGTCATTCTCAGCTAGGTCTTGTGAACAATTGGATGGAATTGAGGCCTTGGTGTCCCTATTCACTTTAACAGGGATGGCACTAAGTTTAAGAGGCTGGAGAAGAGACCCAGAGCCAGCAAATGAGGCATATGGCTTATTGAGGGGGAACTTACATACAGAGTGGTCCACTGGAGTTGAGCTGGACACAAGAACACTACCTGCAAAAAGTATGCAGTTTATATAGCATTTTCATTTAGCACCCTCTCCCTAACAGCTTCCACCTGGCAACCTTCATTTGTCACAAAACAAAGGGCCTAGCCCTCCTGTATGGCCTGCATTCCACAGGGCTCAGATGTTCCTCATAGATAAGGAATGAATCTTGGTTGGCCCCGCTTGGAACCGCAAACTCATTCAGGTTGTCTGCCATACAGGGTCATCCCCCTGGGTATGCTTAAGTTACTGCTGTCGGGTGCCTCTACCATAAACTTGGGTTCTTTGGAAGTCATGGCTTGGGGGGGCTGCTATAAGGGTTGCACTAGTTCAGCTCCTGGAAATCTGTGTGTGAGGAGGCAGTGGAGGGATGGGGCTTGGGCAAGATAATACCTTGGACCACAGACATCTCAGAAACTCTTAATAAGGCAGATTGGTTTAACACTGTGTGAGAGTTTGGGGACTTCCTGGCCTCTAAGAGCCCAAAGGGAGTTGTATAGCTGCCTCTAAACTGGGAGACTAGAAAGGTAGTAAGAAGAATTCCTCCAGGTGCTTCAGCAAGTGCCCGGTAACCTGCTTGTTTCTATTAATATACCATTGGCCCATGTGGGTAAGCACCACTTTGCCTTGAACTATTGTTTCACTGCCATCATTTAGAGTACTCTAAAAACTCGACTTCAGCTCTGAGTGAGACAACTTAAGGAAACCATTTCGGTGCCCCCCAGGGAAAAGACATTCAGTCAGAACAGGTAGAATGCACAGTCGGCAAAATAGAACTGAAGGGGCTCACTCTTACCCTTACCAATCCATCCACTACATTGGCTGAAGGTCCAACTGCTAGTATCTGCATTTCTTCGCCCTTCTTCTGGCCACCAGAGTCCATCTTGCTGCCCATGTAGCAGGCTAGAGTGCAGACCCCAGGAGCTACCCTCAACCAATGAAGGAAGTTGGTATATAAATCCCCATCTCCCTCACCCCTTGAGTGGTATAACTCTGAGGTATATGGTTCATACTGGCCTCCAGAGTTCTCCAGTGACAGTAAACTCCAGTTAACCACAGTGCTAATTTCCTTGATAATAAACCCTTTGGCTTTCTTCCCTTCCTTGACTCACTTTCCTGCTCTGCTACCAGTGTTTCCCAGGATCACCTCCCTCACAGGCTTTCTGCACTCAAAACCTTGTCTCAGTGCCTGCTTCTTAGGAAATCTAAAATAAGACTTGGACTGTGCCAGAAGTACTGAATAAAGCAAATGGAATACTGCAGCCTGTGCTTCTGTACTGGACTCCCAGAATACATAAATCTGTGCCTGGAAGCATTTTCTCTTTAGGGAATTTGATCAGCAGAAAGAATTACGTACAGATACTGATGCCATGTGTTTCCAACCAACAGCTCAGCCAGGTCATCCTACAGCTAAGCTCTCAGGAAACAAGTCCCATCTACAAGGTTAGAGCTTCCAATTAGCTTTCAAGGCACTTGACTCCAGGTGAAGGCCTTACTCTTAAGTGTGAGTGAATAGTCAAGGACTACAGATGCTTCTAATAGGATAGATGAGACCAATATAATAGCAAAAAGCAGCTGAGAGGAATAAGACTACTCAGGGAGAAGAAAACGTCAAAATCTATTAAAATCCTCAGAAGGATAAAATAAAATATATGAAGCAAGAATATGACACCACAAGAAAGGGGCATTTGAAGAACAAAATAGAACTCGAAAGAAGTAAAACCTCTGTAGTTGTCGGGAAGATAAATTTGAGGAATTCTCCAAGACAGAGGGAAAAAAAAGATGGAAACCAGGGGAGCAAAATAGATGGTGACGGGCCTCTTATGCCAAGGGACCTTGGGCCTGCTCATACAGCAGAAGCTGAAAAGATAACTTGTTCGTAGGCAGTTGCACAGGCCAAGAATGGAGGCAGGGGTCACTGGTTAGGCAGCTCTCGCTGTAGTATGGAGAAATGATATAAAACTGAAGTACACAATGGCATTTGACAAATTTAGACAAAAGATGGGAGATTAAATGGTAGAATAGACTAAACTTGTGACGGAGCAGGTGTGTGTGGGCCTGTGAGTCTGATGTAAGAGGAAGAACAGATGGATCTAGTTTCTCCAGAGATCCCAAATGGATTGGACTCCATTAAGCAAGATGAGGAATGAATAAGGACGAGCAGGTTGGGGTTGCTTTGTGCAGAGGGTGGAATACAGATCAGAGTTCAGCTTAAATTAGTATTTTCTAAGATTTTGCTAGGTGCCAGATACTGAGATAAAGTCCTTGTCTTCCTACTTGGAACCAGGTGCCTAAGGCAGGACAGAGGTGAGCCACCTCGAAAATGGATACACTCTCCAAGGGTTTGTAGTGAAAGAGGCACAGCTCTTGGCCTGGAGTTGCTGGGGGCAGCGATAAGTGCATGATACTTGGTGACAGGAATCGCAAGTATACTCTTGTGTTGAACGGATCCTCCTCAGGGTCGGCCCTGCAGAGGAAAGAGCTCAGTCACCGCGATGTCCTGCACAAGAGGCTAAAGTCCCGGATGTGTGTCTCGGGGTCTACACGGAAGCCCCGACCCCTCTAAACTTCCTAGAAGCGCGCAGGAGGCGTGGTGCGCCTGCGTGTAGCCACCCCAAAGGCGGCGGGAAGTTGGTTTTCTGAGTAGCAACTGAGCAGCTTGAAGACGGATTGGAAGTAGCGGACCAATAAACAAACGTCTCATTGGCTTAGCGTGTTTAGGTTCCCAATTCTTCAGCTTCCCATTGGGCCTTTCAAGCGAGCAGGGGCGTGACTCCAGGGGCTCCGCCCCGAGCCTTGGCCCAGTCTCGGGGTCCAAGGCTGAGGGAGCGGGACGGAAGTGAGCGGGTCCCGCCCCTTCCCCTTCTCGTCTCCGTTGGAGTCGTCTCTGCCGCGGCTGCCTCGGCTGCCCGCTCTCCGGCGAGCCGGAGTCCTCGTGCCGTACCGTCAGTTCCCGGCCGCGCGGAGCCGGGATGCACTGTTCCTGCTGTGGGTCCTCATCATGGAGACCAAACGGGTGGAGATTCCCGGCAGCGTCCTGGACGATCTCTGCAGGTACTGCGCTGCCCGACCCCTTTTCGCCCCCGTCGGGTTTTCTCAGTTTCGCCGACCCCCCAAAGGCCTCCGGGTCTTCTCCCCCGCCCACGTCCAGGTCCTCGCTTTCCGCTCCCGCCGCTGCTCGCTTTCCATCGTCGACCCTGCTCTCCGACGACACCGCCCCTCTTTCCGCCGCAGCCTCCCTGTTTCTCACGGCCCTCCGTCCTTCCCCTCAGAGAACCCGGAATTTCCTTATTTTTTAAGTTACTCAACTATTTTGCTTTCCCGCAGGCGCAGCCGCTTCGCCCGAGCCTGGGTCTTAGTGTTTTGCCGCCGCCACTCTCTCCCATTGTTTTTTCTGCCTCTGTGACTTTTCCACGCCGTGCACCCCCTCCTCCTCCTGTCTCATTCCCAGATTCTGAAGGAAGACCCCAGGGTAGTGATTTAAGTCTTAAGATCCCAGGTACGCGGACCTGCGCAAGGAGCAATTTTTCGGACTTACTCTGACGCCCGCGTGTTATGTGTCCGTGGCGTTCTCTGTAAATTCCTGTAAGAAATTACTTTTCTCATCCCTAGACTTGTCTTTGGGGGAGAGAGGGAAAAATGTAGAGCTGCTTTTCTTTTCATCCTTAATTACCCTATTTTAAAGGAAATTCTCAGCCGCGGGGTTTTTACTCAGGGTGTATACTTCACATGAGAATTTTTTTGCTTTCTTCCCCCTTGTCAACTCTGATTTCAGATAGCCAAACACGTGTAGGATACTTAAAAATACTTCCTTTCCGAAGGTGAAATTTGGGGTGCAGTGACACCCGGAGGTGTCGCCAAGTGTGTGTGGATTGTGATTACAAGTGATAACACCTTTTCGCTCACAGTTACCGTATTTATGTTTTAAAAGGCAGGCTTTTAGTAGTTGTATCTCCTTCACGCTGTTTTTTTTTAATGGAAAGTAAAGAACTGGTATTTGTGGAGGTTTTGGTTTTGTTTGTTTTGTTTTTTTTGAGACGCAGTCTCGTTCTTTCACCCGGCCTGGAATGCAGTGGCACATCTCGGCTCACTGCAACCTCTGCCTCCCGAGTTCAAGCGAGTCTCTGCCTCAGCCTCCCGAGCAGCTGGGATTACAGGCGCCCGCCACCACAACCCGGCTAATTTTTGTATTTTTGGTAGAGACGGGGTTTCACCATCTTGGCCGTGCTGGTCTCGAACTCCTGACCTCGTGATTCACCTGCCTCGGCCTCCCAAAGTGCTGACCTCGTGATCCATCCGCCTCGGCCTCCCAAAGTGCTGGAATTACAGGCGTGAGTCACCGCGTCCGGCCTGGAGTTTCTGCTGTGCGCCAGGCACTACCTTTACATGTGTTGTTTTATTTAATCCTCAATCAGCCCTGTTTGGTAGGTGCAGTTAGTATATTTCCATTTTCATCTGCGGCAGATTCAGGAACTTTGTAATTTACATAAGGTTACATTCATCCTAATTGACAAAATCGAGATTAGAAATCTATTCCTTTTTCTTTAAAGTGCCTGTGCTTTTTCTCTCACACCTGGAAGAAGTAATAAGCCTAACATTTTAAACCTCACGAAAACACATACAAGAAAGTAAATAGCCTAATTTTGCAGCTAATAAAAATGGCGTTGTACTTCTTTGGTGATGGTAGATATTTAATTTTTGAAGTATGGTAGATTCAAATGAACCACTGAAAAGGCACTTAGTTTCTTGTCCCAAATAACAAATAAAAGGAAAAAACTGAATTTGATATGTGTATTTGGATAAATGACTAGAAGCACATGAACCAATAGTGGGATTATGAGATTGTGATCTTTGTTTTCTTTGTTCCCAAGATTTTTTAACGGGTATGCATTTTATAGTTAGAAAAAAATTGAAGATATGTATTTAGAAAGGTGATCAGTAATTGGCTGTGGGTTATTGGGGTAAGAGTTGATTTAGAAAAATATGTGGTAATCTTACACGTTTTACAGACATCAGAGCTAGTCTTCCTACTAGTATTGGGGTTAATTTGCATATTTAGGATTACATCATTTAAAGAAGTGATGTCAGCTATTATGATTTTATGTATGAAACCTGTTCACAAAATAATTACGTTGTGTTTTGTAAACAATATATTAAGCACCTGTCAAGTGTTAAAGATACTTGGTTTTCCAGTTAGTGTATTTAAGCTGTTATACAAATATTTTTGAATGGAGTAACTTTTTTTCCTTTCGAGAAATTTCTTTGTGCAGTTACTGTTTTTGGCTGTATAAATAAGGATATGATATATTTAAAAATTAGGGCTAGCTATAATAATGAAACCAAATAAACATTTCTCAAAACTTCAGGTTTTAAAATAAATGCCATTTTCAAGTTAATATTTATAGCTTTGATTAATTGAAAGATTTTTAATGTTACTAATTCAGGCTTTTCATTGTGGATTAAAACTTTTTTTTACACTGAAAGAATTTGGTAAACTTATTTAAAAATAAAGCTTAATTTGAGGTTAATTTTTCTGAACTTGTTAGCTCTCTTTTATGTACCTCTTGATTTATGAATTGAATCTAGATGCTTGTTTTTATTCCCTTCATTTTTTTGCCCCAGTTCTGTTTCTTATTATTAGTGTATTTAGGAAGTTTTTTTGTGTGTTACTTTGTTTTTTGATAAATTACATGTTTCTGTTAAATCTTGCCTTTTGATGTGAAAAATGAGAGCAGGAGACTTAAATTTTCAAAATGTGACTTTGTAACCATTAGACTGCTCATAACCTAAGGCAGATGCTTTAGTATGGAACATTCCATTTATTGGAATATTGTGCAGCCGTTGTAAGTTCCTCAGGCAATTAGCACGCAGTATACTGAGGGAAAATATTTGTGTGTTGAAAAGATGTACACAGGATACTGAGTGAAATACTTAGTCACTTGGTGCCTTTTGTGAAAAATTTTTAAGTGTGTGTGTGTGAGAGAGGAGGAAGTATAGGTATTTGTGTGCCAAAAGAATATGCACCAAACTAATAATACTGTTTACTTTCTGAGTGGAATAGAATTAGAGGAGAGGAAGTGAAGAGTTTTGTCTTAAAATATTCTAGTGAACAAAAACTACATTAAAATTTAAAATGTATGTGTAAAGTTAAATCTGCAGCATTTTATGATACTTGTTTTTGATACACCATGATTTTTTACATTAAAACTCAAATACAGAGTTTTTCAATACTGTTTAAACTAGCTTATTAAAGAATTGAAAAGCATGTTTTTAAAGCAGAAACTGAAAAGTTGGTTGGTTCAAATAAATGCTTGGAATTTTTTAAAAGCCCTTTTAAGAGTTGGGTAGAGTAAAGCCACACTAGTGTTAAAAGGAGAAAGGTATTTTCTGGCAACTAGTGTTGCTGCTATTTTGGTGATAGCATAGGTTAATTAAATAATTTGTGCTCATCTTCAGCTAGCCATTTTAGCATTGAATTCAACTGGAACATTTTTCTAATTGCAATCCTTGTGCTAATGTCCTGTTTGTAGGAACATTGAGAAAATAATATTTTGTGTGATGCAGTTTTTCCTATAACAAATTGTAGGCATTTTATTTCAGCTATTACTATATACACATATATACACATATGTACACGTACTTGTAAACCTTTAAAACAGATCAAAAGCATTCACAGAATGAAAGCATTAAATGTTTAATTTTCATACATCAGCTCTTATAAACTTAAGAACTTTTTCCTATTAAAAATATGTAATCATGTACATGGTTTTGAAAGTTAGAGTACAGACAGATTTCTAAATGACAGGCAACAGTCTTAGTTTCTTACCCTACCCTTTTCTATTCCTGTTGAGGCATTGACTTTTACTTGTTTTAAGTTCTAGTGGATACCTCAGTATTTTAAAATATACTTGTGCCACTTTCTCGTTTATCAACTTTCTATATTGAATTGGGGATTTGGTTCAACTTGGTAGATACTAGGTGAGAGTTCAGTTTACCACACCCACTATTGCTCCCGTCCTACTTCCAGTATGTCTCTATCAGTATTTTAAATTGTTCTATTGTTTGCCTTTGTGACTTTGACTTTTTTTTAGAGACAGGGTCTTGCTCCATTGCCCAGGCATGATCATAGCTCACTATAACTTCCAACTCCTGGACTCAAGCTATCCACTTGGCTCAGCCTCCTGAGTAGCCAGGACTATAGGCATGTACCACCATACCCAGGTATTAAATGCATTTTTTTTTTTTGGTAGAGATGGGATCTTTGCCCAGCCTGGTCTCGAACTTACTTGTAGCCTCAAGCAATCCTCCTGCCTCCACCTCCCAAAGCGTTGAGATTACAGGTGTGAACTACCATGCTGGCCCCTTTGTGACTTTAATATACTTAAAATTATATTTGTTTTACGAACTTAAAGTATTTCTTGAGTCTCTTATATGGTGAGATGATTAGTGCCTCATTTTTTCTTGCCCATTCCCTCGGCTTCTATCCAGATTAACTTTTAAAGACTTAGGATTGATAATATTTGTATTCCATTTTGTAAAGTTAAGTCTGTTATATTTTGTACTATTTGTTGATTGTAAAAGCTGAACAACAATAATACAGTGTAAATATATAGTTTTTACAGTAGAGGCAAGTCTTCAGTGGCTAGTTTCTTTTCCATCAGGGCATAGTCAGGATCCCTTTGTAAGTGTCTTGCAGAATATCTAAATGAATTCTGCTTTCTTATATCCTACAAATTGGTCAAAATGATGATACCATTAAGTTTTTTCTTCAGGGAAATAAATATATGCTTTCGTTATTACTGCCTGATTCCTTCTAGCCTTTTTTTTTTTTTTTTTTTTTTTTTGAGACAGAGTCTCTCTTGGTTGCCCAGGCCGGAGGCAATGACGTCGTCTCAGCTCACTGCAACCCCTGTCTCCCTGGTTCTAGCGATTCTCCTGCCTCATCCTCCCAAGTAGCTGGGATTACAGGTGCCCGCCACCACACCATTTTTTATATTTTTAGTGGAGACAGGGTTTCACCATGTGTTAACCAGGCTGGTCTTGAACTCCTGACCTCAGGTGATCTGCCTGCCTTGGCTTCCCAAGGTGCTGGGATTACAGGTTGGAGCCACCATGCCAGGCCCCTTCTGGCTATTCTTGAAATCCATTTTCTTGAGGGGAGGGGACAGTTGGCTTTCTGTTCTAACTTTGGTGTTTTTGCTTCACATTTGGACTCTAATTCTGTTGTACATGTACTCCTCTCCTAATATGTCCAAAGTTTCTAGCTGCTTTTTTCACCCCTTCTCATCTGCTTCCGTATTTTATCCTTAGTCACACTTTCTACAGAATCCTTTTTTCCCTTTAGACTCTGCTCTTGGGGACCTCCATCCTCCTAATCCAGTCTGGGCTAGTTGCTCCCCAGACTTGCCTAGCAACTAGAATACTAGAATTCACTTTCACAACTCTCTAAGGTGGTACTTATTCTTTCTTGGATATCATGTTTTATCCTTTCTTGGTTTTCATTCTTGTTTTGCTTGTGTGCATTTTAAGTTAATTTCTTTGAGGGGGGTCATTAGGAAGTAGACTGAGTCCTTTAATGTCTAAAATACCTGTTTCTCTTTTCACACTTAGTTCCCATGTGGTCTAGGGTCCGCATTTTGAGTATCAGTGTCTAGGTGATATCCTTAATACTACCTTCCACTGCTTCTGTTGGTTATAGTAATCATGGTTTTTTGTTTTTTGTTTTTTTACCCCCCCAAGGGCTCTTACTTAGTTATTGTATGTTTTAAAAAAGAAAAATACAGTTGCTCTGAAAAAGGAATGCCCATTTAAATTTCTTTTAGGATAATAATTCCATCTTTCAACCCTCCTGTTTTCTTCTGGTTCCTCAATTATGTTTTCTTCAGGGTCAGTTAAACTTTTTCTTGTCATGCTTCACATTTTCATTAGATGGTAGGTGATTTTTGGATGCCTTTTTATATTAATGATGAGACATTTGAGGGGGTTTATTCATTAGTAGGCTTCTCCTTTATGTGAGTAGATAGGGAGCTGGCTGTTACACTTGAGGGTTTTTCATTTTTTAAAATAAAGATAGAGCAGACTTTAAAAGATAAAGGTGGTGGTTATCAGTTTTGGTTAATCAAGTTGGGCTCAAGGATTTTGCAGGTTTTAAATGCCATAACACAGACTGTCGTGCCAAGGGCATTCTGAATGCCAATTACGGATTGAAGTTCTTTCAAAAACCAAGATGTTAACAAAACTGATGAAGTTTGGGTTTCTCTTAAAGTAAGATGAACACATGTCTTAAATAGAGAAAATAGATCACTTGGTTCTGAAAGTTAAAACACTACACTAAGTAATTCCCCTCCCCTTCCCCACAGGTTCCTAAGGCAGTATTACATTTGCCTCTGACAGTTAAAATTTCAGCATTTCAACAGAGGGGAGCTGAGGAGAACTGGGAAAAATGAAAAGCAAAATTAGTGTAATTGATATAGGGAGCTAGTTTTTTTTAAAAAAAAAAATAGAGACGGGGTCTGGCATTGTTGACCAGGCTGGATTTGAACTCCTTGGCTTGAGTAGCTGGAATTTGAGGCATGTGCTACCATGCCTGGTAAGGCAATATAGAAACATAAAGACTCATAGTAGGATTGACTTACGAGATCTTTCAGCACTGAAGGATACGAATTTCCAAGTACATATGGTCTATGGAATGACAGTGCAGTGGATTAAAAATAGACACTGCAAAATTTCACAACACTGGGGGCAGAAGGAAGATGTCAGAAGCATCCAGACTAGAAAAAAAAAAAAAGTCATATACAAAACATTAAGAATCTGAATGGCTTTTGTCCTTGGCACAAGTTAGAAGTAAAAAGAAAAGAAAAATGAATGGCTTCAATTTTCTCAATATCAAAATTAGAAGTTGGAATGAGAGAGCACTGTTGAAAATTCTGAAAGAAAATCGTTTCCAACTTAAAATTATTTACTCAAATTATCAAGTATGAGGATAGACATTTTCAGATGTATAGTATCTCAATATTTACCTCCTCTTTGCATCCTTCCTTCATAAGATATGTGAAGATGTACTTCGTTAAAACAAGGAAGTGAATTAAGGAGGATGAAGACAAAAATACAAGAAACATGACCTCTGTGGGATAAAGGCACAGGGAACTATAAGATGCCAGTGAAAGGGCAGTGTAGAGGTGACAGATGTGTACCAGGTGTAGAGAACAGCTGATTCAGACTGGAACAGATCAGAAGACTAAAAGTCTTAAAGATGAAACTGATGAATCTGAATTGTGGGGGGAAAAATTCCAAAATGAAACTGATGGATCTAAATTGTGAAAAGAAAATCCACAATGGAGATGATTATATCAGAATATCCAAAAAGGAACCAGGAGGGTGTAAGGAGTTGGATCCCAGTCACATACACATCTAGATGGAGTTTCACCTGCTGAACTGGGCCAAAGTGTAAAACTAGCTGCATTTGACTTGAGGTGTGTATACTGGGTCTGATCAACCTCTTGGAGAGAGAACCACGCTCAACTATATTGATCACTGACTGGAGACATCCTGAGCTGACAACCAACCATCATTAATCATGGACTGTGCTAAAACCTTCCAGATATGTAAATTTACAGTAGCCCTTACAAGCTCCGCCTAACCTTGCCTGAATGGAACATGATTTAGCTGCTTACTAGACTTGTGTCTCCCAAATTGCAATTCCTAAAAACCTGATTAAAATGCCTTTTGCCACTCCAGCGTTGTTTTTATTTCTTAATATATATATATGTTTTTGAGACAGTGTCTCATCACCCAGGCTGGAGTGTAGTGACATGATCATAGCCCACTGCAGCCTTGAACACCTGGGCTCAAGTGATCCTCCTGCCTTAGCCTCCCGAGTAGCTAGGACTACAGATGCATGCCACCATGCCTGGCTAATTTTTAATTCCTTTGTTGAGAAGGTCCTCTTGTAATTGGAGAAGAGTGTTCTTGTTCTTATTTGAAATTTGGAAACAGCCAAGAATTATTTACTATGATACTGATTAAACAAGTGGTCAAACTGGGTGGTACTATTTTAAATTTTAAAAATGACTTTAAAAACCAATGGACTTGAATCTGTCTCTAATGGTTACTGGGAAAAAGGATGACGAAAAATGCTTAACATTAGAAAAAGTAATTGATAGCTGCTTTTAATGACTGCTGTAAGTTACAACATTCACTTAGATTGATGAATTTTAACTTGTATGTTTCATAATAAAGGGGTTCATTATCCTAATTACATATGTGTGCATGCAATATATTTTATATTATATGTAAAAGAAATATGTCTTTCCCTCCTTTCCTCAATGTACATAGAAAAGACAATTTAGGGTTTTGAAAAGTGAATATATTTGAAAGTTTGAACTGAGACTGCAGGTGAGGCTCTTTGAGAAGTCTGGTGTATTAATGAGCCACAGAATATTGGCTTCTTTTCCAATATTTCTTGATAATATTTTATATGTGAAGATTATGTAATAGCAAACATTTTAAAATGTAATTGTATGAATATATTTACCTGTATTCTTGGAAATGTTGCCAGACATGGGAGGAAGTGGAGGTTTTCTTGCTCACTTTTGTTGTTAGTGAGCTCTTAAGCTGATCTCTGTACTTGTGAACAGAAGGTACACAGGCTCGGAACAAATTGTATTAAAAGTGAGATACATGTGGTGTCTTCTCCGTCTCTCTTTAAGACTCATCTTCCCTATAGTAATTTCCCTCAAATATTAATTGCTTCCTTGAACAGTACTGCTCTTGGTCCCTTTTCTAAGTTGGTAGGTCAGGTATGAAGCACTTAAATAGCCTAAGATAAATCGTTATAGTTTGTAAATGTAATTTTTATATGCGTTTTTTTTTTGACAGCCGATTTATTTTGCATATTCCCAGCGAGGAAAGAGACAATGCAATCCGAGTGTGTTTTCAGATTGAACTTGCCCATTGGTTTTACTTGGATTTCTACATGCAGAACACACCAGGATTACCTCAGTGTGGGATAAGAGACTTTGCTAAAGCTGATATCCTTTTTATTACTATAATGACTATCTTTCTTGTTAGCAATATATTTTAGCACAAATTTCTTTTTGTCTTTTCAGATTTTAAAAACTGTTAGAGAAAAACATACTTGATTGCTAAAAATTGTCAAACATAAATAGTAGACAATTTAATAATAATCATATTTTTATACAGAGGACTCCCTGAAATGTACACTGATTAAATTTGATTTTCTTTTTCCATGAATAGCTAGCCTGTTTGTAGAACTTTACTCTTGCTGCTCCATGTAACCAGATGATCTTTAATCTCACAGAGCGAGACCCTGTCTCAAACAAACAAACAAAAACAGTATCCAAGATTTATTGGTTGATATGTTACATCACTTGAGATTCAGGGCAATAAGTCCCTGAGCCATAGTTGTGGGACTACAGAGAAAACACTGATGGGAGACAGATTTCAAAGAAAGAAATGATCAAACCATTTGATTAAATGTGTAGAAGTTAATGAGAAATCAAAGGGGAATAGAAATATATTGAGCACTGTCTTTGTTAAAGGCCTTGGTGATAGGTTCTCTGGAGAAATCTTAGTAGACTGGTTTTCAGGAGTTACAATCTACTTATGGAAACATTAAAATAACCAAGTCCCCTTTTGCTTTGGTTATTTTGTATGGACTTACGAGTCTACTAGAGCAACTTTACGGTTTTGGATAATATTTTGTGTGTGATTGCACGTGAGTTTTACACTTTCCCTGCTTTTAAAAAACACCAAGAACCTTTGTTTTAGGTATGTTTCTTTTAGTTAACTAAGAATAATTACATGGAGAAGGAATGTTTAATGTGGTACACTTCATTAAGTAACTGCATGGTTACTCTGTGCCAGGCCTTATGCAGTGAACAGAGTGGACTCAGTATCTTCAAGAAGATGAGAAAAGACAGGAAAGGAAATGATTACAGTGCAGTGTGGTAGGATGTGATATGGAAGCACAGTGTTCAGTGGGAACGGAAGAGGGATACCTACTTACGATTTGGAGGCTGTGAGTTTGATTCCCATCTGGCCACTTGAAAATACTGGGTAGGTTGTTTAATTTCTCTTAGATGACGATCCCAGTTTCTTCCTGAAACATAAGGTTGTTAATAGTGCCTAATTCAAAGGATAAGTTTGAGACACATATGTTTGTACATGTAAATCGTTTACCTGGCACAGTGATCAATAAATGTTAATAAGTAATAAATGTTAACTATTACTCCAAAAAAAAATTTTGGAAGCTAAATAGAAGCCTTCTTTGAGATAGTGATTTATGTGAGGAAAATTGGAGGAAGTGAAAAAAGTTACTGTATTTTAGACTAAATGGGAAAGATAAGAGATGATGCTACAGAGTAATTCAGGGGCTAAAACGTGTAGGGGTCTTGTAGGCCATATTTAAAAAACATTTTAAAAAACCTTATATTTTGGAAAAAAACTTAACTTTTGGAGATGACTAAAGAACATGACAACTGCCATCATACCCTTCATCTGTATTCATTTATTATTAACATTTTCCCACATTTGCTTCTTTCTTCCCATAGGGGTGTTTCTCAAGACTACTGTGGAATAGTGTGAACAGTGAATTGGAGGAAGGCAAGATTGGATTCTGAGAATCTAGTTAACATGCTCTTTTATTAATTTACTAGAGAGAGAAAACCTGTGGTAGTAGAAATGAATAGAAGAGATCAAATTTGAAAGTTATTTAGGAGGTAAGATTGGTGGTGACTTGGATATCTGAGAAGTAGAAGAAAGGATGGTACCCAGGTTTGTAGTATGAGCAGTTGAGTGTATGAGACTGCCATCCCATTGACAGGAAAATGAGAAATGTAGGGGATTGACGGGTTCAGTTATGGGCAAGTTGAGTTGATGGTACATGTGGGATATTGCAGTAGAGAAGACTGCGTACTTTGATAAGAGCATAAGTTCTGGAGCCACATCCTTTGAGTTAGCATCCTTTCCCTACCACTTACTAGCTATGTATCTTTGGATAAATTGTGGAACTTGTGTATGCTTCTGTTTTCTCTTTTTTAAATTATGCATAGTCTTGTGATTTTTTTTTTTTTCCCCTTCAGTAAGCACTCAGCAATGAGGATACAGACAAAAGTATCCCAGATTTGCTCCTTGGCTGAAGTTCTGCTAGGGATTTTACTAAACGTGTAAAGCCAGACTTGTAATACCTTTTAGAATCTTAGCGGGCCCTTATAGAACCATAGAGCTTCGTGGAATGGTTAATGTTGTATCCAGGCTTTTATCTTTTTTTCCCCCCTCCTGAAATGAAGGCATGGACTAATTATATTGAGATTAACTTTGCGCTTGTCTTAAAAAAAAATTGTAGGTACAGGGTCTTACTAGGTTGCCCAGGCTGGTCTTGAACTCTTGGGCTCAAGCATTCCTCCTGCTTTGACCTCCCAAAGTGCTAGGATTACAGGTATCAGCCACCACACCTGGCCAGATTACAGTGTTGTCATAGGTGGCTGACTGACTTGGGCTCTGAGGACCTATTTCATTTGTACTACAACTATGAAACAAATTTTAAATTACGGAATTGTAGAACACGTAAAATTGAAATTAATAAGATGAATTTGATGTAATTTTTTTTTTTTTTAAACCAGACTTTTCATCACAATGTGAATGAATATAATGCCAACTTCTTTGAGGGTGTTTTGAGTTTGGTGTACCTGTACTAACACCACCTTTCTCTGCTGTTACGAAACATTACTTTCTGTATTATGTCATATGTCATTTGATTGTAATGCATCATTTATAGATTAACTTTATTTCTGTTTTTAATAGCCGGTAGCAATTAAAGTAGTACTAGTACCAGTATGGTCTGTGAAATCAAGTGGTAATATTTGATACATATGGTCATCTAGATAATTGAAAATATGCTCAGATTGCATGTTAGAGTAATATCAAAATGAAAACACAGAGTATACAAGTTTTTATTGAGGAATTGAGAACCCTTAAAAGTATGACCTCATTTTGAGCGATACTATCATAGATTATCATTTTCTCCACTTTTTTTTTTTTTTTTTTTTTTTTTTTACAGTAGTATTATAGTGAAGAGGCATTTGATAGCATGGAGTGTTGGAAGTCTGAGCATATAATTTCAGGGTTTGGATTTTACTTACTTTACTATTAATATTTTACGCTGCCCACTTTTGTGGGGAGGCATGCCCAGTTTCTTTAAAACTGGCTATGTTTTCCTTAATACCTGGATTTGCCTTTCTCTGTAATACTTAAAGTAAAACTTCATAAAAGTGTTCTTCATTATGGAAACAATATATATGTGGTAAACAGTATAGAGTGGCATACCTCATTTTCCTTCCCAGAATTAACCACTTTGTTTCTCTGATGTGACAGTTTCTTTCTCTTAGCAATATATTTTTTTCTGTTTCTTGGTATCATTTTATATATGTAATTCTATTTCTTGTTATTACGCTAGTATCTATAATTACCTGGTATTATGAATTTGACTCACTTAATGAGAAGTGTTCTAGGTGTTTACATGGTCCAGAATTAGTTTGTGTTAGCTCAGGGATCCAGGACTATGAGTACTCAAGACTTACTTGATTTGTGTGTAGGCTATAAATGCAAAAGTTAACAATGACGTTTTAAGAGAAAACAAATGTGGAAAAAACAAAACCACCACCTGTGTCGGCCTCCCAACGTGCTGGGATTACAGGTGTGAGCCATCATGCCCGGCCAAAATGCTACACTTAAATGAGGGAAGATTTGAATAATTTCACATAAAATACACTGTTGATTTAAATGGGTCTCTTTCTGCATATAATTTCTCAAGCCATATTAAAGGAGAAAGTAACTTCCTTGACACTATTTATACTCTTCAGTCATTGTCCATTTTTGCTGCCTCAAGGTGAAGATGTGGAAAAAGTTTTGGACGAATGGAAGGAATATAAAATGGGAGTACCAACATATGGTGCAATTATTCTTGATGAGACACTTGAAAATGTGAGTGTAATAAAGATTTTTAGTTAAATGGCGATCGTTAGTCTATTAACAAAATTTGTTATTGATGTAGTGTTTCTAAACTGAGGTTTTAAAAGATACTTAGATTTTTAGTGCTAAAAGGCCAAGTTTTGTATATTTTATCTGCATGCTAGGTCTGCAGATTTTTTACTTGTTGCAATTATGGCGTGGTACAAAAAAGGGTCACTTAATTGTTGAAGACTTTTTTTTTTTAGTGGGCAGAATGCTTTCACACTGGTGGTGGTGTTTTCAGGCTCATGGAAGATAAACAGTTACCTCAAGCACAGAGAAAAATGGCTTTGATTTTTAGAAAGGAGCATGGAAAAGGAGGGCAAGTTTGATTTTTACCTCTGCTTGTTTTATAGGTACTACTGGTTCAGGGTTACCTAGCAAAATCAGGCTGGGGATTTCCAAAAGGAAAAGTAAATAAAGAAGAAGCTCCTCATGATTGTGCTGCTAGAGAGGTAAGTTATTCCAGTTTGATACACGGTAAATTTGGCTGTTAGGGTCTGAATGTATTTTTTTTAGCCATACATGACTTCTTTGGACTGTCTTAACCCTTTCCAGAACTTGAGTGCTGGAAAGTGCTTGAAGTAACTTAAATTTTTCTAACATCACTGTTGATTCTTTTATCCACATCTCTTTTCATTTATTCTCTTATCTGTTCCCATTTTTTTAATGGGCCATTTTGGTTTATATCTTGTTCCCTTCTTTATGATGACATTTTTCCCTCCTTTCCCTTTAGAATTAGATTTGCTATGGGTAAAACATTTTGGCTATTGTAATCCTTGTTTTATGTTTATAGTCTTGGCTTCCTGACAAGTGCACAATTTGGAATTTTTTTTTTTTTTTTTTGAGACGGAGTCTCACTCTGTCACCCAGGCTGGAGTGCAGTGGCGTGATCTCAGCTCACTGCAAGCTCCGCCTCGCGTGTTCACGCCATTCTCCTGCCTCAGCCTCCCGAGTACCTGGGACTACAGGAGCCCACCACTGCGCCCGGCTCATTTTTTTGTATTTTTAGTAGAGATGGGGTTTCACTGTGGTCTCGATCTCCTGACCTCGTGATCCACCTGCCTCAGCCTCCCAAAGTGCTGGGATTACAGGCGTGAGCCACAGCGCCCGGCCCCAATTTGGACTTTTCTGAGAAGTTGACGTTTGTTGCTGAAAACTCACTCAGGCTTTCCACTGTCTATAGGATAAAGTTTAATTCTTTAAGTTTTTAAACTCTGTCCCCTCTCCCCGACACAAATCTTAACCTTCTGAATTTATTGTATTTTCAGTCAAAACAGTTTATTCTCTCTCTTTTGAACTTGATTGATTTGTTTCGGCCTTGAAATTTTTGCTGTTATGGCTGGGCACGGTGATTCACTCCTGTAATCCCAGCACTTTGGGAGGCTGAGTTGGGCAGATCACCTGAGGTCGGGAGTTTGAGACCAGCCTGACCAACATGGAGAAACCCTGTCTCTACTAAAAATACCAAAAATTAGCTGGACATGGTGGCACATTCCTGTAATCCCAGCTACTTGGGAGGCTGAGGCAGGAGAATCTCTTGAACCTGGGAGGCAGAGGTTGCAGTGAGCCGAGATCACCATTGCACTCCAGCCTGGGCTACGAAAGTGAAACTCTGTCTCAAAAAAAAAATTTTTTTTTTGCTGTTATTTCACTACCTAGAATGTCCTCTCTTGTTCCTTCTGTTCAGCTCCTATCTGGATATGTTTCTAAACCCAACTCAAATCCCTTTTCCCTGAAGGACTGCAACTGCCACCAGCTAACTGTGTATAGGGCTTAAGTTTCTTTTCTCTCTCTCTTATATGTGTGTGTGTGTGTATATGTGTGTGTGTGTATAAATATACACATATAGATACACACATACACATATAATTATTTTTGGTGTAGGATCTCCCTTTGTCGTTCAGTGGTACCATCATAGTTCACCGCAGCCTTGACTTCCTGGGCTCAAGCCATCCTCCTGCCTCAGCCTCCAGAGTAGCTGGGACTACAGGTGTGCACCACCATGCCTAGCTAATTTTTTTGATTTTTTTTTTTTTTTTTTTTTTTTTTGTAGAGGCAAAGTCTGTGTTGTCCAGGCTGATTTTGAACTTCTGAGGTCAAGTGATCTGTCCTCCTCGGCCTCCCAAAGTGCTGGGATTACAGACATGAGCCACCGTGCTTGACTGGTCCTTAGTTTCTTAAAATGAAGTTTATAATGGATGTTCTTTGAAGTTCATTCCTTTTCCTTTTTTTTTCTCTTTTTTTTTTTTGAGACAAGGTCTTGCTGTATTACTGAGGTTGGAGTACAGTGACATGATCATAGTGCACTGCAGCCTTGACTGCCTGGGCTCAAGCAATCATCCTGCCTCTTAGCCTCCCAAGTAGTTGGGACCACAGTTGCATGCCACCATGCCTGGCTAATTTTTTTTTTTTTTAAATAATGGGGGTCTCACTATGTTGCCCAGTCTGGTCTTGAACTTCTGGGCTTAAGTGATCTTCCTGCCTCAGCCTCCCAAAGTGCTAGGATTACAGGCATGAGCCACCATGCCCAGCCTTCATTCTTACTTAAAATTCTATTTAAAAATCTTACCAGTTAACTCTAGCAAACAGTAGTCTCTGAACTTCAGTAGCAATTATTGTCTTTACAATTCACTATTATATAATACCTTGTGATGGATTGTTGGCCATATTCTTAGTTCTTACCATTTATCACACAATTTATCATGTATCACACAATTATTCTTGAGATTTGAGAAGTTGAACTAACAGGAAGTATGATATAAGGGAAAGCAGATGGCCTAGGACTTGAAAGATTTTTGTTCTAGCATAGATTTCGTTACCCAGTACCCTAGAGACTTGAGGCTAGTCACTTAACCTCTATAAGCCATAAAGACCTTTAAGGAGATTCACTCAAGTCCTTTAGAAGTAATATCTTTAAGGAAAAAATTCTAAGGTGATAGTGATTTGATGAATTTAAGACTTTTTGAAATGGTAATATGGATTTTGTGGCATATTTCATTAGAATTCATTGCCTTGTATATGTTTGACTTGATTTCCTGCAACAGTGTTTATTGCCTACTTTAAGTTTGGGTGTAACTATTAATGAGGGATAATAGTGAAAATTTTTACAAACTACTGGTGGTTGTTTATTATAGAAAAACCATTAGTGGTTATTTACTTTGTAATAGGATTAAAAAATGATTGAAAATGCTGTATTTTAAATTTTGATATGAAGTAGCTTGCCCAAGCTATTATATACAACAGCCTATAGACAAAGCTGTTGTGTATGAGTAAATGAAGGTTAATGCACAATTCTTAAAATTGAAAGCAGTTTGGTGAGAATGTGAGGAATTGCCACATCCCCTAAGAGCTTAGCTTTTCTTTCTGTAGAGGCTAGGAAATGAGACGGAGTATCTGTAAAAGTCCTCCCTCTTATTTCCTCAAATTTTGTAGTTCTCTTGCTCATAAGGAAGGACAAAATAGAAATCAATAGTATACTACTTAGAGGAATTGATCGTAGCTCTGTACATGGAATTAGACTGGTCTTACAGCAGTAAGGTGGTTGTCCAGGTCAGGAAGAGGGTATTACATTAGTTGGAATAACAAAACTAGTTCCATTTTAGGTTTTTGTCTTGGTTTGAGGGAAGCACAGACATTCTGAGGAGCCATAGTCTCTTAATTTCAGGGATAATTTTTTCATTTTCATAATAAAAATTCTAACCTCTAAACATTCTTTTTGATCTCCATGACATCCTTTTATAGCTGACTAAGGAACTTTAACTTCAGTAAATTTTTGGAATAGGAGTTTTAAAGGCAAGGTTGACTTTTGATTTTTAAATGACCAACTTTGTCATAAAGTTTGGGATTAGGGTGAAGTGTTGCTGTTTTAGTCTGTTGGGGCTAGCATAACAAAATACCACAGATGGAGTGGCTTAAACAACAGAAATTTATTTTGCAACGGTTCTGGATGCTGGGAAGTCCAAGAGCAAGGTGACTTATAGATTAACACCTTGCTGAGCAAACTCGTGGCCTTCTTGGGTATATGCAGGGAGAGCTCTGGTGTTTCTTCCTCTTATAAAAATGGCACCAGCCCTATCAGATTAGGGCCTGCGCTTATGGATCTCATTTGACTTTTATTACTTCCTCAAAGCCCTATCTCCAAATACAGTTACTTTGGGGGTTAGGGCTTCAACATACGAATTTTTCGGTGGGAGGGACATAATTTAGTCCATAGCAGTGGCCTGTTTTGAATGATAAAAGTATTCAGCTAGAATTGCAGTTTGTCCTTCTGCCACTTGGTGGTGCTGCAGCATAAAAGAAGCTGCAGGGCTTGACTGAGTGACATTACCAGTGGTAAACCAGTTGGTTATTCCATTCTTAGTAGTTTATTAATGCCTCGTTTTTCTTTTTCATTTCAACTTGTATTAACAGATGAGGAAAGATTTTGTTCTAATTTTCTAACTACTTATTAGACTTAGGCTGATATTTTAAGCACTTTTTTCTTGCATTTAAGTTACGCAGTTCTACCATGGGTGCTTACAATTTTAAGTTGCTAATAGCATTTTTATTTAGCTTATTATAGCATTCATACAGTATATTAATGTTGTTATTTTATTATATATGGCAGTCCAGAAGTGTTTTGTTACACTGTAGCAGAATTTGACACATCCCCAAACAGGGAAGAGTCTGTGGGCTAAGCCTAAAGCAGCAGTGGCAGACAAGCTACTTAGGGAGAATGTGTAAGTAATTATCAATAGAAAGCTAAGGGCAGACCGGTTTTTTTTTTTTTTTTTTAGGGCAGTCTTAATTAGTAGTTTCCAATCTTCTGTTTGACCTTTTGGCTCACCTTTGTTAATTTGACTATTTCTGAATAGTTGATTTGTTGAAATAGATCTAGGACTGTCAAAAGACAAAGTCACAACAAATTTAAAGATTGTGATGGGTTTATTTGCAATTTTAGAAATAAGCAATATTTTATTCCATAAAATAGAATGAGCATTCCAATGGCTGAGCAAAGGAGATTGGCTTTAAAGACAGAAAAGAGCTGAGGAAAGCAGAACCAAAACTCAAATGTAGTTTGGCGTTTCAAAGTTAGTTTTATTCTAAAAGTTAAAGCAGAGAGGACTTCCTTATGCTGACTGAAACTGGTCTGTTTTGGGATTTGGCTATTACCTGTTTCTCTCCAGATTTCTTGAAGGATAGGAGAACAACTTAGTTTTGGTTGGTGACATGGAATGTTAGCATGAGTAATTCCATTTTGTTTAGGTCTGTTGGGGCCTAGTGTGGAATGCAGTCCATACCATGGCCTCCTGTAAGTTTTATTTAACAGGACAAAGATGTTTTCTAAATATTGTAGAAGGCATAATAATCTCAATTGTATTTTTGTTGTGATTTGTGGTGAAACATCAACTTTCTTGAGAAGAAGCAAATAATACTTAACTGTTCACTTGTGGTTTCAAGATTTAATATATCATTCCTTATTATTTGACAAAACAATGTTTTATTGTAATGAAACTGACTTTCATATGCACTTATATAATTTAGTAGAATTAATACAAAGCAACTATTAGTCAATTTATTCTGCCTCTTACTGTAGGCTTATAGGATGAAGATTATAGACAGGATTTCATTGTCTCGTACACTGCTGCTCTTTGGGTTACACTTTTTTTTTTTCTTAAATTTTAAAAAAATATTAAATATTTTTATTATATCCTTTTAAACATACAGAAGATAGAAAAAAACAGTACAATGAACAGCCATGTCCACCAGTTAGATTCTGTAACATTTTGCCACATAAGCATCACATCACATTTTGTTAAACCATTTTAAACATTTTAAGACATTCTAACACTTCATTCCTAAATGCTTAAGTATGCAAATTAAGACAGTCTTTTATAAACTACAACACCCTTCTCACAGCTCATAAAATTACCAATAATTATCCAGTATCATTCAAAATCTAATCCACATTCCAATTTTCTCAACTGCCTCACCACCGTGCTGGCCTCCCACCCCCACCCCAGTCTTTTACAGATGGTTTTTCAAAATAGGGCCCAATAAAATATTTCACATTGCATTTGGTTATTACATAACTTTTAATCTAGAAGAGTTACCCACTCCACTTCCTTTTTTCTTTCCCAACACTGGTATTTTGAAGAAATGAGGCCAGTTATCTTCTATAACGCTTCACATTCCAGATCTGTCTGATCGTTTCTTTAGTGGTATCATTTAGTGCTGCTCTATGCCAGCATTTCTCCTTAATTTAAGGAATGTGAGCACCTTCCTTCTTTCTGATTTTGTCTGAAACCCATATAATAGCCAGTGTGATAGCCACTCATGTACCATGAAATTAACATACTTCCCAAAGCATCAGCATCATCAAGAGAATCTGGACATATGGGAGGTGGTGGGGGAATTATTGGTGGTCCAGAAGGAAATGGAGGCATCCAGCATGATAGTAAGTGGGGTGGTGGTGGTGGCGGCGGCGGTGGTGGGCCATTGAATTTTAGACCTGGCTGTTTTAAGGGAGCTGCAGTATTCTTCTTTTGGCTTTTATTCTTCTTAGCAGGTTTTCTTTTAGGTGTGGTTTTTGGTTTACCTGAAGTTTCACAAATGTCACCATTCTTTAGAGCATGCTTAAATGAAGCCACAGCTTTATCATATGCTTTTATCAATGCTGTATCATCCCAAATGTCAGAATCATCACTCTGGCCTGTGCCGCGCCGGAACAGCACGGAATCCTCCTGCTCCGGGACGCCAGCCACCACTGCCGCCGCTGCTCATCGCCATAGTAAACTTGCCGGTGCGCAGCGTGGGGCCCCTTCCCTTCTTCGAGTCCCCCTTTTTTTTTTTTGAGACAGAGTTTTGTTCTGTCACCCAGGCTGGAGTGCAGTGGTACGATCTCAGTTCACTGCAACCCAACATCCGCCTCCCGGGTTTAAGCGATTCTCCTGTCTCAGCCTCCCGAGTAGCTGGGAGTACAGGCACATGCAACCACGTTCAGCTAAGTTTTGTATTTTTAGAGACGGGGTTTCACCATGTTGGCCAGGCTGGTCTTGAACTCCTGACCTCGTGATCCACCAGCCTTGGCCTCCCAAAGGGCTGGGATTACAAGTGTGAGCCACTGCCCAGCCCTTTGGGTAACACTTTAAAAAAAATTTTACATGTGGATTTTTATCGTTTAACATTAGAGAAGTTGGTGATACTCCTTTTGTCAGGAGAATTAAATGCTATATTATAATACAGCAATAGATTTGATTCACAGGAGGTGTGGTATAAAAATTTTTGTCTTGCCGGGCGCGGTGGCTCAAGCCTGTAATCCCAGCACTTTGGGAGGCCAAGACGGGCGGATCACGAGGTCAGGAGATCGAGACCATCCTGGCTAACACAGTGAAACCCCGTCTCTACTAAAAAATACAAAAAACTTAGCTGGGCGAGGTGGTGGGCGCCTGTAGTCCCAGCTACTCGGGAGACTGAGGCAGGAGAATGGCGTAAACCCGGGAGGCGGAGCTTGCAGTGAGCTGAGATCCGGCCACTGCACTCCAGCCTGGGTGGCAGAGCAAGACTCCGTCTCAAAAAAAAAAAAAAAAAAATTTTTGTCTTTGGTGTCTGTTTATATATTTCAACTATTAAAACTTTTTCCTGGCAAATATTTAATGAGAATACTTGCCTAATTTTACAGGCAAATCTGTTTTATCACTTGCAGAATTGATTGGACAGCTTGAATCTACCTCTTTTAGTGCTGGTGGCCCTTGCTGTTTTGCCTCGTATTGTACTACTTCCTCCCATGTAATTCTTAAGCTGTAGCCATTCCTGGCTCTCTAAACAGGAGGCCTTTTTTCTCCTTGTTGGTTTGGCAAACTCCCATTTATCTTTTAGGTCCTAGCTCCCGTTTACCCAGCAGAATAGACTCCTGTCCATAACCAAAGGTGACCATCCCCCAACTCTCAAAGATGTCTACTAAAGACTGAATTAGGCACCCTCCTCCTACCTCATAATACTTACATTAAAATTTTTTCTGTTGTAAACTGAACTCCTTAAAGGGTGCTGCTTGTGTCATTCATTACTAAATTCACTGCCTAGAGCAGTGCCTGTCACTTATTAAGCGCAAAGTACATAGTTGAGTGAAAGCACTAAGATCTAAACATTCTAGCTGCGTGACCCCATAAAAATTACATTCAGGATGAGATAATGTCATATGTAGAGAAGAATAGATTAATTCAAAGAATAGACTTTAGTTAATATTATACCGTATTTGCTATATTACTTTTGATAAATATGTGTGCAGAGTTTTTTTTATTATTGCTGAATTATTTGTGAGTAAATTACAGACATAATGCCCCTTTGTCCTTAATTGCTTCTGCATGTATGTTTTAAGAACGAGGAATTCTTTTAGGGTAATGACAGTGAAATTCTCAGATTCAGGTATGTAACATTGATATGGTGCTGTTTGTTATCTAATGGGCAGTTCATATTCACATTCACTAATTGCCCATTATGATTTAGCAGTTCCCACTGGTTTGCCCATCCAGGATCCAATCCATGCTCATTTGTTGCATTTGCATTTAATTGACACATCTCTTCAGTCTCCTTTAATCTGAAACTGTTCGTCACTTTTTCTTGAGTACTTTTTTTTATTAAGCATATAGTTAGATACTATTTGTAACACAAAGATAACACCTCAGCCCATAAGGATTTTAGATTATACAATTTCCTTTCAGCATAATATCCAATTATGCAGATTCACATGACTAGCTATGTATACTTCTGATTTTTGAGGCATTATTCAAAGAACAGAGCTAAGGAGCTAAGGAGAACTATAAAACTAGAATTTAAGAAACATAAAATTTTTAAAACTTTTCCGTTTTTTTTTTCTTTTTTTTTTAAGATGGAGTTTTGCTCTTGTTGCCCAGGCTGGAGTGCAGTAGCATGATCTTGGGGGGTTCAAGCTATTCTCCTGCCTCAGCCTCCTGAGTAGCTGGGATTACAGGCATGCGCCACCCCGCCCAGCTAATTTTGTATTTTTAGTAGAGCTGGAATTTCTTCATGTTGGTCAGGCTGGTCTTGAACTCCCGACCTCTGGTGATTCACCCGCCTCGGCCTCCCCTTAGTGCTGGGACTACAGGTATGAGCCACCGCACCCAGCCTATGTTTTTTTTTTTCTTTTTTTTTTTTGGACAGGGTCTTGCTCTGTTACCTAGACTGGAGTGCAGCGGGGTGGTGATCATGGCTCACTGTAGCCTGGAACTCCTCGGATCAAGTGATCCTCTCACCCCAGCCTACTGAGTAACTAGAAAAACAGGTGTGGGGCTGGGTGTGGTGGCTCATACCTATAATCCAGCACTTTGGGAGGCCGAGGCGGGTGGATCACTTGAGGTCAGGAGTTCGACACCAGCCTGGCCAACATGGTGAAACCCTGTCTCTACTAAAAATACAAAACTTAACTGGGCGTGGTGGCGGGCGCATGTAATCCCAGCTGCTCAGGAGGCTGAGGCAGAATTGCAAGCAAGAGGTTGCACTGAGCCAAGAGCCCACCATTGCACTCCAGCCTGGGCAACAAGAGCGAAACTCTATCTCAAAAAAAAAAAGGAAGAAGAAGAAGAAGAAAAACAGGTGTGCACCACCATGCCAGGCTAATTTTTACTTATATTTTTTGTATAGATGGAGTCTCACTATGTTGGCTAGGCTGGTCTCGAACAACTGGGCTCAAGTGATCCTCCCTCTTTGGCCTTCCAAAGTGCTGAGATTGCAGGTGTGAGTCACTGTGCCCAGTCCCATTTTTCTGAAGTGCAGTTACTTGTCTAATACACACACACACACACACACACACACCCACCGAGTTTTTAATATATTCTTGATATGAATGTACTGTCCTGGTTTATCTTTTGACTCTCTTAATGGTGTCTTTGAAGACAGTTGTACATATTGATAGGCAAACTTTTAAGTCATCCAGCCTTAATTGTTAAAATTGTAAATCTAAGCCAACAAGATTGATTTATTAATCGAAAACATTATTAAGCTCTGTCTCAAACAGTAGATTAGACCTTAGTTTCGAAGAAGAGGAAAACCAAAGCATCTGGACTTTTCCTCTGATGGGAATGCTCAGACAGCTTGCATGGATCAGTTCCACATGATTGATGATTTAATGACCTTACCTTCTGTATGTAAATGTTAAGAATTGGGAAGTGGGAAATCTTGAAACCTCTATCACAAGCCTTCAGGATTTTATTCTGCGAAAGGTGTATAGTTTTGGTGTGTTTGAATGTCAGCTATCAGGTCTACAGAGGACTGGTTCTCTATATACCTGCTATACCACCTGTGGATACAGTATTAGAAACAATAGGGCATAAGAACTTTTTTTACGTCTCATATGCACTTTTGTACCAGCCTGTCATTTCTAGAAGCAGTGAATACAAGTAATGTCCCCTTTTTCTGAGTTTTGTCTTTAGAATAAATTTTAATGAACTAGAGGCCTAACAACTAAAATGAAAATTTCATCCAAATTTTTTGTTTCCAGGTCTTTGAAGAAACTGGTTTTGATATCAAAGACTATATTTGTAAGGATGATTACATTGAACTTCGAATCAATGACCAGCTTGCTCGTTTGTACATCATTCCAGGAATTCCAAAAGACACAAAATTTAACCCAAAAACTAGAAGAGAAATTCGGGTATGTAACAAGCATATTTTCAGGTTACTGGACAGTATCCCAAATGAATAAGTAGGGAATTCCTTTTATAAACTCCTTGATAAAAATTAACTAAATGAATTATTTTCTTCTGTGTTTCAGAACATTGAGTGGTTCTCTATTGAGAAATTGCCTTGTCATAGAAATGATATGACCCCCAAATCCAAACTTGGTTTGGCACCTAACAAATTTTTTATGGCCATTCCCTTTATCAGGTGTGTTCATATTTCTTGAAATGAAACTTACATGGTTGTGATAGTCATCTTCTGTCTGTAGCCATATTTTGAAAGTGAATTCTTAATGTTTCTGCAGACCATTAAGGGACTGGCTTTCTCGAAGATTTGGTGATTCCTCAGACAGTGACAATGGATTTTCCTCAACTGGTAGCACGCCAGCTAAACCCACTGTGGAGAAATTGAGGTAAAGAAATATATTCATGGAATCCTGATTTTCTGATAGTTTTTAAAAGTAGAATAATAGTATTTTGCTTCTAAAATTTGTAGAGGGTGTAAGATTTCTTTTTATAGATACTCTTTGTTACTGGTCTCACAGATAATAGAAGATTTTTTTAAAGGGTTTCTGATGAGATGAAAAAGGTTAATTGGAGTTGGAAAGGAGCTTCAGGCACCTTTTAAAATAGTATACTCAAGAGGATACCAACTTTTTAGATAGAACACTAGGAAAAAAAAGTCTTGTGTGTTCTTAGTGTTATTTCTCTGTTCTCTTATCCTACTTTTAAGATAATTGAGTTTCTAAAGACATTTGGATGGAGGATATATTAAGTTTTGTTTTCTTGTAGGGGAGAGGAAGGATGCTAATACAGCTTGTTAAATTGGAGATAGAACAGTGAAGACTTGGGCTTTTAAAAAATATTTCCCAGCTGGGCGCAGTGGCTCACGCCTGTAATCCCAGCACTTTGGGAGGCCGAGGCAGGTGGATCACCTGAGGTCAGGAGTTTGAGAACAGCCTGGCCAGCATGGTGAAACCCTATCTGTACTAAAAATACAAAAAATAGCCCGGTGTGGTGGCAGGCACCTGTAATCCCAGCTACTCAGGAGGCTGAGGCAGGAGAATCTCTTGAACCCGGGAGGCGGAGGTTACAGTGAGCCAAGATAGTGGCACTGTACTCTAGCCTGGGTGACAGAGCGAGACTCTTGTCTCAAAAAATAAAAAATAAAAAAAAATTTGTATCAGAGACTGTGTATTATCAAAAGTGACTACTACTTGGACATGAACCACGAAGAACATTTTCTTGCTTGGAACTTTTTGTTTTCATTGCCCAGGCTGGAGTACAGTGGCATGATCACAGCTCACTGCAGCCTTGACCTCCCAGACTCAAGTAATTGTCCCACTTAGTACCCTGAGTTGCTGGGAACACAGGCAGATGCCACTAAGCCTGGCTAATTTTTTAAAATTTTTTGTAAAGATGGGACTCTCCCTATGTTGCCCAGGTTGCTGTTAAACTCTTGGGCTCCAGTGATCCTCCTGCCTCAGCTTCCCAAAGTTTTGAGATTACAGGGGTGAGCCACCCTGCCTGGCCTCTGGCTTACAACTTAATTGCATCCAAGTCAGTTACAGAGTAGGCTGGGGAAGTAACTTTGTTAAATAAGCCTGTGTTTTTAAGCATATATATATATATATATATATAAAGCATAATCACCTTGTTAGAAAGTTGCCTATGTTAGATTCAGAAAGAGTTGATTTTTACATTTTCTGTAATTTGGATTTGCTTTTATGACAGAGCTTCAGAAATAGGAGTAAACCACCTCTATAGTAAGTATTTCTTAAATAGGTAGCATTCCATTTTAGATGAATATTCTGAGGACAGGAGCTTGGACTAAAAGGCCTGATGTCTTTCAGAATCTATGGTTATTGTAATATTAGTCAGAAGTTGGTCTCGAACTCCTGACCTTGAGTGAGCTACCCTCCTTGGCCTTCCAAAGTGCTGGGAGTATAGGTGTGAGCTACCGCGCTCAGCGTGCCTGAGTACAACATTTTAAAATTAGATTCTTTTGCAGAAGAATTCGAAACTGGGTCTTAATTTGCTCATTCATTATCTTGTGCCCTTTAATTTTATATTTTAGAGGGTAGCTTACTTTCTCAGATCCTCTTCCAGCTAGGATGTGGTCTGTAACTGACTTGTACAGTTTCAAAAAATTAGCAGGGCAAGGTGGCATGTGCCTGTAGTCTCAGCGACTTTGGAGACTGAGGTGAAAGAATTGCTTGAGCCTGAGCGGTTGAGGCCACGGTGAGCTGTGATCCTGCCCTGCACTCCAGCCTGGATGACAGAGGGAAACCCAGTCTCAAAAAAGGAAAATACATTCATTTGTTTCATCAAAATTTAGATTTATATTCTCCATATTTGTTAATGTACACTATAATCACTTATAGGGAGGAGATGGCCTGGATAATTTTTTAAAGTCTAGGATGAAAAATAGTAATAGCTTATTAATTCATTCAAGAAATACTTATTGAATACCAGGCACTTATCTGGGTGATGAGGATAAAGCAGTACAGATTAAAATCTCTGCCCTCATAGAACTTATATTCCAGTGGGGGAGATAGACAGTAAATAAGAAAATAAAACATGTAGTCTATAAATTTAACTATTAAGGTGTTAAAAGAACTATAAGTGAACATTTTCTGATTTGATTATTTTTTAAATCTTGGTATAGTCGAACCAAATTCCGCCACAGTCAGCAGTTATTTCCTGACGGTTCTCCTGGTGACCAGTGGGTAAAGCACAGGCAATCACTGCAGCAAAAGCCATATAATAATCATTCTGAAATGTCTGACCTTTTAAAAGGAAAGGTGAGTGATACACAAGTACAGTCTTTTCAGAAGTTTAGATCTTTGGCTTTGAAATCATTCTCAATTGAGGAATTACATCTTAATAGTTACCGAGAGCTCTGAGTTACTGATCAAAGCCTTGTATGTTCCTTACTTGTGATTTGAAGTAGGGCTGAGGCTTCTTAACGTTTACAGTTCTGGTGTAAATCCAGTACAGTGAATAATAAGAATTAACATCTGACTTTTGTGTATATGCTGCCAATGAAAGGTTCATTTGAAAATAAGTCATAAGGAAAATATTTTCCAAATTAACATAAGTGGGATCTATTGGCTTTTGTTCAGGAAGAAAAAGTAACAGCATATTGTAAACTTCGATTTTCATTGTTGTATTTGAGTGTATAATTACACTGCTATTAATACTGGTTTTTCCTTTTTCCACATGTTCTAAGCACCACTATTTATTCGTAACACTGTTAATGCACATTTTGCTTGTTTCCAGTTTGGGGCTTTAACAGTGCTACTATGAACATTCCTATACCTGTCTTTTGGTGAATATACACAGTTCTGTGTAACTAAAAGGAAAGAAAAGTAGAATTGTTGGATCACTGGATATGCCTGTGTTATTTAGTATCTATTTGCTAATTTCCTCAAGTTATTTATATCCTCAGCAAAATACATGAGAGTTCTAATTGTTCCACATCTTTACTAATACTTGATATTATCTGTCTTTTTAATTTCAGGTTTCAATGTTACTTTTTTTTTTTTTTTTTAATTTTAAAAATATACTGGGCTTGGTTGGGCATGGTGGCTCATGGCTGTAATCTCAGCACTTTGGGAGGCCGAGGTGGTGGATCACCTGAGGTCAGGAGTTCGAGACCAGCCTGACCAACATGGTGAAACCCTGTCTTTACTAAAAATACAAAAAATTAGCCGGGCGTAGTGGCAGACTCTTGTAATCCCAGTTACTTCGGAGCCCGAGGCAGGAGAATTGCTTGAATCCGGGAAGCAGAGGCTGCAGTGAGCCAAGATTGTGCCATTGCACTCCAGCCTGGGCAATAAGAGCGAAACTCTGTCTCAAAGAAACAAAACAAAACAAAAAATTGTGTGTGTGTGTGTGTGTGTATTATATATATATACTGGGCTTGTCAAAATTAAACTTTTATGCTTCAGAAGACATTTTCAAAATAGTGAAAAGATAGCCCACAAAATAGGAGAAAATATTTGCAAATTGTATATGATAAGAGGTTAATATCCAGAATATGTAAAGAATTCTTGGAACTCAGCAACAACAAAACAACCTAATTTAAAACTGGACAGAAGACTTGAATAGACAGTTCTGCAAAGAAGATATGCAAATGGCCAATAAGTACACAAAAGATGCTCAACATTATTAATCATTAGGGAACATTATTAATAATCAGTGGTATCTCCACAGTGAGATACCACTTCTTACCCATTAGGATGGCTATAATAAAAAACAAAAATAACAAAACAGAAAGCAAGTATTGCTGAGGATGTGGAGAAATTAGAGACCTTGTGCATTACTGATGGGAGTGTAAAATGGTGCAGCTGCTGTGGAAAACAGTTTGGCAATTTCTCAGTTAAACATAGAGTTACCATATGACTCAGCAATCCCATTCCTAGGTAATACCCAAAAGAATTGAAAGCAGGAACTTAAACAGCTAACTTGTATACCAATGTTCATATCAGCATTATTCACAATAGCCAAAAGGTGGAAACAACTCATATGCCTGTCAACAGATGAATGGATAAAGAATGTGGCGTATACCCATAATGGAATATCATTCAGCCTTAAAGAAATTATGAAATGAAATTCTGCCCAGGCATGGTGGCTCATGCCTATAATCCCAACTCTTTGGTACTTGAGCCCAGTAGTTGGAGACCCACCTGGGCAGCATGTCTCTACTACTAAAAATAGACAAAATTAGTCAGGCATGGTAGTGTACGCATGTAGTTCCAGCTGCTCAGGAGGCTGAGGTGGGAGAATCAAGTGAGCCTGGGAAGTCAAGGCTGTAGTGGCGCCACTGCATTCCAACCTGGGCAACGGGAGTGAGACCCAGTCTCCAAAAAAAAAAAAAAAAATTCTGAAGCATGCTACAGTATGGGTGAACCTCGAGGACATTATGCTAAGTGAAATAAGCCAGACACAAAAGGATAAATATTGTATTAATGTTAATCTATTCCTAAATAGGCAAATTCATAGAGACACAAAGTCAATTAGAGATTACCAAGGCTAGAGGGAGAGGAGAATAGGGAGTTACTGTTTATTGGTTGCAAGGTTTTTGTTTGGGATGATAGAAGTTGGGGAAGTGGGTAGTGCTGACTATACTTAATGCCACTGAATTATACAATCACAAGTGGTTGATGTGGTAAATTGTATGTATATTGTATCACAATTAAAACACATGCTGGGAAAAGTGGAATGAAACTAAATTGAAAGTGTACAGTAACGTGAGTCATTCAAAGCCATATTTTCTTCACATCACTTACTTAGGTTATTATTTTCCAGCTATTTTAGCAGCTGGTAATTTTTTTCTATAGGTTAGAATGTAAATAAACATTCTTATTTTATAAATGTATATTTTAGAAGTTCCTCCTGTTTATACTATTTAGCCAGTCCTCAAATTGCTATCATTTCAATATCTCAAATGACAAATTAATGTTTAAAATGTTCGTTTTAATTTAAACTTAAGAATTTTTTGGTAGGAAAATTATCTTAAAGCAATTTAATAGCAAGATTTAAACTATTGCATGTCTAAGTTTAGGAATAATGCCCACATTTTAAAAACATCAATCTTAGCCAGGCACAGTGGCTCACGCCTGTAATTCTAGCACTTTGGGAGGCCAACGTGGGTGGATCACTTGAGGTCAGGAGTTTGAGACCAGCCTGGCCAACATGGTGAAAACCTTCACCGTCTCTATTAAGAATACAAAAATTAGCCAGGTGTGGTGGCATGTGCTTGTAATCCCAGCTACTCGCAAGGCTGAGGCAGGAGAATCGCTTGAACCTGGGAGGCGAGGTTGCAGTGAGCCAAGTACTGCGCTCCAGCCTGGGCAACACAGTGAGACTCTATTTAAAAAATAGTAATCTTTGTTATTTTGTAAAAATATAGTAAACATTTCATAAAAATTAATAGTGCTTATTAATAATTTAAAGCAGATTTCTAGGGTAACGATTACTACAGTTACCCATTTTCTGCTTTAAGAACTGTAGCCAATGTCCCTCGGCATTCCTTTACAGAGAAGTTCCATTTATGCATTAGAAGCAAAATCTATAAGCAGACATGGGATAAGGCAAGAGGTGTGGAAAGATATCTGTTTTTTTCTTTATTCTTTTTTTTTTTTTTTTTTTTTTTTAAGAGACAGAGTCTCCCTCTGTCACCCAAGCTGTAGTGCAGTGGTGCCATCTCGACTCACTGCAACCTCCGCCTCCTGGGTTTGGGCGATTCTCCTGCCTCAGCCTCCTGAGTAGCTGGGACTATAGGCGTGCGCCATCACGCCCGGATAATTTTTTGTATTTTTAGTAGAGATGGGGTTTTGCTGTGTTAGCCAGGATGTGGTCTCATCTCCTGACCTCGTGATCCATGCGCCTCAGCCTCCCAAGGTGCTGGGATTACAGGCATGAGCCACTGTGCCCAGCCGAGGTATGGAAAGATGTCTAGGGGCAAGTGTATTTGCTATTTCATACCTTTAGAGAACTCTTGCTTTGGTTGGGAAGCACTGACTAATATAAGAAAATACATTGATAGAATTCATGAAAATTTGGGTAGGAGAAGCTTTGCTAAAAATTTGATTCAACCAGCTAAACATATTCATGGGGTGCTTTTTTTGTGCTATTACATTATACTATAGATTCATATTTTATTTCTTATTGGAAAAACAGAATCAAAGTGTGAGGGGAAATGGCAGAAAACAGTATCAAGATTCACCTAATCAAAAGAAAAGAACAAATGGGCTTCAGCCAGCAAAGCAGCAGAATTCTTTGATGGTAAGAGTTACAGCTCTCACACTAAGTAGGTAGTTCATCTTCTGAAGAGTGAAACAAGGGCATTGCCAAAGAACAGGAATGTTACTTGCTTTGTTCTTATTTTAATTGATATACTAGTAGGATTTTTATGTAGCTGAATTGTGTACTATTCACACTAAAATTCTCTGGCTGCTCTTAATTACAAATTTATCATGTTGAGTCACCTGTACATCTAATTTTTTATGTGGCTGTTTACATTTATTATAATATCGTTGTGTACTCAAACCTGTTCTCAAGAGCAATTACTTGGCTGTTGCTCCGTGTTTTTCTAAATACTGTGTATTATTTCAATGAAGGTAAAAGTTTGGGGGAATTCATGTATTTTTTTCTCGAGGTTGATAGAGTTTAGAAAATTAAGAAAACAAACACAGCACTCACAGCCAGTGCTATTGTCATTAGGCCTAATGACAAATAACTGAATAATTTAAAGCATTTTCTTTCATTCTTTTGTTTAGTCAGTCCTCCAAAAGTTAATTCATAACTAACAGTCTCCTGCGTTATCTTTTCTGTAAGTCCTGATGTTTGTATATTGGGTTTTCTTATTGTAGCTTCACCTGTTTTTCATTTATTGGTGAGTAATAATAGCAATTTCAAATTTTTAGCAAAAATATTTTACCTGAATTCCCTGGGTGTTTACTTAATTTGGGTTCTAATGACTCATTTCACTACTTTACCTTTATTATTATTTCTCTTCTGTCTGATAAAAGTGGTGACAAGGTGACAAAAACAGAGAAGACAATCTTAATATAATTCAACAGCTGTTTTTAACAAAATTTTTTTTTTCTGAGATGGACTCTCACTCTGTCGCCAAGCTGGAGTACAGTGGCACGATCTCGGCTCACTGCAACCTCTACCTCACCGGGTTCAGGTGATTCCCTTGTCTCAGCCTCCTGAGTAGCTAGGACTACGGGCATGCACCACCATCCCGGCTAGTTTTTTTGTATTTTAGTATGAGACAGGGTTTGACCATGTTGGCCAGGATAGTCTCGATCTCCTGACCTCGTGATCCACCTGCCTTGGCCTCCCAAAGTGCTGGGATTACAGGTGTGAGCCACCGCTCCCGGCTGACAATAACTTATTGATAATATTGTACAAGTGTTAATTGTCCTCAAATTAATATATAAGTTTAATATGATACCAGTAAAATTCCTTGTAGATTTTTTGGGAGAACTTCACAAATTACTCTTAAATTTGTCTAGAAGAACTTGAATAGATTTTTAGAAGTTGTTTAAGAAGAAAGTTAATGATGGAGAGCAAGTTATAAGCAGTTTTTTAAGAGAAGAAATAAAAGGGACTGATAAACATATAAAAGTATTAAACTGTATGTGTGGTCAAAGAATGTAAATTGAAATGGGATACATTTCTCCCATCAGATTGGCAAAGATGAAAAGAAATAACCCAGTTGTGTATTGAATGTATTGGTAACACATAAAAATTACTAATTGGTACAACCTTCTAGAGAGGAGTTTTGCTATATCAAAACCCTAAAAAAGTGTTCACCTTTTCCCTAGAAGAGGAATCTAAAGAATGTTTACCCCCTTTATGATGAAAACCTGGAAAACAACCTAAATATCCAAGAAAATGATGTTAAATACAGTATTGTAGATCTGTGCAGTAGATTACCATGAAGTTGCTAAAAATGACGATGTACATTTATTGAAAAAGGAACTTGTTCACAATATATTTTAAAATTATCGTTCTAGTATGTATCATGTAATTCCATTTAAAGTTTGCAATTTTATGAAAAGATGTTAACACACATCTTCATAGGAAAAAGCTAGAAAGATATAATACTAATTAGCTCTGGGTTGAGAAATGTAATGAGTAATCTTTTTGTTTTTTTATATTTTTTGAGACAGGGCCTTGCTCTGTCGTCTAGAGTACAGTGGCATGTACATTGCTTACTCTAGCCTTGAACTTCAGGGCTCAAGCCATTTTCCTGCCTCAGCTCTTTTGTCTTTTTGAGACAGGGTTTTGCTCTGTCACCCAGGCTGAAATGCAGTGGTGCGATCTTGGCTCATTGCAACCTCTACTTCCTTGGTTCAAGCAGTCCTCCCACCTCAGCCTCCAGAGCAGCTGGGACTATAGGTGTGTGGCACCACACCCTACTACTTCTTGTGTGTGTGTGTGTGTGTGTGTGTGTGTGTGTGTGTGTGTGTGTGTGTGTATATATATATATTTTTTTTTTTTTTTGGTAGAAATAGGTCTCACCATGTTGCCCAGACTGGTCTTGAACTCCTGGGCTCAAGCGGTCCTCATGCTTTGACTTCCCAAAGTGCTGGGATTACAGGTGTGAGCCACTGTGCCTGGCCACCTCAGCTAAATTAGTTAGCTCTGGCTGATTTTTATGTTTTAGAAATAAAGTATGTTGGGAGGTGACCTTGCTGGTCTCAAACTCCTGGCCTCAAGTGATCCTTTTGCTTCAGCCTCTCAAAGTGCTGGGATTACAGGCATGAGCCACCACACCTAGCCAATACTTGTCTGGTTTTTTGATATCTTTATAATGTATATGTATGTAATCAAGAACTAAAAAAAATTGTAGGTGTGAAAAGTAAATACAAAAATACTGGTGAGAGAATGGGATAATTATATTCCTGGTTCAGTTTTCTCCCTGAGAAATTTGATAATACATCTTTTGATTTTTAGTAAGTGAAGTTAACTGGTGACTGTGTTGTATGTGTGTGTTTTTTTTTTTTTTTTTTTTTAACAGAAGTGTGAAAAGAAACTTCATCCACGGAAACTTCAGGATAATTTTGAAACAGGCAAGTCATTTCCTATCTTTTTATAATCTTTGCCTTGTGGGAATTGGTTTGGTTTACCTAACTTTTATTTTAGTGGGAGTATGCGACCTGTGATAGTTAGGCAGGAAGAGTTGCATATGTTCTGTAGAAAGAGTTCATATATGTAGAGTTCTCTAAGAAACTGGCTGAAACAAATTCATTTAGATGAAATTACTTCCCTTCAGACTGTGCTGTTTCTTTTATGAATGTTAAGCCTTAGTCCTATGCATTAATATTTTAAATACGTAAATAATTGTGTAAGGATTTGGGGAGAGTAGAAAGAATCCAGTATTGTAAAGGCTAGGAAACCTCATTCTCAGATCTATGTAAGGGGTGCACTGACTTTAGAAGGGGAACATTTTTGGGGGGTAATCACTGGTTCTTCCCGTATACACATTAGTAAATTTGTATGCCTTTTTTCCAATTAAAAGGAACATTTTTCCCTCTTTTGGAGGCAATGTTCAACTTTTTAAGGTGATACTAAGTATAGGTTTTATTAAAGATACTTGGAATTTCTCCTTCCTTGGTTATGAAAAGTAGGTGTGTTGTCTGATTTGGAAAGTAATCCTAGTGAATGTAGAAAGCTCTTTGTTAAATACTGATTTAGTAGATGCTACTTGGAAGTGCTGAGATTTTTTTCTTAGGTGCTATTTTTGAATTGTATGAAATTTCCTGTGCAGTAGATACTCATTTATTCACCACCTAAATTTAAGGCTTTCATATAGAAAAGTCTTAAGAAATGAAAAGCATTATTGTATTCTTTTTCTGTAATACTGTCTGTGATTTAAGCAAGATAATGCTATTTTAAAAGACATGCCTTAACTTTATTATGGAAAGTTACTGTTAACTATGAAGAAAGGAATTATCATTACAATTTAGTTTGATATAGTCCCACTTTTTTATTTTTGTTTTTGTTACCTATGCTTTTGGGGTCATATACAAAAAAAATCATGGTGAAGATCGGCGTCAGAGGGTTTTTTCCCTGTTTTCTTCTAGGAATGCTACAGTTTCGGGTCTTGCATTTAAGTCTTTTATCCATTTCAAGTTCATTTTTATGTGTGGTATATGATAAGGATCCAGTTCTTTTGCATGTGGATATCCAGTTTTCCCAGCATCATTTATTGAAGAGTCTATTATTTCTCCTCATAGTATAGAGAAGTTATGGGAGTATAAGTCTTCTTAATAGGATTTTTTTCTGGCCACCTTGGGTGGTGGGGACATGTTAGGCATATAGTGAAATCTAATTAACATATATTCAGAAATCAGTTATTTTACAGAATCTTTTAAAAGCCGTATATTCGGGGACATTAAAAAGGGTACACCATGCCAGCCTGGGCAACATAGCAAGACTTTTGTCTCTACAAAAATTAAAAATGAGCCAGGTGTGGTGGCACATACCTGTAGTCCCAGCTACTTAAGAGGCTGAGGCAAAAGATCACTTGAGCCCAGGAAGTTGAGGCTGAGTGAGCTGTGATTATCACTGTACTCCAGCCTGGGCAACAGAATGAGACTCTGTCTCAAAAAAAAAAAAAAAAAAAAAAAAAAGGGTGCAGCACACCACAACTTGGTATGTTGATCTTAGTTGGGCATTATATGGATATATAAAATTTTGAGTTGTGTTGAGAAGTATAAAAGGATTCATGTCCTGGGAGGCCTCATCCTCATTTCAGACTTACTTTCTGCCACAGTTTCTTGATGTCCATTCCAAACCTACTTTCTGGTTAAGTGCCTGGTCTGTTTAAAAGGTGGGGAAAAAAAGCCCAGATAAATTGGAGTTTTGTTGTACTATGCTTTCAAAAATTTGGATTTTTCTTTTTTTTTCTTATTTTTTTCTTTTGCTTTTTGAGATGGAGTCGCTATGTCACCCAGGCTGGAGTGTAATGGCACGATCTCGGCTCACTTCAACCTCCACCTCCCAGGTTCAAGCCATTCTCCTGCCTCAGCCTCCTGAGTAGCTGGGATTACAGGCATGTGCCACCATGCCTGGCTAATTTTTGCATTTTTAGTACGGACGGGGTTTCACCATCTTGTCCGGGGTGGTCTTGAACTCCTGACCTTGTGATCTGCCCTCGTTGACCTCCCAAAGTGCTGGGATTACAGGCATGAGCCACCATGCCTGGCTGGATTTTTCTTTATGGTGATAAGTTCCTGGAAATCTTGGTAAACCCCAGCTTTATTTTTCTGTAACAAAATGCACATATAGGAGGCGAAGCACATGTAGGAGGTAAAGTTATGCTCATTTTGAAAGCAAAGGAATGTCAAGGGTCTTAATGACTGAGATTAAGATTTTGAATATGTGGAAATAATAATAGATTGAAAATGCAGTTGACTACCAGTTTAGGGAAAGGAAAATACATACTTTGGTGGTTCTATTTAGGGTTAGAGTCTGGGAAAATAAACATATACTCAAAACTAATTCTTTTGTAACAAAAGGCAAAGGGCAGTATTTGATTTCTTACTAAGGTTATTGAGCTTATTTATTTTGTTTTTTTTAAACAGATGCTGTATATGACTTACCTAGCTCCAATGAAGACCAGTTGCTAGAGCATGCCGAGGGACAGCCCGTGGCGTGTAATGGACATTGCAAGTTCCCCTTTTCATCCAGAGCCTTTTTGAGTTTCAAGTTTGACCATAATGCTATAATGAAAATCTTGGACCTTTGATAGCAGCAAATATATTGTAAATATCCCAGGATCAGAGACCTGTTGGATTTGAGTGGGTGTCTCCTCAAGCCTTACCTTTCTCAGGTGTTTTAAAGAAATGCAGGGAGGCAATGTTTCTGAAGACATTTTCTGTTTATAAGAGAGAGTAGAAAGAAACACGAGTTTGCACTGTAAATGCAGTTATAACCTTTTATACAGATTTACCTTTTCAGTGTTTAGTACAAGGTTAAGTTGCTTTCTTTGAGGGCATTTATTCTGTGTGACTGTGGGTTTTATTTTGTATTCTGGTTGAGAAAATAATGTATTGAGTTACTGTCAAGTAGCCAAGTTAATGGGAATGCTCCATCTACCTGTTACAGTGATTGCAATAATAGTATATTGGAGTTTTTCAAAGAAACTTAATGCCCAATTATTAAATGAACACAAGAGCTGAAATGTCGCATTTGTCGGGATTACAGGTGATCTACTTTGGTGACATTTTGTACTTCTCTCTGCTTATAACCACTGAGGTTTTCTAATCTTCCTCTGGAGTTTCAGTGAAAGGATTTATTGAGAGCAGCTTCTGGAATATAATGTGCATGTCCATAATGAACTCTTAGCACTTCATAAGGAAAAAGTCTGTAGCCTGGAGGGGCTTGAGTGGATGGGAGTTGATGCTGTGATTTTGAGCTGTGGTTACATGCAGTCAGTAAACCTGTGAGACTGCTGGAGGAAATGTAGCAGAGAGCATGGAGGCTGGGACCCAGCACCTACTTTAGGTCATGTCTTTACCATCCTGCCTCCAACCCTTTAGTCTTGTAGACTTTTATTCTTGTGGAAATTTCTTCTATATTCCAGTTGTATAAATATGTATGAAAAACTGACATTACTGGGTTTTACATTGCATCTCCAGTATTGATCTTTGGATTAATACTGTTATATTTGTTTTATTAGGTTCCAATTTGCAATAGTAGCAGTGACTGACATGCTTTTATTGGCCTGCTAAGCCCCTGGATGATGGAGTGAGAAGAAGGGAAGGGGTATGCAGTTTACCCAAGTCCAAATAAAGCATTTCACTAGGTTACACGTTATGTATATGTCTTACACAATAGTAACATACATAACTCACTCCTAGGAATGTATTTTGCTTCAGAATTTTTAAATTCACATAAGGATGGCAGTGCCCATTTTAAGGAGGATTTCAGCTATAATTGAGGACAATCACCAGGGTGTTAAGGGGGCTTTAGTGTTTTGGTTGCGTCTGACCTCATTGAAGGAATTTTTTGGGAATGGGGGTGTTCGAGTATGTGTGTGTGTGTGTGTGTGTGTGTGTATCATGTGGGTTTTAAAAATCCTTTTTTACAGTGGTATCCACAAAATTACTTCTCTGCTTATAAATGTTATTGTAGAAAACTTTATTCTTTGTAGGTAGCCTATTTAATCGGGTTCCACTGAACCTCATGGGACTTTTAAAAGAAGGGCTATTTAAGGAATTCACTTGGTAGTACTTTGCTTTAGCTTTTAAATGGCTTGATTTTAAAGGAGAAATTCTATTTATTAATGAAGGTGTCACCCTTTTGGTGCTAAGCAGAATTCACAATTAAAGCAGTGTGTATGGAATTATGATATTCAGAATCCTGCATCTTTTAATGTGACAAATGTTTGAATCCTGTGACCTTTGCTTTTTAATGCGTTGTATGATTGTGTTTGGAAGCTTTTACTGTCCTTTTCAGAAATACGGCTGCTTTGCTTGGGTCTCTTTGAGCCATATTTATAGTTGGTCCCAGCATTCCAGACTTCTGTTGTTAAAGGAGTGAAAATGTAGTTTGCCTGGCAGATGAATAATTTTCACTCATTTACTGTCTTCTGGAAACCATTTAACTTTTACTGTGTTTTTTTTTGGTATGTGTGTGTGTTTTTTTTTTCTTTTCAAGTGCATACTTTGGCCAGTCTTCCTGGTGCCTGTGGAGTTGGATTTGTCAGCTCTCAATACTGAAGCAAAAGAGATTAGTTACCGGAAGTATGGCCTCTAATGGTGTTGAGCCTTTTCAAGAACCAACAAATTATCTTTGTGATTACAGTAGTTTAACTATGGTTAAATGTTATTGCTGTTGCGCTGCTTTATTTAATGCACTGTGGAACAAAATATAAGGGTATTGTTGGGATGTGATTATGGTAACTTAAAGCTTTTAGCTCTCCTCAAAGTTTGAGGTTAAAAAAAAGTTAAAAGATGTAAGTTAAAGTTTATGTGTGTGATGTGACTTAACTATGCAGAAAATATTTAAGTTGGATGTACCTGGTTTAGGTACATCTACTATACTTATTCCCTCAAACCTGGGTAATAGTTTCTCAGTGTTCAGGTTACCTTGAGAAAGGCCAAGCTTAGTGAACTGGATTTCTCCTTTGAGAAGTTTTAGTATGGTTTGAGGAAATCAAGTGATAAAGGAGTATGCTGAATATGCAATAATTTACTTCTACTGAGTGCTGCATTTTAAGAAGCTAGATGAGAAGAGTAGTTGGTTTGCTTCGTTATGTTTTGTCTTTGAGAGAGATACCGGTCTTGGAATTCACTTTTTAAATGTTATGTTCCAACCTTATATGTTCCAAGGTGCAGTGCACTGTGAATCTTTTATTTTAAAACAGTTTGTGGGTGCTTTTATGTATAACTTTAATGATTTATAAGATGCTAAATGAATTGTTTTTGTACCTAACCATTGTAATCCAAAAGATAAGGGTGTGGTTTACATGCTTTTCAAAAATTTGTGTTAAGAAGTAGCAAATGAATGGTTTAGAATTTCAAATAGTGATACCCTCCTGAGACATGAGCATTTGGAGAGGCCTAATAGAACTCATATAGTGTGGGTGAAATTTGATTAAAGATGTTGGAAAATTAAGTTGGATTTTTGTATTCGTATATAAAGGAAAGTCTCCCAATGCTGTCAAAGGAATTTTGGTCACTACTTGCTGTTCTGAGCTTTGAATATCCTTATTTTTCTATTAAATACCAGTTAGTAAGTATAGCTAATGAAGACATATAATGAAAGTAATTTTATGCTGTAAGATTGAGTTGGTACTTTTCCTTTTGAAGGCTTTAGTAATTTGTATGTAATGTCAAATAAAGGAATTCAAATCTCAGTAAATAACAGCCTTCTACTATAGGAATTAGATTCTTCTATAAAATTCACCATATTGTGTCCTATAGAGAAGTTAAGGTCTGAGTGCATGTGTGCGTTAAAAACACTACCTATTCTCTCACGGACCTATTTCTCATCCTTTCTCTTTTCATCTCCAACAGTTAAACGGTAAGGAAAGCAAAGTTAATTATAAAAATTAGACATTTTGCCAAGTTACTTTTCTTACCACAGTACCCTCTCTTGGCTTTTTTTTTTTTTTTAGACGGAGTTTCACTCTTGTTGCCCAGGCTGGAGTGCAATGGTGCAATCTCGGCTCACTGCAACCTCTGCCTCCCGGGTTCAAGCGATTCTCCTGCCTCAGCCTCCCAAGTAGCTGGGATTACAGGCATGCGCCACTGCGCCTGGCTATTTCTGTATTTTTAGTAGAGATGGGGTTTTTCCATGTTGGTCGAGCTGGTCTCTCTTGGCTTTTTATCTGTATTTTTGTACCAGTGGACCTCCCTGCCTCCTGAGACTGTTTTGATTGACATCTTTTGTGTTTCTATATTTTCTGAGGCAGTACTTTCTATGTTAATCATAGTAATAAAGTCAGATTCATTAACTTTTCTTCCTAGTAATTTTGACTTGGATTATTTTCTAGCCTGGGGGGATGGGGTTCATATGTGTTGTTGTAACTTTAGATTAATAAGCAAGACTATTTTTTTTGTTTGAAGGTATCCTTTACATACCTTCTCTAGGTAAACAAGTGTTAGTAAAAACAATTTTGTCAAACGGTATTCTTGACAGCTTGGTAAAGTCTAGGTAGAGTTTCTCATTTTGTATTATGTCCTAAGACTTTAAAGTGCATTTGTCTAGTTGCCAAAAATTATAAATATGAGATGATGATGGGCTTTCTCAGCATCTTTTTGCTTCCTAGAATTGAGTTACTCTTGAAGTCTGTACTCCTGTGTCACAAAGATGGCAGATTGCAAATGGGCAGTACAGGCTTTGCCCCATGCTTTCAAAGTAGGATTCTGGATTGCAGTTTCAAAAAATATGATAGATTATTGTTATAGAATCAGTGTCCTGAAGGGAGAAGAATAGCTATAGTTGCTGGGCAAAGAGTATAAGAAAGAAACTTTAGAGTATTTATCAATATTTGAGTGCTATATTATGTTCCAGGCTAGAAATGTGACCATTGCATGGCCTAAGTGTAGTCATTCATATATATATGAATATCTGTCTATCGGTATATATATGAATATCTGTATATGCGCATGTATCGCCATTGTCGAGTGTTTTCTAGCCCTGGATAAAGTTAATTTTTTCGAAGTATGATTGCCAAGCAATCCAGTGAATTTAAAGTAATTTTTCTCACTTTAAAGACTGGTGGTGAGGAGTGGTGAGGAGTCTGGTCCTTCCTGTACTGATACTATAGAACTCCAGTCAAACTCGAGTGCACTGCTTTCTTACAGGAAGACAACTCAGAACACAGCCATAATCTGCTGTGGTGTCGGTCACATCACAGTGCTTATACATTTGTCCTAAATGGTGATTCATTCTTTTCCATCTAACTTCCTTGTGACAAACAGCATTTACTATGGAAATAGTAGTCTGTAAATAGGGAAAAGAGTGAAAGTTACTCTCATGCATGGGAGTGGACTTAAAGGGTTGACTTCCACCAGCTGAGTACAAACAAGTGTAAAGAAAAACTATGATAAAGTATGGGGGTCTTATCTTGAGAATTGTTCATAATGAAATCTTTAATCTGGGTTATCAGAGTAATGAAATCACCAATAAAAACATTCCATTTATCTTGGATCTTCTGTGGTTAGCAGAGGAGTATGGTCTAGCTATGTTAGCAGCTTGAAGGCACAACCTAAAAGGAATGAGCTTTCACAGGGTGCTTACGTTAGTTGGGTAGCATTGGTCAAAGGTACTCTGAAGAGTGAATGCAGAAATCAATTGCCTGTGTTTGTAACCTTGTCCCACATGGACCCTAATGTTTAGTAGACTTCAGTCTTTTAGTCCAGTAGAAGACTACAGCCCTGAATATGTGTTTTCTGCTTTTTGGGGGAAGGTTTCCTGTAGGTGGTTGGGTGGTTTTTGGGTTATTGGCCACTGTTCGTTAAGTGCCATTTGAAGACCTGTTGTTTCTTAATCCTTTTTTTCTTGGTGTGACTGGCCAGGAAAAAGTCCATTGAGTTCTTTTTTTCTCCCTGGTGTCTTATCATTTCTATAGAATAATCCATCTTTTAAAATTTGTATTACATCTCTATAGCAAACCTGCCACAGACTTGCAAGTAGTGATTTTATCTTTCCTTCCTGAGAAGGTGATCTCACTTTTGATGTGTGGGTCACCTGTGGACACCTGTGCTCTTTTGAGTCTCAATGCTTGTAGCTTTCACATTGGCTTGGGAACAACAGACTTCTGCGTGGTTCTAGAGTGAAATGGGCAGTGTTCTGCTGGTCCTTAGTCTTTGAGAGGTCTTAGGCAACATCCTTAGTATAGTGGAATTTCTGAGGTCAAATTTAACATTTTAATGTATTCTCCTTTTAGTTCATTGAATCTGAGGTTCTAAATCTGTAGCTTCATTTTGAGCACAAGTCTGCATTGTCATTTTTTTTTTTTTTTTTTTTTTTTTGAGACGGAGTCTCGCTCTGTCGCCCAGGCTGGAGTGCAGTGGCCGGATCTCAGCTCACTGCAAGCTCCGCCTCCCGGGTTCACGCCATTCTCCTGCCTCAGCCTCCCGAGTAGCTGGGACTACAGGCGCCCGCCACCGTGCCCGGCTAGTTTTTTGTATTTTTTAGTAGAGATGGGGTTTCACCGTGTTAGCCAGGATGGTCTCGATCTCCTGACCTCGTGATCCACCCGTCTCGGCCTCCCAAAGTGCTGGGATTACAGGCTTGAGCCACCGCGCCCGGCCTGCATTGTCATTTTTTAAGTTTTAAGAGATTAGCAAGTATATGCTTTTGTGATACGTAGGAATAGACTGGCAGCAAATGAAAGTAAAGGTTATCAACTGTGAATGAAATTTAGATAATTCTTCAGCGATTGGTTAATTAGATGGGTTAGTGCTTTTGGAACATATAACAGTAGACTTGTATTCTTTATGCACTATACATATGATACGCACTGACAGAAAAGCACAGAAGACATACTGCTAAGAGTTTCTTTGTGCATTTCACTACTGTTCTAGGGGACTGCTGTCTCTTTGGTTCCTTTTAGGTTTGTGTTAGGATGTTGCACAAGTAAACATTTAATGTTAAATGCAAGTGTCCAAAGAAATGAGTCTTAAAGTTCTTTGGTCATATTTCACTTAAAAGTTAGGACAGGAGACAGCTAACCTGACTTCCATTTTACAAATATTAGAAACTTTCTTCAATAACAAAAATAGCGAAGGACAATAAAACCATAAACTATTTTGCTTTATGTCTATTTTTAAAAAATAATTGTTTTGAAGTTTGCTTATTAGCTTAATACCTTATAGTACTTTTAAAAAATCATCCTTGGTAATTATTGACTTATCCTATATCCATGTACAATTCAGTTTTATCTGTTAGCTTTAATAAAAATTGAAAACAATCTATTCAGAATAAAATAAACGGAATTATAGTTCATGTATTAGCATTTTTAAGTGATGTTCTCTTAATAAGATTGTCTTTTGTCTAACCAAAATAGGGCATACAAATTAGTTTGGATGGGAAAGGGGATAAGACTTGACTTTTTAATACTGTGCCTATTTCCAAAACAAGATTTGATGTGGCTTTTTATGCTATGCTTTGAAGACGTTCCTGGAAGATACATAGTCTTTAAACAATTTGGGAGTAAGTTTTAGTCAGAAAAAGGTGAAGATATTTATGCTGAGTCATGTTAAATTATTTTGAGACCTTTTGCTGGTAGACAAAAACTGAGGAAATGTTTCACTAAGTATATTATGGTCAATGAAAAAACCGGACTTTAGAGTAAATGTGATAACCAAGTAGATTTGTGAACTTTATTTCTTTAGTAATTATTTTTGTCTTATGTGAAATGATTTAAGCTTTAATTTTTGCCTAGATTATAGCAGTGTTTTATTTTACCTTATAGGGCATTTTAATGCTTGGAGAAAGACTGTATAAGTAAACCTACTTCAAGTGATTCTGTTCATGGTATTAGAGTTCTTGGTGCTCTTTTGGAAATTGTCAAACATTTACTGATAGCAGAAAAGGAACCCCAGAACACCTGTAGTGTTCACCTTGTTATAAGAACTGAAACATTTAGAACAGGTTTTACTTTGTTTCTAGATTTATGTTGTTGTAGGTGAACAGCAACTTTGTCTTTTTCCCTCAGTGTTAACGAAAGGATAAAGACTGACTTTTACCTCTGTTGCTGGGTATGACTATCAAAGGATTTCCAGTGATTCGTGTTTGTGAATTGGAGTTTAAATGTTTTCAGGATTACTGTAATTCCAAAGACCCACTAGAATGTCAGCTGTACTCTACTCTCCACTGACAAAATGAACAGAATCCTATGTCTTAACAGTTAATGCTCTAATTTTTTGAAAGTTTTTTGATGTAAATGATAGGTTAGAAACTAAAAGCCTTTTAATCTTACAAAATACAATTTGAATGATGGAAGGTTGTTCAGATACTGGCTTTCTGTAAAAACATCATTGTGTTAGATTGTTTGTAATGTCAATAAAATTGGCTGCTTGGGCAGTTTGTGACTACCTTAGCTTGGTTTCTGCTACCGTTACTTGTTATCTAGGTTCTGAGCTGCTCATTGTGGTTGCTCTCTTTGGACCAATACAAATGGCAAGTATGAGATGAACATGATAAAAGTATGTTTATGTAACAGGAAGAAGCTGGGCGCGGTGGCTCATACCTATAATCCCAGCACTTTGGGTGGCCGAGGTAGGTGGATCATGAGGTCAGGAGTTCGAGACCAGCCTGACCAACATGGTGAAACTAAAAATACAAAAATTAGCCAGGTGTGGTGGCGCGTGTCTGTAGTCCCACCTATTTGGGAAGCTGAGGCAGGGGAATCCCTTGACCCCAGGAGGCGGAGGTTGCAGTGAGCCGAGATCGCGCCGCTGCACTCCAGCCTGAGCGAACAGAGCAAGACTCCATCTGGGGGAAAAAAAAAGCCAGGAAGAAATATTGTAGAGTCTCTGCAAAAATGAAAATACCTCAAGTTTGTTGCTTTAAAGCAAGATTATAGTTTAAGGCTTGAGAAGTGAATTCATTAGGTATTTAAAATCCAGCAATTCTTAAGTTTGTGCTAGAATCAGGTTTTGCAATAGGAATACTTAACCTTGGATCTCGGGGGAAAAGAAATACATTCTTTTCCATTAGAGACCCTAGCTATATGATAGTAACTTTTATCTAAAATTTTCAAAAGGAGAGTGATCAGTGTGTTATACTTAATGTCAAAGTTACTTTCCTTCCATAGTGAAAACTTGAGAACATTTTAATCTTTCTCTAACAGACGTGTTGCAATGCTGCTTGCCATCTTGTTGTCCTATATGACTTCCTTGCATTTCCAGTCCTTGATTACGTTCCCTGTTTTAATGATCTTTAAGAGGGGAAAAGACTCTTCAATAGATAGCTTCTGATTTATGCCAAATTTTAAAAAGCCAAATAGAAATGGGCTCTAAAGGAGGGTTCTTTGGCCATTTTGATCTAGTAATAGTCTTATTTCCAGCCCCCCTGCTTTGATTAGATGCTTGATTTCATGTGAACATCATGGATTTGATATTTGTCTGTATGACAAACAGTTCTACAGAAGGATAGCCTTACCCTTTAAATAACACAGTTAAGGTACACTGTGGAATTAGAAATATTTATTCAGAATATAAGAATGTTTGTAAAATATTATAAATGTCTCTGTATAAATAAATGGAGTTTTTAAAAAACAATTCTATATCAAATAACACAAAGTAGCTATTTTACAGCAGCTAAAACTAAAGGCATCTGGAAACATTTAAAGAATACAAGTGAAGAATCTAAAAAATTACAAGGTATAGTACAGTGTTAAGTAGCAATTTTAAAATGAGACTTTCAGTACAAACAGTAGAACAATACTGACAAATGCAAACTTAGTCACATGTGCTTTAATAACTGACAATACATTCAAGCAGGTTTTTCTAATTCAAGTGTACAGCACATTTTCAAATAATAGGAAACAAATCTCATGCAAAGTAAGTCTTGACAAGATGTCTAAAAACTGATTAGAACTAGAAAAGAAGTGGACATGTTTTATTATCTTTGCATTAGGTTCAAACAGAAGCAGATTATCAGGGGCTGTTACTCACTTGCCATTCCTGACATGAGCACTATAAGTGAATACTATGAGTTCTACAAACAGAACATTTTTCCACATGAATTTGATTTGCAAAAAGTGCAAAAGTGAATGGTAGAGCCAGAATTACTAAGTACGGCATCAGTGTGAATGTGGGGGAAATTTGTATATAACTTGCCTTGTTCTGCTGAGCTGATATATTTCACCTGATTAGCAGATGAATGACTGTGGAAAGATTAAGTACTAGTCAAGGATGTGGTTTTTCACAGCAGTCGATGTTTCCGGGACTGAATGATTTCTTCATCTTGGTCACATGCAAAATCTCACCCAGATGTAATGTGATAAAGAATTTACCCAATGTAACCTTTAAGCAAAAATATATGGTGGTCTGCATGTGAAACTGTCTGTCTCTACACAGGTATTAGCAAAACAAGAATACATGAACAGCTGCTATCAACTTGTGTACTTTTTTTCCACTTGTTTATATTTTAACAGCCACTGAGGGATGAGTGATGCTGTGATGACAGCAGTCAGCATTATTTCTTAGAGAATACAAATGTATTAAGTTAGAGTAATTTCAGGTGTGCGAAACAGGAACTACTTCTGAAGGCCACAGGTTTGGAGCTTACTTTAACCTGACCTATATAAACATAAGATTTGTAGGATGTGGATAAACTTTAAGTGAATTTTTATTTTGTAACCAGTTACGCCTCTTCTATAAACTCTGTAAGAGTGCTCAAAGGTGAATCAAACTTATATCATTCCTTGTCAAATAGGCTGTTCCCATGGGATAAGAAAAACTGCTATATGTTTTCCTGAAATATTTTATAGTGTTCTATAAAGCCATCACCTTCTGCAGAAAAAAAATGTTACTTATGCTCTACCTCCCCAGCCCTCGCTGAAAACTTTGGTAGCCCTATGGCTGCATCCTAATCAAGGTCAGTGCAGAAATCTCAACCATTACAGGAGTCTCTTACTATTTTGGCTCTACAAATATTCTAAGTAGTAGTTCTGTTTCCTGAGTCTAGAAGTAGGTGGAGCTGTAAATAGTTTAATAGAATGATAGGGACATACTACCAATTAAGAATTTGCAAATGGTTTAAAGCCTTATGAAAAGACAGTTTCAGAAATGTTTATTTTTTTTAATAGTCTTGATATCACTTTATTTAAAGCTTGATAATCCAAACTCTTGAGAGCTATTAAGGTTGATTGATAGACTTAAGGTGATTGCTGGATAATTCTTGTGGGCCATAGGAACACCTTCAGAAGGGAACAGGCAACTATGGAGGTTCTTTAATTCATGCCAGTGACATGGGCAGTCCAATCTCGATCAGGTAACTATGGGTCACTTTTTTTTTTTTTTCATTTAAAATAATCTAATCTGTATCCAGTTAGGAACCAGAAGACTTTCAGATAGTTTCATGTTTTCCTTATAGTGGTAAATTTCTTACTACTTCCTAACAAACAGCTTTTAAGAAAAAGCCTGTGGGCTCTAATTTGGACTGCCTTTTGGAGTAGAATGTCAAGGCAGTGACTTAGAATTCTGTCCCTCTTAAAATACTGCTGCAGGCTCAGAGAAGACTGAGTGCATGCATCTGAAAGGAGAATTAAGCAGTTAATTTTAAAAGTGCTAAACATAACATTTGTTTCAGGCAGCATGGATATTAACTACAGAAAACTAAGTTTCAATAAGGAATCCTGCTGTTCCCCAGTCTATGACAGGTTTTGTAGCTGGTAAGCTCATACTGATGGCACTCCATCTATGGACAGAAGTCTCTTTTGCTTGTGATTTGCACAGTTGGTTTTGTTTGCCTCAGTCCAACAATGAGAAATATATTCCAAGGGAACTGTGAAATGGGTCCTTTTGCCCCGTGCCCATTTCTTCAAAAGCCAAAGACTGAATTCTGAACAGAGATGGTTACTGACTAAAAAGGGGGGTAACCATTGAGGAAACTAGGGAGAACAATTCAAAATACGAAATCCAAAGGTTTTTAAACTCATATAAATTAGATTCAAGATCATTGTTTACCCTCAATGGAGATATTAAGAGAAAAATTCAGGTAGAGCCAGGTTATACACAAAGGAAAATTACCCAGGCACCTGCAAGCATTTAACTTAATCAGTATAGTTCAGTAGCTCCCACAATTAGCATAATCAAGTGCCAGCCAGTTCACCTTCAAGGATTGTGTCTTGGGGAGTATTTGAAAAATACAAGGAAAGGAAGAACTTTTATAGCTTTTTTATTATACATATTTATAAAAGTAACACTTTTGCCTGCAAAATAGTTTTTACCCAAATCATCACATATTTGAAAGTATTAAACTAAGGTCAGGTAGAATGAATAAAACTGGGGCCTTTAACAGAGGAGCTGAAGCTGCCTTTGCCTGGGTGAATTAAAGGGCCAAGAAGGGGAGGTTCTCTGATTTTACCTGGAGCAAGAATGGAGACAGAAGTCAGTAGGCAAGATTTTATTCCTGCTTCAGCCACATGTTTCTATGTCATTGAAAATGAAAACTGTCCGTTTGATGCCTGCTTAATCACAAAAGAGCCATGCACATCCCACTTTGCTCAAGGGAGGACGTTTCCCTAGGCAAGCTGGAAAAATGGTGAAAACTGATATTTTTTTCTTTGTTTGGCTTTAGCCAAAATATTTTCTTCATGACAAAATGCAACTTTATACGACAAGTAAAAATTAATTTTTAAACAAATCACAGGAATGGCCAGGCACAGTGGCTCATGCCTGTAATCCCAGCACTTTGGGAGGTGGAAGTGGGTGGATCACCGGCGGTTAGGAGTTCGAGACCAGCCTCATCAACATGGTGAAATGGTCTGTTAAAAATACCAAAAATTAGCTGGGTGTGGTGGTGGGCACCTGTAATTACAGCTACTCAGGAGGCTGACGCAGGAGAATCGCTTGAACCCGGGAGGCAGAGGTTGCAGTGAGCCAAGATCACGCCATTGCACTCCAGCCTGGGTAACAAGAGTGAAACTCCATCTCAAAAAAAAAAAAAAAAAAAAAAAAAAACACAGGAACTAACTTTGACCATATGATGGATAGAAACCAGTGGGCATTTTCATAGTGATCAAAGCACCCCAAAGCCGGTCCTTCTAGACTGAAACCAGTTGATTTTTTGTTTTGTTTTGGAGATGGGCAGCCCCACTGCTGGCCTCTCAGTGGTTGCTTTTCGGATAGAACTGTCTACCCTCTGAATTGGTGGCTGGAGTATCCTCCATTGAACAGAAGGCTGTGGAATTTGTATCATGCTCTGAAAATAGACCCACCCATAGCTCATGGACACACTCTACTGCAGAAACCTCATCAAGTTTAATTTGTAGTCAGCTGTGGCATTGGAACATGTTTTTCATAGGGAACTTTGGATGGATTCTCTGGTGCTACAGAAAAAAAACAGTAAATGGTCCTTCAAGTGTATCAGTGTAGAACAGAGATGGGGTAAAACTGAAAAAGAATAATGAATTTGTTTTAAGATGGAAGACCTTCCTGAAAGAATTCAGGTACTTTGGTCCTGCCTAGCCCTGTGAGCGCTTTGCTTGAACTTTAACCTTTTAAGCACCATATGCTAACCATCACCATGTATCTGGGGGCAGAAAAGAAGCCTTAACAACCATTCCTTCACCCTGTCCCCATCGTGACAACAGGAGCTAAGTCTTGAACTGGGGGTTATGCACACTCTTAAGTAGGCGTGATCAGTTTTGCAAAATGTTCAGTATCTCAATGTCTTGTCCTTAGGTAGAGACAGGTCCAGAGCTACAAATGTACCCATGTGGGAGAGATCTGATTCAGCAGAACAGCAATTATGTAGGGCCCTGGGGCAGGAAGTGCTAATGTTTCTCTGCTCTTGAAGAAACCCCTGATAAAATTTTAGTTCCACTATAGGTATCAAAAAGATTCTCAACTTGAAGTCTTGGATATTAATAAGGCTCCACTGAGAGGGAGAAATCCCAGAATCAAGAGAATGCTCCCTTCCTTGGCCCTGCCTCCAAAATGAAGGTTGAAGGAAGTTTTTATTCTCTTAATACAAAATTGTTCAGGCACAGTCCTGGTGGTGGTCTGTAACTTTAGTGTATCTGGGACTGTAAGTAACACCTGTCTACCCTCTTCCCATGACCTGTAACTCCCAGAGAACACCTCTTATGACCGCCTCTATCTTAAAGTTGAGACCTGGGACTTGAAAACCAAAGCCTTGCTGCAGTAAACAAATCAGCAGTCCTTTTAAATGCCGGAGGCACACACACGTCTGTTTTCCCATGAAGCAGGAGGAAAGAGGAGAAACTGGAGATCCTAGAAGAGCCCACCATCTACCAAAAATGGAAAATCTTACAGAAACAAATGCCTAGGATCCCACTGATGCACAGCCGCCAGACCAGAAGAGGAAAGAGAGTGAATGCTGAAAGCAGAAACAAGGTTCTGCTGAGCAGGCACAGAACATGTGTTGACATGCTGTTGTGGGCCAGGGAGGCAAGAGTGGGCACCTCTGGATACAGTCCACTGTGTCACCATGGTCAGTCCACCCCAGGGGCTGAGTTGGGGCACTCCATTGTCCAGGTGCCAACCTACCTGCCAGCCTTCCCTTTCCTCCTCCTCCCAACAAGTACATGGGCCCTTCTGTCCTCAGTGGCCTGCTGCAGTTTACTTCCCACGGCAGAAGTCGGGTGCGTGGGGGCTGATTAAAGCGAAGTTTCATTGGTGTGTGGCCTGGAGTTCTCCTCCTCCAGCAGAGCTATTCTTTGCTTGAGCATCCTCACTTGGGTCTCATGTCTCTCCACCATGGCCATCATCTGCGACTCTAACTTCTTCAGTTTGTTTTGATGCTTCTTCTTTGCTTTCTCATAGGCAGCCACCAGGTTGCTAGGTGGGAATGAAGGGGAATTAGTATGAAGATTCATAGATCACTCAGCCTCTTCGGTAAGAATCTGAAATCTAGTGGTGAGAGGAGGGACAGCATCAGGATGTCAACACTCAATGGCCAGTCACCTACTGGCTTAACCCTGATGAAACCAGCTGGATTGCTAGATGCTGGTCACTCTCACATATTAGAAGGGGTTCTAAGAGTCAAACCAACAATCCAATTTGGCCAAGTCCAAAATGGATGAATACCAATAGTGGGCCTATTTGTTCCTCCATGGTTGCTTGCAACATATACCCTTACAGGAGTGTATTCCTGAGGCACTGCAATCAGTGACCGTACCTGGGATGAGAGCAGAGAGATTGTTCTTGTTCCAGCTTCCCTTTGTGCTTTGGGCTGGTGGGACTCAGAGTATTAAATTAGGCCATAAGCCAATGCTGCAAAGCCAAACATTAGGCTTTTGAACTGCCCCCACCAGAGCCTGGTGGGTGAGGGTATACACTGAGCCCAGGTAAGTCCAGTCCATGTACAGTCATTACCCTTATAGCTGTTCTCCCAGGCAGTTTGAGGACTCACCCCAGGGACTTGTAAAACCCATTCAGGAGGTCTGTGAGGTCTTGAGCTTTTATTTCCAACTACAGAGCTGGATGATGCCAGGTGTTCTCAATAGACATCCACAGAACATTGACTGCAGAAGCAACCGTCAGAACCCAGCTCTCTTCTGTTAAGCCAGACGTTAAAGATTTGCAGAATTGTAAGACCAGTGCCACTTTCTAATTATTTATTGGAAAATAGTTTTTCATAAAAATGCCATTTTTTTTTGTAAATGAAATAAAAACTTTAAAGAATTTATCTTGGTTTTAGTTTCTAACAATGAGAAGTATCAATAAATACAACTTACAGGAACAAAAGCTCTTTGAGGTCCTCTGTTTTTTATAGAGAAGAGTCCTGAGCCCAGTCTTAGAGCAGTATTTCCTAAAGTATTCCAGTGGAGATTGTGTTGCTCAAATAAATTCCATAGCCAATTTTGTTTGGAAAATACTGCTTAAACAGATTTTTTATTCTATGACTTCTCAGAACCCTTAAGATACATAATATCAGGAGGCACATACCACAGTATGCTACATTTGGCCAGAGGATGTTGTTACTGAGCATTTCTTAGTTTCCATGAACATCTTGGGAGATGTCGCTCTAAGGAAGACCAGGTTCTTAGAGCACCAGGTAGGGACTCACCCACTCTCTAGAGTTAGTTCTCAAGAGTTAGGGAAATGTCCATCCCTGGTGCTGTCTACATGCGGGGTGTCAGTCCAAGTTCCACCGGTGGAGGGCGGTGGGGGCTGGGTATAGGGAGATTTTTACCTGTTGGCTCGCTTTAGATCATTCACGAACTCTGCGGATTGCTGATGTCGGATTTCACTGCTCTTGGTGAGTCTCTCCAAGGCACTCACCAGCTCTTGAACTCTGGCCTTCAACTTCTTTTCTCTGTATCAAGGAGAGACAAAATATGCCAGGAATAGTTTGAGATGATGCTGGAGTTGCCCACTACCTGGGAAGTGGTGACAGGAAGAGGAAGGTTTAGTTTGCAAAGCCTAAAAGCAAGGGAGAGAAAAGATACTAAAGGGCCCAGCAGCGCTGCTGTCACCTGAATGAATTCCTTCTCAAATGCAGATTTAACCCATTTCTTCAATGGCAAGGGCTTTTTAAAGACCTTCATGTGTCAAAGAAACAAGACAGGACTTTCTGTTTCTAGTCTTTTAGCTAATCTAGAAGTTCCTTTCTACTGCTGGCATACCAGATCCTCAGCAATGAGTGCAGCCTGACTACAAACCCCCATCTCAGTCTCCATCCCTTTCTTTTTCAAGTGTCCTAAGTATCTCCTGAACCACTCAGATTCAGCAACCTACCTTCAACAGGTCCCCACTCATTGAGACCAACATGATCACACCTTGCCAAAAACAAAAATTGGTAGAGGGAATAGATACGATACTCTTCTCATTGTAAGGGTCCTTATTTCCCATGAAATTACATTTGCATTTTTGACTACCTGCCCTCCATAGGCAAAGCAGCTTCAAGTTCTATGGACTCTCTACTACTTTGGTAAGGTAACCCAAGCTAATTGACTTAGAGTCAGTTCAGGGAGGTTTCCAGTGTCCAGTCAGCTCATTGCCTTCCTCTAATTCCTACGAGACCCAGCAGGGAAACACTAATCACTGCCTTCCTGACGACTGTGATTCCAAGATCCCTCTATCACATGCACAGTGTTCCTCCACTTAATATCACACTCAGCACTATGTCAGTGTATTATGTGCTGGAGCCATCAGGCTCCCCCGTGGTCGTGTCTGGTTCCAGAGTGGCAAGGACCTTACTTGGTTTGGTTCCCCAATGAACTCCCAGCGCTGAGCACCATGCCTGGGTGACAGCTTCTAGTGACTGTTAAAACAGCTTTAGAACAACTCACTGAAGGTAATGTATTTGATTCTTTGGGACATATTAAGAAACCAGGATTTAGGGAAGGAATTCCTCTAAAAAGGACTCACTGTATGTAGAATGTAAATTTGCATGATTATAAGACAATTGGGTAGGATCTAGCAAAATAATAAATGAACATGCCCCTTGACTAAGCAACTTGACTTCTAGGAATTGATTTTACAGTGATTATCAGGAGCACAGTTCCTAAAGATACATCACTTATAGTTGGATTCACTGAGGCACTGGTTACAATAATGCCTAATAAAGGGAGACAACCAGGGAACTGGTTAATCACAGCCTACCCATGCTACTGAAATGCTCTGCTTGAAAAATATTTTTAAAATGCAGATGGAGGGCCGGGGGCAGTGACTCATGCTTGTAATCTCAGCACTTTGGGAGGCTGAGAAGTGTCGATTACTTGAGCTCAGAAATTCAAGACCAGCCTGGGCAACATGGTGAAACCCCATCTCTACAAAAAATATAAAACTAGCCAGATATGGTGGGTCATGCCTGTAGTCCAAGCTACTCAGGAGGCTAAGGTGGAAGGATCGCTTGAGCCCAGAAGGTCAAGACTGCAGGGAGCCATGATCCTGCCTGCAGCCTGGGCGACAGAGTGAGACCATCTCAAAACCAGATGGTCATGCATTGCCTTGGAAGGATATCTGATACATTAAGCAAAAAGGGTGAGTTGTAAAGATGCCATTTTTGTAAAAACTGAAAAGCTGAGTGTGAATATCTGACACTGTAGTAAGAGACTAGAAGGTGAAACACAAACTCAACAATGCTTAACTCATGAAGGGGGTTGACGGGAGGCTTTCATTTTCTACTTCACTCACTTTTGCATCGCCAGATATTTTTACAGTTTTGTATGTTTTGTGTAAAGTGCGAGTTAGAGTCGTATAAGAACGGCATGGGAATGTGACCTCAGGTGAGAAGGCTCCTTTCTGGTGCCCAAATGGTTCAGACCCTGGTTCTCCTTTCCTGGCTCTTCATATATCTAATCTTGTACATTTCTGCCTTTAGCTACGACAAAGGTAAGTCAAGGTCTCCAAACTGATCAATGAAGAAAGGAATTACAACATAAAATCCAGGCCTGCTTTTGGGAGGAAGGATGGAAGAGGCAGGATCTTTAACGAAAGTCTAGCAACCAGCCGTCAGCCCAGAACTCATTTTTCAGTAAGTCCTCCTACCCGAGAGGCTAAGCCGGAAGGAGCGTGTGTTTCTCCTGGGCCCTAGCAGCCTCCAGGACATCTCAGATCTGGCTGCATTTCCTCCCGGCATTGGAGAGTGGCAGCATTTCCTACCAGCAGTGAGGATGGTGTTGCAGGAGGGGAGCTCCCTTCCTCCCCACCCGCCCCCGCAGCACCTCCTCAGCCTTCCCAGCAGCCCTCCTCCAGCAGAGGGAAGCCAGGGACTCCTGCTTCCCTCCAGCTAAAAAGAGCAGGGAAGGGTTTTTTGCCCTATATTTTATTACCATTTAGAACCCTTTATCTTTCATTCTAATGTTGATTAATAGTGTAAAAGGGAAAAAAAACTGGAGAGAGTTAAAAATGTAACCACAAACTCAGTAAGAAATTCACAACAAAAAACTCTGGGATGCTACCTAGAGCAGTCAAATCCCCTGCCTCCCCCAATCCTATCCACACTCAGCCAACAGGGAGACTGTGGAAATCCCAGCTCTTCCACAAGACAAAAGGCTTCCTTCCCCAGCATGCAGGCCCTCAGGGGACCAGAGGGAGCTTTCCGGATCTGGCAGGCTCCAAAGGAGGACAGAACCCCAGAAGGGAAGGAGAGGCTCTCTCAGACCCAGGCCAACCCCAGCTTAGGGTTGTGGCAGGGGTGGGGAGTAGCCATTGCTGGGAGCTCAGAACTGCCTGGCCTTTAGAAGGGAATGGGAGTGAACCGCTGGGAGAAACCCCAGGAAAGAACTGTGATGCTCATTTATTTAAAGATGCAAAGACAAGGCCAAACTGCAGACTTAAGCCTAAAATTTGGGTTAGTTTATCTGTTTTCATTTGAGTGAGGCAGACACCTGCAGTATAAGAGCCGTGACTTCAGCATCACTCATCAGGACCCAAAGAAATGCTAAATCACTGCCAAGTAACAGCTGCTCTAGACCTGTGTCCAGCATAGGAGCCACTAGCCATGCAGGTGGCTGGCTGAGCTCTTGAAATGTGTCTGGTCCAAACTGAGATGTGCTGTAGGTGTAAAATGCACAATGGAATTTGAAGACAACACACAAAAAATGTAAAATATCTGTTTAGTTTAAAAAATACTGATTACAGGGGCCAGGCACGGTGGCTTACTCCTGTAATCCCAGCACTTTAGGAGGCCGGGGCTGGCAGATCACCTAATGTCAGGAGTTCAAGACCAGCCTGACGAACATGGAGAAACCCCGTCTCTACTAAATATAAAATTAACCGGGTGTGGTGGTGGCATGCCTGTAATCCCAGCTACTTGGGAGACTGAGGCAGGAGAATCGCTTGAACCTGGGAGGCGGAGGTTGTGATGAGCCAAGATCGCACCATTGCACTCCAACCTGGGTGACGAGCAAAATTTTGTCTCGAAAAAATTAAAAATTAAAAAAATACCGATTACGTGTTGAGATATTTTGGACATACTGGGTTATGTGTTATTAAAATTAATTTCATGTGTGTCTGTACTTTTTTCATGGGGCTACTAGAAAATTTAAAATTATATACATGCCTTGCATTTGTGGCTCATATTACATCACTAGTGGACAGTGCTGCTCTAGAGCAATTGTTTAATGTTGTCAGAGGCATGTGAACCAGAGTGACTCCATCTTAAATAGGAGCTAGGTAAAAATGAGGCTGAGACCTACTGGGCTGCATTCGCAGGTGGTGAAGGCATTCTGAGTCACAGGATGAGATAGGAGGTCAGCCCGAAATACAGGTCATAAAGACCTTGCTGATAAAAACATTGCAGTAAAGAAGCCAGCCAAAACAGCAAACCCAAGATGGTCAAGAGAGTAACCTCTGGTCTTCCTCACTGCTGCACTCTCACCAGCGCTACAACAGTTTACAAATGCCATGGCAACGTCAGGAAGTTATCCTATAAGGTCTAAAAAGGGTATGAATAATCCACCCCTTGTTTAGCATATCATCAAAAAATAACCATAAAAACAGGCAACCAGCAGCCCCCGAGGCCGCTCTATGGAGTAGCCATTCTTTTATTCCTCTACTTTCCTAATAAACTTGCTTTCATTTTACTTGATGGACTTGCCCTGAATTCTTTCTTGCACAAGATCCAAGAACCCTCTCTTGGGGTCTGAATCGGTAGTATTTTCTAGTAACAATATTACCAGATATTTTCCCTGGCTTCTGACTCAGTAGGTTTGGGTTGAGACCCAGGAATTGCAGTTTAACAAGTGCCCCAGCTGACTCTTGTTATCAGGCAAACTTGAGGGACGGGCATAAGGCAGAAGAGTTCCTCACCTGGACCTGAGGATGAGCTTCAGTTACTCCTGGAACTGACTTTCTGAATTTATGTGCAAAATTGCAAGCATGGGGCTCACTTTATCAAGTTTACAGTTTTCCTCAGAGTTTCAAAGGATGACTTGGAAAATGCAAAGAAACACGGCTTACTAATTCAAGTCACATTGAAACCTCAAGCATTCTTGTTCCTTTCTACTTCTAATTTAAATTTGCTTGGCCTTTAGTAAAGATTTTACATGGTTTAGGTACATGAGATAGGCCAAAAGCAGCTCGCTCTTGGCTTCACAGATTAGAAAGCAAAAATTAAACACTACACATTCCATATGCATCTTCAATAGTAATGTATTCATACAATGTTTCCTGGAATGGCCAGAAATGCATAATCCATTCCTTTTTTATTCCCAGTAGTATCAGCACTCACAAATATACCCCATACCATCAAGCAAAAACAATGGTGGATTGTAATGACTGTGACAACCCAAGTCCCTCAGTACACACATGGATTTCAATTCCATGTCTTCCCACTTCAGTTTTTGGGCTTCTTATTCCTGGTCACAAAAGGTTATATGAATCTAATGACAGAGCCAGGGTGGGACTTTTTATTTTTATTTATTTTTAAGAGACAGGTTCTTGATCTGTCATCCAGGCTGGAGTGCAGTGGCACAAATCACAGCACACTGCAGCCCTGACCTCCCGGGCTCAAGCAGTCCCCTCACCTCAGCCTCCTGAGTGGTTGGGACTACAGGTGTGCGCCACCATGCTGGGCTAATTTTTAAAACTTTTTTTTTTGTAGAGATAGGGTCTTACTGTGTTGCCCAGGCTGGTTGCAAACTACTGGGCTCTAGTGGTCCTCCCACCTTGCCCTCCCAAAGTGCTGAGATTACAGGCCCGAGTAATCCCACCTGGTGGATTTTTAATTGAAACATAATGGGATACGTTTCAAGGTAGTGGAATATACACAGGGAATTAAGAGGCAGACTCGTGGTGGGAATTTAAAGGTAATACGAAAACTAAGGTGGCTTGCCAGTAAGCTGGGCAGAGCAAGCAAGCCTCGGAAGTGGTGCTTGCTGGTGTACCTGGGTAACCTGGCAGTACAGCTTCGTGAGCAATCAGTAAGGACGTTGTATTCTCCTTAAAATAAAAAGGCCAGCAGCGGTACTCTCTGATTAGAGTCCAAATGAGGATCTGCAGGAGTCATCGGGCAAGAGCCCAGTCCCAATGAGGCTGTGAGTGGCTTCGCAGCCGGCCAGGAAACCTGTCAGAGGAGCTGTAATCAGACCAAACCGCAGGGAGTCACAGCCATGCAGCCACAAGGCCTGGAATTTCGTAGTAATTGCTGATTACATGGAATTAGTCACTAAGAGAATTGTCTGCATACATGATTTCTCTCGTCCTCACCTTCCACTTACTTTTAACCTGTCAGGCTCTATCTCCACTGACGTGGATCACTGAGCTCACCAGTGATCTCTACGTTGCTGCATCCAGTGGTCCGGTCCCTTCTGTCCTTTTCTTACCTGCCTGCATCACCTGCAGGGCTGACCGCCTCTTTGCTCATGGCTTGCACAAGGCCTCCAGAGCCTGGATTTCATTCTGCTTCATTGGCTGCTCCCTTTCTATACTCTACTCCAAAATACTGGGTATTGTTTAGGACTTGGACCTGGCCTGTATTTTATCTTATCCTTTTCTCTAATGGACACCCTCCATTCCCTTTTCCTAAAAACGTCCACAGTGATCTTCAGGCCTTTTCTTGGATCTCTGCACTTATCTATTGGTGGCCTCTTAACTGGCATCTGTGATTTCACATGTCCAGAGGATTACTTCCCAAATGACCTCTAACAGCCACTCTCTCTCCTGTGTAGGCTAATGGCACCACCATTCACCTGGTTACTCATTGGGCTCAGATCTCCCTGTCAAGAGTTTTCTCACTGATAAAATTCTTGCAAAGGTGGTTTAAGTTACTTGGAGTCAGGCTTAACTTCTCCTCCCCTCATTCGCCACATCTGTTCAACAACAAACCCTATCTACCAAGTCTCATCCTGTCATTTGTCACTACACCCAGCCAAGTGGTCATCACTTCTCACCTGGACAACCACGACAGCCTGCTAACTGGGTTCTCTGTCTCCGCCCCTGCATCCCTCTGCCCCGGTTTTCACACAGCATGCTGGGTAACATTTCACATGACAGATCTGATCATGTTACTGCCCTTCAGTGCCTTTCACCTACACTTACAATAAACCCTGTGGTCTTGCCTGGACCTAAGGCCCTGCTTGACCTGAGCGCTGCTTGCTGGCCCTTTGGGCTGCTGGAATCACCCTTGCCCTGCTGGAATCCTGTAGGTCCTCAGCACATCCCTGCACAGCCAGGGCCTCTTCCGGATGTGCTTCTGCCTCTCTCCTCCTCATCTCAGCTTCAGTGTCACCTCCCAGAGAGGTGCAGCCTGACCACCCATCTAAACTCATGTCCCAGAGCTATGACATCCCCACACCTCGCCATTTCCTTCATATTATTCATTGCAAACTACAGTTACTTCATTGGAAAAAAAAAATCTCCACAGTGACTGTATCACATCATCCCCTTTCCTTCATGGTAATCACCACAATGTTTACTTATTTTTTAGAAAATCCAGGCAGCAGATAACAGCTGTCTCTAAGTCCTTTATAAGGATAGTCATTTAATTCCCACATAACGTTTGAAGTCAGTACTATCATGATTCTCATTTTTAAGGGTGAGGAACTTTTTTTTTTTTTTTTTTTTTGAGATGGAGTCTTGCTCTTTCGCACTATCTGGAGTGCAGTGGTGCGATCTTGGGCTCACCGCAACCTCCAGCCCCCACGGTTCAAGTGATTCTCCTGCCTCAGCCTCCTGAGTAGCTGGGATTATAGGCGCCTGCCACCACGCCCAGCTAATTTTCATATTTTTAGAAGAGACGGGGTTTCACCATGCTGGCCAGGCCGGTCTTGAATTCCTGATTTCAGGTGATCCACCTGCCTCGGCCTCCCAAAGTACTAGGATTACAGGCGTGAGCCACCGCACCTGGCCTACAGATGAGGAACTTAAGGTTAGTTAAGAGACCTGCCCCCAGCCAGTCACTTGCAGAACTGGGACTCCCACCTGGGATTCTGTCTGCAGAGCCTGTGCCCTTACGCATGTCGCTGAAGGAGCCTGCGATTCATAAAGGGAATACAGCAGAGTGCAAGATAAACAAGACCTCCGCTTAACAGCCAGCCCTGCAGAGCTAAGTCTCAAGTGTCCCCAGATAATGAGGTTCCGCAGGTATGTCTGTGGCTGTGTTTTGCCAGGAGGAGCAGCACAAGGACAACAGCAGTCTAACTTTTTTTGGCCCAGACTTTGCTACGAACATGTTTCTTGTCCAGGAAATCCATCTGGAGTTTTCACAGGCCTTGCCAGTGGCTGCTGTGTGTTCCAGAGCCCTCCACCACTCTCCCGTTATGAGGTCCCAGGCGAGGCCTACTTCTCTTTGAGCTTTCGGGATGTTGGGGGGATGACAGAAAAGTAAAATAAATCTCAATTAGTCAAGCAACAACCCTCTCAGTCCCTTGAGTGAGCCTCAGTCGTCACCCTCTGTGCTTCTAGGCCCTTGGCTCTGGGGCTCAGCAGTTGATCTGCATGCTAATGGAGCCTTTGTATTCCATTAATGTCCTGCAGACCCACGTGCTTTTATGGAATTCTAAGCACAACTTCCATTACTTGATTGCTTTTATAAATCAACCAAATATGAAGAATCAGCAAGTGCAAGTTTAAATAAAACAGCACCTTTTACAATAATGGTCCTCCTAATGAACCAGTCAAGATTGTGCTGCTTGTTTGTTCAGTGGGGGCTCCCTTTTAAAAAGCACCCCACCCAGTTCCCTTTTCATTTTATCCCACTTTTTGTGTGGTTCAAAAACAGTATTCATCCACAGTTGCTGAAATAGGGGTCAACTAGTGTTATCCTTCTTCCATTCATGGACAAATGTTGGTTCCTGCAAGTCTGGAAGTTTTCTACAGTTGGGTGGATGGTTTTGAACTTGGACATGGATTTGAACTTTGAGGAGTCTTGCTGGCTTTTTCTAAGGCACTGCTAACAGTCAAGGGCTCTGTGGGCCACTGACGGGTAGAGTGGTTAGGGCCAGGCACAGTGGCTCACGCCTGTAATCCCAGCACTCTGCGAGGCTGAGGTGGGTAGATCACTTGGGCCTAGGAGTTTGAGACCAGCCTGGGCAACATGGTGAAATCCTGTCTCTACTAAAAATACAAAAATCAGCCAGGCGTGGTGGTGTGCACCTGTAGTCCCAGCTACTTGGGAGGCTGAGGTGGGAGGACCGCTTGAGCCTGGGTAGGTTGAGGCTACAGAGAGCTGTGATTGTGCCACTATACTCCAGCCTGGATGACAGAGTGAGACCCTGTCTCAAAAAAGTACCACAGAAGACTCAGAGAATAGAAAGAAGATACGTGGTGGAGGTGACTGAAGGAAGCTTCAGGAAGGTGAGCATTCTGATTGGAAACGATGAGGGAGAATCAGGGATAAAGCAAAGGGTGTGCTCTTGGAAAAGATGAATTGTCCAGAGGGGCTGGACTACAGATCAAGCATGGGGAAACATTTGAAATATGGGCTAGGAAGTTAAGTTAGGGACCTACGGACAATCTTGAGTGCCAAGGCACTGAAGGTGTTTATGCACAGCACCCTAATCCAAAGTATGTTCTAAGCTATTCTGGCGGCAGAATCGAACTGCAGAATGGCCCTTCAGGACACTACTCTGGAGTTCTGAGGGTCAGTGCAATGGAAAGGAATGGAAGGGATTTTAAGGAAATATGACCTGCTGACGAGAGGTAGGGAGGGGAGACTTACAAGTTATAATCCTGGATCATTAGGAGAAGGGGATTTTTAACATAAATAGGAATTATTCAAAGGGCAGGAAGAAACAGAATTGTTTTGGATGTGCTGTTTTGAGGCTCTAGCATATTTGGGTGGAGATGTCTAGTGGGCGTGAGGTTGAGATTAAGTTAGGGACCATTTAGAGGGAACAGCTGAAGACATCAGAGTTGGAGTCATATACTTGGCTGAGTAAGCCATGACTCCTGGCCCTAAAAGGACTCTCTTTCTGTGGGGGGACTGAGAGGCAAGGAGGGAGTTGGGGGTAGAACGAGGCACACTAAGAAATGAGCAATGAAGTGTTCTATGAGAGAAGGAAATTCATGGTGCATTGGAACCAAAAAAGAAGTGGGAGACGGTGTCATTTCTGCTGGGAGGTGGAGGGAGGGACCATCCGGATCCATTTTACAGATAGCTTGAAGTCACGCTGATGTGAATGTCTGGGGAATGCGGTTGGGTGGGGCCAGGGTAAAAGCAGCTGCAAAAGTGAAGCCCCAGAGGCGCAGAGGAGGAAGAGCAGTCCCGCGGCAGTGTAGGTAGGCGGGTGTGGGTAGGCGGAGGCATGGGTAGGGGGTGAGCGTGGAAAACAGCCCAGGCGAGATCACACAACTGACCAAGGAGCTTGGACACACTCAGGGCCACGGGAGGTTGTCAGTAATTGGGTACCATAGGCAGAATACTAAAATGGCCCCAATATTTCTGCCTTCTAGTGTACACACACGTCCCCTAGTTATTTCATCAAACCCTAAGCTAGTTGCTGCTGTGAAGGAATTTTCCAGATGTAATTAAGGTCCCCCAGCTAACCTTAAGATAAGGAGGTTTTTTTTCTGAGTGGACCTGACCTAATTAGGTGAGCCGCTAAAAGGGTCTGGGCTCTTCCTGGAAAGAGAGTTGGAGCATGGGAGGGATTTGTCCGAGGGAGGTTCTCGCTGCTGGCTTTGCAGATGGAGGGGCCACGCCAAAGGAGTGTGAGGGCTCTAGGAGCTGACAGTCCCCAGGCCAAGAGCCAGTGAGAAAATGGGACCCCAGCCATGCAGCCCCAGGGACCTGTATTCCACCCCAATCAGCAGCAGCGGGAGCAGAGGCCTCTCCAGAGCCTCTGGAGAGAGCACAGCCCCACATGACACTTCACTTGCAGCCCTGCAAGACGCCAGGTGGAGAAGCCAGTCATGCTGCGTCCAGAATGCTGACGCACGGAATCTGTGAGCTAATAACGGGTGCTGTTTTAAGCCACATTTATGATGATTTGTTACACAATGACAAAAAACGATTACAAAAATGATTACAGGGTAACCATCAGATTCACATCCTGTAAGGTTACTCTTGGACCCTGAAAGATTTCTCTCCTTGTATTGGATTATTCTTAGCAGCACACGAGCCTGCTCTGGTGACTCCTCCTCCTCCTTTTCAGAAGAGGTAGGGTCTCACTGTGCTGCCCAGGCTGGAGCAATCCTCCTGCCTTAGTCTCCCAAATAGCGGGACTATAGGCATGTGCCACTGCGCCAAGCTGTGCCTTCTTTAAAAAGCTCCTTGATAGTTCTGCTGCTTGCACAGCGAAGGTTCTCAAACCACTTGTCTTCCCTTCCTGCCTCTCTTCTTCTTAACCCGCCCCCATCTTGATGTGCTTGGCCTTCTTTCTTTTCTCAGCTTCTGAGCCTCCCTTGCTGGTAGATGTTTCAAGTCTCCCACCAGGAGTTTCCCCATCCGAGTGACCTGCACAGTGGCTGTCCATGGCCAAGGACAGTGGGGGAAGTTCCCACTCTGTCTCTGTGAACCCTGGGACGCTGCCTCCCGTGTCCGCCCCTTCCTCTGTGGCCACTTCCACAGATCTGGTCTCTTGTGATTACAATGACCAGACAGGGCCCTCCTGCCACTTACAGGCTCTGGCACACAGCTCTGTCTTCCAGCAGCGGCAGCTTGCGGGCTTGCTATTCAGCAGAGAGAGGAAAGGAAGCCCTCCTCTGGTGGATGGGTCAGGGACATCCTGTCCCTGGACAGAACGGCCACTGTGATTTGTCGATTGCCTTAACGTGGCATTTTACAGAACCATCTGGCAAACATGCAGACACAGGTGGCATATCCCAGTTCCCTGGAGGGCTAGGCGCAGCCCCTGGAGGGTCTGTGACTAAATGACTGCAGCCTCCTGGAGGGCAGGGCGCCGACTCCTGCAGGCCGTGTGTGGGGCTCGCCCCATCCTGCTCCCGGGTACAGTGAAAGGCGAATGCCTGTGAGGCAGCACCAGGCGCTGCTCCTCGCCATGGCACAGGCGATGTACCATGGTGAGGAGCGGCACACCTACTTCCTGCCTCTCAGCACTGAGGAAGCACTGATCCGTACTTTAAACATATATTTTACTTATTTATTTTTTAAAGACGGGGTCTCACTATGTTACCCAGGCTGGATTTGAACTGGCCTCAAGGGATGCTCCTGCGTCGGCCTCGCCAGTAGCTGGAACTCCAGGTGTATGCACAGCACCCGGCTCAGATCCTTACCGTTTTATCCGCATGACTTAGGCTAACATATGCCATTGCTTCTACAGCTCTGTGTGTTTAAGGAAGTCCGCCTCCTGCCGTGGCACCTCATCTGCCTTCCGCACTGACAGACTAAGACGCGGCTCTTTACTGGAGGCACAGAGGTTTCTCACTGCCCACATCAGCCACACAGCAGGTAGAGTCTTCGGATAAACGAGTGGGCTCAGCTCACTTATCTGCAAGCAAGCCCAACACTGCCAGCACATGTGGGGTGCAAGGGGTCCCCACAGAGAATGTAGAAACATGCAGACTTCCCCACCGCCTCACTGTGTGACCTTGAGAGATCCCTCAGCCTTGCTGTCCCAGTCCCCACCCCGGGATCACATGAAGAGCAGCACCTGCTCCCGGCTGCCTCCCAAGAATATGACTGAGATGAACTAGTCTGCTCCTCTCAGCTGTGCTCGGGCCCCGAGGGCAGGCTGCACAAGAGCCATGTGAGTACAAAAAAGTCATTTCTGAAGATTCCCTTATTTAGCTGCCTTTTTATAGATCACTTCCTTGGCGGAAAGATCAGTCAAATTTTACTAGGACCAAGGCTGAGAGGCAGATCTGAGGAGGAGAAGGCTTTTACAGCACACAGGCTGAACGGACAAGAGTGAAAACAAGATACCCTGGTAAGAAAACATCTCGTGTGCCAGACTGGAAACCTGGTCATCCAGATGGGGTTTTATGGCAATACCAGAGCCAACAAACTGCAATCAGTGTTCACCGAAGTCGGGGGAACGAAATCAGACCAGATGGAAGCTATACATACAGTAAAGGTGGGGTGGCATGGAGCCCTGGTTTTGTTCCAAACAGAAGAAAGTTAAGAGAAGACACACTGAGAGAGCCAGAGTTGGGTGACAAGGGCTGGCCAGGTAAGGGGAGGTTGGGTTGGGGACAGTGTCATGACCCAGAACCAGTGACTGAAGTGTCACAGGGCACCTTCCCCGGGATGGCTGCTTCTCCTTAAGGACAGCCCGTGGCTTAGCCTCTTCCTCCTCCCTTAGCGACACCTGATCTTTTCAGTCTGGATGCCTGCGCCGGATCTTTTCAGTCTGGATGCCTGCGCCCACAGTTTTGGTGTCCGGCAGCCTCCTTTTTTCAAGGGAGAAATACTGCTGAAAATGCTGGTAAGACTCCCCCAGCTGACCTCAACATCGGCTCGGCTGTTTTTTAATACCTTCCAAAAAGGTGTTCGTTTCCATTGGATTTTTTCAAATAAAAACCTCAGGAATCATTTCATCAAAGTATATAACAGAAACCCAAACTGCAGCCCCGAGGTGTGTATATTGTAACCCCTCATGAAGTGATGACCCCAGTTTCTAAGCTATATTTACAGTATCACTATGTTATTTTCCTTTTTCCTTTACCTCTGTAAGTTTGTGCTTGGCTCCATCCATCTGGGTCTTGATTAGAAATCCATGCTAACCAACTTAAGGCGGATTATTGGAAATCCATCCTGACTGACAGAATAAATGAAGTCTCTTTATGTTTAGTCAGCACAACCTGCATCTTCCTTGTGCCAGCAAAGGCCTCTGAGGTTTGGGGAATTTGAAAAACTTAGGGGCTTAGCTTACAGATACAATATCCAAATGGCTCCCATTGGAAACAGGGAGTGGATTTCCATCCCCTGTTTCTGGCACGGTTGTCACTAGGATTTGTTAAGGGCATTTTTCTACGCAGTGTTTCTCTTCCCGCCCCAAGCAGAGCAATTACCATTTACCTACATGGCCAGAGGCTCTGGCAGAGTAAAAACTGAGCTATTACAACTTGGAAGGAAAGACAAAAAGTGACAGTCAATCAGGAAGGTAGTGAAGTTCAGTGAAGTTCCCCACAAGGCAACCTTCCATCCACCATCAGCTTGGAGGCCATCCTATAAACAGGCCCGCTGGATCAAGTTAGCTGACTGAACATACACAGTAGCCTTCCCCTCCCACCCTAAATACCCAGAAATGACAGGAAAGACATTTTTTAAAACCTCTGAGCATCTTAGAAAGGAGTGCTCTTTGTATATCAGAAACCATGCGCAGTCATAACAAATGAAAGGCAGATGTTTTCTTCTTCCTGAAAAGAAAACCGCAACTCAAAATGCATGCAGAAAAATACTCTGCAAAAGGAAGAAGGGGATTCAGAGGTGCTCCAACCAGAGGTGTTGGCTACCAGCACAGGAGGGGACCAGATGCTTGGGTCAGATACGCAGACTAGAGGGCTGTTATTAGCCAGGAGACACAGAAAGCCCAGGAGACAGCTTCTGATACGACCCAGCTGACAGCACTTTGAAGGACCTGGCTACATTTTCTGGGTGGCAGGCTGTAATAAGTAGAATCAGAACTCTCAAACAGGACGGCTGGGCGTGGTGGCTCACCCCTGTAATCACAGCACATTGTGAGGCCGAGGCAGGTGGATCACCTGAGGTCAGGAGTTCAAGACCAGCCTGGCCAACATGGTGAAAGTCCATCTCTACTAAAAAATACGAAAAATTAGCCAGGCGTGGTGGTGCGTGCCTGTAGTCCCAGCTAACTCGGGAGGCTGAGGCAGGAGAATTGCTTGAACCTGGGAGACAGAGGTTGCAGTGAGTCGAGATCGTACCACTGCACTCCAGCCTGGGAGACAGAGGGAGACTCTGTCTCAAAAACAAACAACAACAACAAAAAACAAAAACAAATCTCAAACAGGTGACCTAGGAATTCAAAATACAAGAATGAACACACAAACAAGAACCACTGAATATTTAAAGAAAGCAAACACCAAGAAAAAGTCACAAAACTCAACTATGAAAAGAATTACATGTGAAGAAACAGAATTAATACAGCAGACAAAAAAGATGAAGGCATTTAAGAGCCGGGCATGGTAGTGCATGCCTGTAATCCCAACATTTTGGGAGGCCAAGACGGGAAGATCACTCGAGCCCAGGAGTTTGAGACCAGCCTGGACAACATAAGGAGACCCTGTCTCAAAAAAAAAAAAAACATTAGCCAGGTGTGGGGGCATGCACCTGTGGTCCTAGCAACGCTTGGGAGGCTGGAGTGGGAGGATCACTTGAGCCTGGGAGATTGAGGCTGCAGTGAGCTGTGATTGCGTCACTGCACTCCAGCCTGGGCAACAGAGAGAGACCCTCTCCCCCGCCCCAAAAAAAAATAAATTAAGCATTATAAAAATCCTCAAAGAGATGCCTATCACTAAAAAAGAGATGACAGATTTAATCACCAAAATAAAAAAACTCAACATATATCTCAACATATAGGTCAAACATCACAATGAACCTAACTAAAGAATAAATTAGTGAACTGGAAAACTGAGCCAAAAAATTCTCTCTCTCCAGGACGGCAACTATGCAACAGGGCAGCCACTAGCCACATGTGGCTCTTGAGCACTTGAAATGTCTGAAGTTGAGATATGCTGAGGTGTAAAATACATACCAGGTTTTGAAAACTTAGTTAAAAAAAGATAGAAGATTTCATTAGTAGTTTTAGAAAATATTGACTATACGTTAAAATAATTTAGACATACTGTGTTAAATAAAACGTTACTAAAGTGAATTGCAGCTGTCTTTGTTCCTTTTTAATGTGGCTACTGGGAAATTTAAAATTACCTATGTGGTTCACATTACATTTCTACTGGACAATGCTGCTCTAGAACCCGGAGCCAAAGGAGTGACGGAAAGTAGGTATGAAAAGTGAAGATGCGGAAGACAGAGCTGGATGAATCAGCATCTGTTTCTCCTTGCAGAAGGAGATAAAGAACTGCGGGGCGGTGAGGGGAAAGAAACACTGAAATCATAGAGGAAAACTTCCCAGAACTAAAGAAATAGGCGAGGCTTTTTCCTGCTTCCAGTGCTGAAGGAGAGGACTCCTGCTGAAGCTGGAAACAAGGTAAGAGTGCCTGTTTTCACTTCACTAGTGAACACTGTCCCGAAGTTTCTAGCCAATGCAACAATATAGCAGAAAAGGAAAGGAAGAGGCATTTTCTTATTCACAGCGATGACTGCCTAAGTGCTGTCTCTTAAGTGCTCTCTCTTCTCAGTGTTTTGAAAGGCCGGGCACCAACAGGCCTTCGCCATTTCTGGCTTCCAAGACATGGGTAAAGCGGAACACATCAGCACCTTCTCCTTTCAGGAGCTGCCAAGAGAACTCAGAACAAGCCTCCATGCCAAGGATAAACACCGGTTGGGGTGGGGAAAGGGTGCTTACCGACGGATGGCGTTGGTGAATTCCGCAGCCAGCTCACTCTCGCTGCATGTCGTCCTGAGTTCAGCTAGGGACAGAGCTGGGGAGGCAGCATCGGCACACTCCTGACAACAGCAAACACATTCCGGTTAGACCCGAATCCAAGCTGGACAGCAAGCACATTCCTGTCAGACTGGAATCCAAGCTGGCAGCACCCTGGAAACCTGCGGCAGAGCGCGGTAGGTGGCTTGTGCAGTGATGGCAGCAGGGTGGGTGCCGGGTGGCACCCTCAGATCACGCTAAAGGGGAAAACGTGGCAGCAAGCCAAACAGCCCCCTCTGCTCCCAGACCGCTGGTTCCTTTTGCAGGTTGGCCAGCACAGTGGGGATGACACCCAGCATGCTCTGAGCGCACACCGATGCCAGGCACTGGTCTAAGCACGCCATATGCAGTCAATCATTTAATAATCACAAATACTCTCTGAGGCAGGAACTATCATTATCTCCATTTTACCAAGGAGGAAATGAAGGCACAGGGGAGTTATGCTGCCCAGTCACCAGCTGGGAAATGGGGGAACCAGGATTCAAACCCAAGCTGTGTGGCCCCAGATCAATCTCTTGACCACTAGGTAAAGCCTCTCGTAATCATATAAGACAAGTGAGAAATAGCCGGGAATATCCCTGGTGCCCCATCCCACGTCTCCCTGGGAGAAAAGCAATCTCCTTTAGATTTAGGAGCTTTACTGGGTTCAGTGTAATCATCAAGAAAACTCAGCAGAGGAGGAGGAAAACAGAAGTGCACCCCACCCCATGGATGAGCATTAGACAGGGACCTTGACATCATCTAAAGCAAACCCTCCCACCCTGCAGATGAGGAAACTCAAGAGCCAGAGCTCCAAATCCTAGAGCTAAGACCATTCAAACAGTGACCGTGCCTGAGTGCTCTACGGTCCATGCACACAGAGGGCAGCAGCCTCACTATATAGTAATGTGGCCGGGGGAAGGCATTCATCGGATGATCTCTCAATGGACACGAGGAGCTGCCGAGCTACAGGCCTGAGAATAAACAGCTTGCGATCTGTTGCAGGAGATGGAATGTAAACAGAATTTTTTTTTTTTTTTTAAATGTGAGATGGAGTTTTGCGCTTGTTGCCCAGGCTGGAGTGCAATGGCGCGATCTCAGCTTACTGCAACTTCTGCCTCCCGGGTTCAAGCAATTCTCCCGCCTCAGCCTCCCAAGTAGCTGGGATTAAAGGCACACGCCATCACGCCCGGCTAATTTTGTATTTTTAGTAGAGACGGGGTTTCTCCATGTTGGTCAGGCTGGTCTCGAACTCCCAACCTCAGGTGATCCAGCCACCTCAGCCTCCCAAAGTGCTGGATCACACCGCACCTGGCCGTAAACAGGAAATGTTATAAGATGTGAGCTACAGAGAGGCACGGATTCAGTGCTGAAGTCCAGGCACATGGTCTCCCCAGGCAGTTCCTTGGCAGTGGCACTGCCAACACCTGAGTGCTCTTCCCTCTGCCATGCCTTCTGCCTGGGCCGCCTTCCACCTCCTGTCTACCTACCTGTGCTCAGAGACCCAAGTCCCCTGTCCACCCTTGGAATATGTTGATATTCCCACAATATCCTCACTTTTTGTATATCCATTCCCATTTGATGTTAACATTTCATGAGACTCCTTCAAGACAGGGACTGCTCTGTCTCATCCATGGTGCCTCTCTCTGAATATACTTGGCAGTATCTGGTGCACACAGACAAGAATTTCAGAAACCTAATACAGCTTGGATAAGATTTGGAATCCAGCTGTCCTAGCTGGAGGGAAGCTTTTTAAAGAAGCATAAGCACCCACCCGGTAGAGCAAGAAAGAATGTTCGAGACCCAAATGTGGCCCACCAGCTGCTTCTGATGACCCACAGGATAAGAACGATTTTCCTGTTTTTAAACTCATATAAAAAAGTCAAAAGAAGAGTATTTTGTGACAGGTAGAAATTACATGAAATTCAAATGTCAGCATCCATACATACAGTGTTCCTAGAGGCCAGGCACGGTGGCTCACGCCTGTAATCCCAGCACTTTGGGAGGCTGAGGCAGGTGGATCACTTGAGGTCTGGAGTTTGAGACCAGCCTGACCAACGTGGTGAAACCCCATCTCTACTAAAAATACAAAATTACCCAGGCATGGTGGCGCACACCTGTAGTCCCAGATACTTGGGAGGCTGAGGCAGGAGAATCACTTGAACCTGGGAGGTGGAGGCTGTAGTGAGCCAAGATCGCACCATTGCACTCCAGCCTGGGCAACAAGAGTGAGACTCCACCTCAAAAAAAATAAAAATAAAATAAAATAAAAATAAATAAATAAATAATTAAATAAAGTGTTACTAGAACACAGCCATGGCCACTGGTCTCCCTGTTGCCTCTGCTTTTGCGCTAGCATTGGACACTAGCAAAGCTGAGTGGCTGCAGCCGCACCCAAGCGACCCACAAGCCTACAACATTTACTGTGTGACCCTCCACAGAAAAGTGCTGACCCCTCCTCGAGACGCTCGCCTCATCCAGCAACAGGTGAGCCCAGAGGAGTAGCCCAGATGGGAGATTTTATTCAAACAGTAAATGGATCTAGTATTTGAAAGGCAAGATAATCAGCTCACTCTTACTTCATTACCTGAAAAACACAACGTACTCTTATAAAGGTTCTTACTGTAGTGTTAAAAAAAAAATCATCTGGCCTTTGCCATCAGAGAAATTTTCTTACTTTCTTTCTTTCTTTTTTGAGCCAGGCTGCGGTGCAATGGCGCAATCTTGGGTCACTACAACCTCCGCCTCCCAGGTTCAAGGCAGTTCTTGTGCCTCAGTCTCCCAAGTAGCTGGGATTACAGGTGCCCACCACCATGCGCAGCTAATTTTTGTATTTTTAGTAGAGATGGGGTTTCCCCATGTTGGTCATGCTGGGCTTGAACTCCTGACCTCAAGTGATCCACCTGCCTCGGGCTCCCAAAGTACTGGGATTATAGGCATGAGCTGCGTCCGGCCAAATTTCCTTACTTTGAAGCCACTCCACAGAACAGTGTTTCACCCAGTCAAAATAAATATGAGGAACTAGGGGAAAATGCTCAGTTCATGGGCCTTCTGGCAAGAACCTGGTAACTCCATTTCCACCACACCCTAAGAACACACACAAACACTAATGTTCTGTCTCTTCGGCTGTGTCCCTAACTGACTGCTAGCAAATTCAAAAGGCAAAAAAAAAAAAAAAAAAAAGAGAGAGATTTTGAAGGTGTTTGTATGGAACAGAAAACCTCATCTTCCCGAGCCCCAGACACTTCCATGTGAACCCAGATACAGCACTGCGTGGCTGCACAGTGACTCACCTCCCCCAGCCTTGGGCAGACGGCGTCATAGTGCACTTGGCATAGTGACTTCTCTAAAGCCCAAACTGTATCACATCATCCCTTGCTGAGGACCCTTCCACGATTCCGCACGGTCCTCAAGATAACTCCAGCCAGTGCATCAACTCCACTCCCCCTCCGGGCCGTTGCACATGCTGTCCCATCAGCCTGGGGGCACCTCTTCTCTCCCCTGACGCTCCACCTGCCCCTCTTCAACAGGCTACCTCCCACTATCCACTGGGGCTCAGCTCCGAAGTTCGTTCCTTCCAGAAAACCTGTCCTGAATCTCCAAAGTGGACATTTGTGTCTGGCTTGTGTCCTCCCATGATGCCAATAATTGATCCTTGCACTGGGGACATTCTCTCATTGCTCTGTGATCATCTGTTTGCCCACCAGTCTCCCCCTAAGAATGTTAATTCCTGGAGGACAGACTTTGCCTGTCTACCACAGAGCTGCCTCTAGCACCCTGCCTTGGTCCTGGCACGCTGTGAGTGCCAAATCGCATTTATCAACTGAATGGATAAATAAAAAGCAGCCAGGGTCTTGGGAGGGCTGGCCTGGCCGGGTGCCACAGCTGTGTCCTGCCTTGGCTCCTCAGCAAGTGGGAGGTGGGGAAAGGTGTAGCTGTGGTCATTTGTGAATCATACTTCAGAGTTCTCAACTACATAGGGAGTGACAATTCACTGTCACATGACATCAGCACTGTTCCTTCTTTCCCAGGTACATGGCTCTCCTGGAGACGATCCTGCACTTGTGCTATGAGAAGCCGCTTATTAGACTAGCAAGTTGGCATATGTCTGCGAGTCCTGGGTCTGAAACAAATGGGGGTCAAGAGAAGCTTGCATTTATTAGGAATAGAAAAATATGATGCACAGAACATAGAGGACCCTTGGACAAGGGATATAATTCTTTAGAGTCCACAGTTATTTTTTTTCCAATGCAGTATTTGGAAAATTCTGAAATACAGGATAATGGAATGAACTTGGATTCCAGAAAAAAACACCTGGGGGCTGATAAGAGAGTGAGTTTGCAAAATTCTATCACCAGACAGCCCACTTTCAGATGATGTAGACTTCGTAACCCAAGGCTTCCTTCCTCCTCCTCTGCCCGCAGGCTGCTTCCTGCTTACCACCCTGTGACGGCAGCAATGCCAGCAGGAAGGAGTCAAGGAGGAAATGCAGTGGAAGGAAGAGAGCCCGTTAGTGCATCTGGGCTAAGTCCCAATTCTGCCATTTCTCAGCTGTGAGACTCCTGACTTCTGTGAGCCTGATTTCTCTCATGTAAATGGGGATAACCTTCTTTCCTCAGACCTGTAAGGCTTAAGGGCGACAATAAATGCAACCATTGGAACAGAAGTACTGCAGCTCCCCCTTCACTGCAGTTTTGCTTTCTGAGGTTTCAGTTACTCAAGGTCAACTATGGTCTGAAAATATTCAATGGGAAATTCTAGAAATAAACAATAAGTTTTAAATTGTGCACCATTCTGAGCAGCGTGATGAAACTTTGCACTGTCCTGCGCCATCCCACCTGAGCTGCAAATCATTCCTTAGTCCAGCATAGCCACAGTGCAGACACTCCCCACCCATCTGTCATTTAGTAGCTGTCTCGGTTATCAGATCGACTGTCAGTGTCACACTGCTTGTGTTCAAGTAACCCTTATGTCATGTAATAATAGCCCCAAAGTGCAACAGTAATGATGCTGACATATTGTTATAATTGTTCTGTTAATATTTTATTAGTTGTTATTAATCTCTTACTGTGCCTAATTTATAAATTAAACTTCATCACAGGTATGTATATATAGGGGCAAACGCAGAATATATAAGGGTTCAGTATTATCTGTGGTTTCAGGCATCCATGGGGGATTTTGGATCGCATCCCCTGTGGATAAAGGGGGCACTATTGTACCGATAAACTAACAAATGAGGGCTGCCGTGTGACAGAGGATTAGATGAAGGAGGTGAGACCAGTATCAGTGGACAGCTGCAGAGATCACCCCTCTGATGTGACTGTGATATGTGAAAAGGTTTCAACTACTATATAAAGTGAGATTTGGTATTTCTAAAATGTAGATTGGTTTCGTTACACTCAAAATGTCACCTTCTTAGATACCTACGAATGGCCTGCAGTTCCTATGCAAATACAAGAACTGAGGCAGCAGGGTGGTGAGGTGTGGCCAGTGGTCACTGGGCAGTCAGGGAGGCCTGAGCCTAAGGGTGTCCCCAAGCCACTCCGGCCCTACCTTGCTGGGTTTGTCTTTGCCACCGCTGCTAGTGGAGCTGAGGGACCGCATCCGCTGCTCCTTCTGCTCCTCCACCTCGGACTTCAGGTGCTCAATGTGCACCAGGTAGGCCTGCTCCTGGGCCTCCCGCGTGCTCAGCTTCAGCTCCAGGGCCTTCTTCTCTTTCTCCAGTAGATAGAGCTGGGCCTTCAGCTCGGCCATCTCCTCCTACAGAGCAAGGAGCACAGAGCACATGAGGCACCCACGATCTGAGAGCAGGGCTGGCTGCTGCCAAGTGGGTGGGTGGGGGTCCCCGGCTATGACCCACAGGCCTGCGGTACAGTTATCACTTTGAAGTTGGCAGTAAGATGAGTGGGAGGAGACATGGCACCTGTCACCACACTTCTGAAGGAATGACGTGTGGATAAGGTCATGCACTTTGTCAGTCTATGGACTAGACCTGAGACAAAAGGGTAGAAGTTACAGGCAAGTAGATTGTTGTTCAATATAGGAAAAACCTTTCTAACAAATAGAGCCCCCACACAGGCACATGGGCCTCAATGGAAACCCATTCTCTGGTCTGCAGAGACTGGGCTGCACCTGCCAGAGGCTGTAAAGTCACCTATCCATGGAAGACTTCTTCTGGCCAAGTCCCTTCCAATTCCCATTTTGGTTTCCACAGCACCAACCACGTATTTAACCACTCCCACGGCACCTTCGTTGCCCTGCAGCTGGGCCAGGCAGGCGGCAAATGCCTGCAGCAGCATCAACCTCTGGCTCTTGCCTACTTCTCAGGGCCCAAATGAAATCAACAGAAACAGCATCCTTCACAGGTGACTGCTCATCAGACAACTTCTAAAAGTATCCTAAGAACTCAAATGAGAGCGATGAGTGGAGAGTAAGAAGTGAATCCAAAATAGGACCGTGCCATCTTGGGACCAGGAGCCAATAACAATGGCAGCCACTAGCCTTTACTGAGCATGTGGCACTGTGCTAAGTGTTCACATGACATGGCTCATTTCATCTTCCCAAGCTGGGGTAGGTATTGCGACTATCTCCATTGACAGATGGGAAACTGAGGCACACAGAGGGAAATCCCCCTACCCATGGCTACTGGGTAAGCTGTGGAGCCAGAGACTGCAGCTGAGCTGTCTGGCTCAGGGCTATACCGCCTCCCTCCCTTTCAAGGTGAGCCCATGCATGATTCTTGTCCCCACACTTCTGCTGGAGGGTGACTCCACCAGCCCACGGCCACCAGGTACAGCCTTCCCAGCCCACCTTGAGACGAACTCACCTGAGGTTAGTTCAGATTCTGGCCACCCTTGAAGTGACCCTTCTGAGGTAATTAGTCCCAGGCCTGGTGCACTCTCCTGGGTAAGTTGGACTGGTGGGTAGATGTTTTCACTCTCCAGTGTGGGGAAATAGCTAGAGGGCACCCCTCAAGAGGGACGTTAGTCAATGTGCTCAGTAAACTACTCAGAACACACCAACCTTCTTTCCCCTAAATATCAGACAGAAATGCCAGAATGAAAGGTATGCCACGCCCAGAACCTTCGGATCTTTTGCCATTGGAAGCAGGATTCTGAAGGTTCCGGCAGCACTGCATACTGAGCTCACGCAATGGTTGCTTCCAGAACAAACATACATACAAGTGCATGCTTGAAAGAAGGAAAGAGAAACCCATGGGTGCCAGAAATGAAGCGGGAACTCTGCCACAGGGAACGGCAAGGAGGGCACACACTGGCCAGCAAGGCGCCAGACTGTCCTCGGGCCCTCCACCTGGGGGCTTAGTGTTACCCAAGGCCAGGGCGTGGCCTCTGAGGCAGAGAGCCACAGCTCAGACCCCTACGGGCGCAGGATTCTCAATAGGCTGCCCAGAATAAGACACTAGAAAACTTCCTTTCTGGAGATGTGGCAAGTAAACTTGTCATCTCTCAGGCTCTGGGTGGGAAAAGAAAATCTCTTTCGAGGAATTAAACCTCAAGCTCGTGTCATGTGTAGGTGTGGTATAGGAATCCTGAGTCAAGAACCTAACAAAAACCAGTCCCAAACCTCAGAAACTGATGAGTCCCAACAGATCTAAACACAGAACCACTCTGTAGGGACATCTGCAACCCAGGATCCACAGGGCCCCACAGAAGACGTTTCCACGGAGGATGAGCTGGTGCTTGCATTCTCTCCCCCTGCCCCCACCACTGAGGAAATGAGGACGAATCAGCGCAGATGCAAAAAGTAAGAGTCAGCATTTACAAGAAGTGGAAATAACAATGTGGAAAACTAGAAAACAAAGATTTAAAACAAAGAGATATAGGAGTCATAATGAAGGGATAATACGTTCAAAAAGGAAGAGAAGGCCAGGCCTGGTGCCTCACACCTGTAATCCCAGCACTTTGGGAGGCTGAGGTGCGTGGATGACTTGAGCCAGGAGTTTGAGACTGGCCGGGGCAACAGAGTGAGACCCCATTTCTACAAAAAAAAAAAAAAAAAAAAAACTTAAAAAATCAGCTGGGTAGGGCAGTGCATTCCTGTAGTCCCAGCTACTCGGGAGGCTGAGGCAGAAGGATCACTTCCAGCCCCAGGGCGAGGCTATAATGAGCCATGACTGCATCTCTGCACTCCAGCCTGGGCAACACAGTGAGACCCTGTTTCAAAACAGCAAACAAACAAACAACAACAAAAAGAAGAATGGACTTGAAAAGGAGCCAAGCAGATCATCTAGAAACAAAAGGTATGACAAAAACAGAAACTTGAATTTCTCAGCAATTGGATCCTAGAAAATGGTGAAAATCCAACATAACCTGCTGGATAATGGATTTGGTATGGGTAAGCACACATCCCCAAGCAGACTGTGAGAGACTCAGAGGAAAAGGAGACAACTCTGATGTTTGGCCTTCAAGAAAGTCACAGGGAACCAAGCCAGAATGCTAGTAATGGCTGCCCTGGATCATAATATTATGGATTGTTCTCCTCCCAGCTTTTCTACTTTTTTAGAAAATTTCTAAGATCAGTACACATTTTATTTTCAAGTGGCAAAGGGAGTATTAGAACTTTTATTCCAACAAAAATGTCTTTCTTGGCTAGAATACCAGTAAATTTATCACCCTACATATTGGCCAATTTTAAAAAGGAAATCCTTAGTGTTTGGCCAAAAGAAACACAATGTTTGGAATAAATGATGGAAGGGGGGCCTCAGGGCTTGTGCCACAGCGTGCAAGAGTCTGCAAAGAGGGCTCCCGGTTGGATGATGGACCCAAGGCCGGCTCATAGGCAATGAGAGGTGGAATCAGCCAAAGCAGCGTGAGGATTCTCCAGAGAGAGGCTGGGATGGGAGCTGGGTGGCTGGATGAAGATGAGCCAGTTTGGAAATCACAGGGGTGGGGGTGGGAGGTGAGATTCCTGCATCTGTTACCACTGCCTAGTGTCTTCCCAAACTTCACCCAAATTCTAGCTCAAGAAGCTCCCAAGGACAGGGCTGTGCTGAGTGAGTCACCCCTGAGGGCGTCAGGATGGCTGCTGCCGCCAGCTCCCCTCCACTTTACAGAGACAGTGCGACCAGGGGGTTGTTTTTCACCCTGCTGCGGACAGTACTGATCCCAAACGGAGCCATTAACTCAGCACTGCCACGACCCGCTCTGGCTTGCTAGACTCCAGTTCCTGACCATGACCTGGCTTCTGCCAGAGAACAACCCCCTCCCATCTTCACTTCTGGGAGCCACGGGCATGGCAGAATCTGAGGCCGCGCAAATTCAGGCCTTTGCTCGAAGGAGAGTGGCATGTGGAAAGCAAGTTAGGGCCGGCAGCAGAGTCGTGTGCTGACCCTAGATCTGCAGGAGCAGCCCCAGGCAAGTTCCCACTTGTGCTGTGGTCTGAGACGCAGGGTGCAGTGACATGGAACCACGCTCCCAGCAGGCTGTTCTTCTGTTCCCACTCCACCTGTGTGCGCTGCAGTACAGTCCTGACGCTAACTACATGGAGTTCGTGCAGACCTCACAGGTCAAGGGCAGAGTCTTCCACAGGCTGCCCTCCCTTCAGATGCTGCCCCAAGTCTCCAGCAGGATGGGCCCCCGACCACTTATACTTCTGACTGCCTTGTCTACAAATTTGGGGGAACCCACAACCCCTCTGAGGGTCAGTAATTTGCTAAAACATCTTGCGGAATGAAGGAAAGCACTATCCTTATGATTATTGTTCTATTATAAGAGGGTACAAGCAAGGCAAAGGCTGAGAGTCCCAAATGCAGATTTTCTGGGCCCTCTCCCCACTGAATCAGGGTGTGTCGCCCTCCTGGCACATCAGTGTGTTCACCATCCAGGAAGCTTCTCTGAGCTTCAGGTCCAGAGTTTTTATTAAGGCTCCATTACACAGGTATGACTGATGAAATCACTGGCCACAGGATGGAACTCAATCTCTGGCTCTCTTCCCCTCCCCGGAGGTCAGGTGGCTGAAAGTCCCAATCCTCCATCACACACCTGGTCCTTCTGATGACCAGCCCACATTCTGAAGCTGTCTAGGGCTCACCATAAGTCACCTCATCAGCATCACAAAGACGCCCCTAGCACAGCAAGAAATTCCAAGGGTTTCTGAAACTCTGTCACAGAACCAAGGACAAATATCAGATATGCTCTTACTTATACCAGAGCTGCCTTCTGAAAGCAGGTACCAGGTGAAGGGCTGATGCCTGGCACTCTACACCAGAAACAGGCAAAGTGGTGTCCTGCTGTAGGGATGGCAGTTTAGCCACTTCCCAGTAGGGGACACCAGCTTTCCAAGAAAGCTCCCTACTGTAGAAACGCCAGCAGGAAGACATCTCCACCAGCAGCTGAAAGGCCCAGTGTTTCAGATCCACTGAAACACTGACCTCAACAGCACTGTACACCTTCACTGGAGGGCACTATGGTCTGAGCAGGCTCAACATTGCACCAAAGGTACAGGATGTCAGGAAATCAGGGCTCTCGGCCAAACTCTACAACTGGACTCACCCTGTTCTCCCCCTGCCGGGAGTTAACACCAGCATCAGCAACCCAAGACATACTTCCAAGCATTCTTGAGATTAGGGGTCAATTTAGATGGACAGAGGCTCCACCCTGCAGAGGTCTGACCTGGCTTCTCTTAGATGAAGGGCTCCAAAGTTGGGCTGGGACACCCTGAGAAATCCCTTAGAATTCAACTCCCCTGTCCAGAAACACCCAGCCCAAGTGATCCCCAGACATAGTGAAACCAGCTCTGTCTACAAACAAGGATCTGGCTCTTCTCTGGGCAGAGGTGACTCAACAGGAGGGGTTGATTCCTCCTCATCTGCTGGACCTGCTTTCAGAGGTCGATTAGATTTCCTCCTGGTGGCAGCCTCGTGCACGGGACCCACCCACCACATACCTTCATGGCCATGAGTTCCTGCATCAGCACTGCGTTTTCCAGGTCCAGCCTCTGGCTGTCTCCCCGGGGCTTGACGTCATAGCTAAGAGGATCAATGTGGATGCTTTCCAGCTCCAGCATGGTCAGCTTGACCGCAGCCCTGTCATTCTTGAGCTGCTGGATATAATCCTTCAGCCTCTGCTCGTCTTCTTTAGTGAACTCAGTGTCGCAACTACTGGCTGTGGAGCTGGTTGTGCTGAGGAAGAAGAAAAAAAAAAGATCCACCACCCTGTGGTATTCCAAGTTATGGCGAATAGATCTTTTCTCCTCACTCTTCTCCAAATTCCCTCTCCCCACTGTTATTTACATGGTAATCCAAAAATAAGTATGCATCACAGCATAGGAAAATAACTTTTAGGAGAGAATTAAGTATGAAGAATAACAAATGTTTACACTCTTTGACACAACACTGTGGACTCTAGAAATGAATTTCTAAGGAATTAATTCCACAGAAGCAAAAAGATACACATACAAAGGAATGTAATCTAAAATACAGTTTAGTGAATTATCACACCTATCAAAAGGAGGGCAATCATGTGGACATTACAGCGATCATTGTAATATGTGAAATTATAGTGATATTGACAATGGTGGTGATATTTTGAGGAAATAGGTTAAAAGATAATATATATGTAATAAAAAAGATATTCATGTGGTCAGAACTTAAAAAAGGGATATTTAAGGCAACAGAAGTTGAAGCACAAAACACCTATGGCGTGATCCACAGATGCATGTCACACCCTCAAACGTGCGTGCAGGTATCCCAGGCTGTGGCAGCTGTCCCTGCGGAACAGCACTGAAGGGGGCTGTTTTGCGGTGATTACTTCTGTTGTTTGCAACATGTACCATGAAAAACACAGGGGTGCACAACACAGCAATAATCACTTTGGGAGTGGGGTACCCCTAGGCCTCCACAGCATAGTCTGAGAATAGTGTCCACTATAGGGACTCCGGCTGGCCCAAGGGCCCTTGGCAGCCCAAGATGAATTGTGACCGGGCAGGGAGCCCCCAGTTGAACCCCAGGCCTGTGGTGGCCCGGGAACGTTTCTAGGGGACCAAACCATCGTGAAACGGGGAATGCCACTGGAAAACGGAGGCCACGGCTCTCAAGTGGGCTCTGGCCTTTTCCAGCAGTGGGCAGGCTGCTCCCGTGCCTCTGAATAAGGCCCACTCCACTCGGTCGAGGACTCTGAGGCCAGTGTGCACCAACAGCAGTTTCTCTGCACTTGCACTGGGCCTCCCTAGGCTTGACTTGTCCCTCATGGAACTGGTCTGAAGATGGCAGAGGAACAAGCAGAGGCCTACTGACCTCGCATCAAAACAGGCCAGGCTGTGTTGTCATGCCTGTTGCTACAGATTTGGAAAGTGAAGCTCACAGACATTAGTAGTCAGCCGAATCATGCGGCTGGAAAGAGGTGCAACTAGACTTGGGCGCAGCCTCATCCCACAGCCCTGTCCTTGTCCCCAGAATCCTGTAGTTAGAAGCTATGCCAGGGGCCAGGAGTGATCTCCACAGGCTGCCAGATGCCACAAATCCAGGTCTGCACTCCTCGTCTCACACTGCAAAAGGGTAACAGCCAGGACCCCAACTCAGCAGGTGTAGTCTCCACAGCCTAGACGTGAGTGAGGGCAGGCCCATTCTTGTACATGGCACATTGCTACGAAAACAAGGCTTCCGGGGAGAGAAAAGCTGAAGAGAGATGGTGGCTGGAGCCTTGCTGTTCACAGAAGGAACAGGCTACCCTAGGGCTCGGGGTAGTCTTCAAGTCAGAGAACCCCTTCTAGGATGGGAAACCCCTGAGCAACAGAAACCCTTTGGGGCTGTGTCTCACTCCCTCTGTCCCATCAGGACGGGTGGGAAGTCCCTTGGAGATAAGGCGAGCAAGATCAGCCTGACCATTCAACACCACCTCTTCAGAGGCTGTGCCCGGTAAGTTTCCATGTCAGCTGGGCTGGGCTCTGTGCACAGTTGCTTGGTCAACCACTAGGTTAGGCGTTGCTGTGCAGGTGTTTGTTACATGTGATTACCATTAAAATCAAGACACTGCAGGGTGACTGTTTCCATGCGGTGAGAGAACCTCATCTAATCAGAGAGGCCTTAAGGGAAAAGAAAGATCCCCCAAGAGGGAAGAAATTCTTCCTCCAGATAGCTTTCAGACTCCAGACAGCTTTCAGACTCAAGACTGCAACATCAACTCTTCCCTGGGTCTCTAGCCGGAGCTGCAGACTTCAGATTTGCCAGCTCCATTATCAAATGGGCCAATTCCTTAAAATAAATCACTGTTTGTGATTTACTAGATATCTATATCAAGAGATCGATCTTGATCTCTCTCTTTATATCTAGGTATAGATCTCTCCATATAGATCCATCTCCCATTGGTTCTGATTTACGTGCTATCTTTATGTGTGACCCACGTGTCTTATATACTTGGAATATTCCCTGTCTTCTCATCTCTAAAATGAAGGTAATCATAGTATATGCTTCATAAAGTCAGGGTAAGGAATAAATGAGGTAAACTTAGAAGTGTTTGTAATAGCAAAGACATGGAATCAACCTAAATGCCCATCAGTGGTAGGCTGGATAAAGAAAATGTGGCACATATATACTATGAATACTATGTAGCCATAAAAAAAGAATGAGGTCATGTCATTTGCAGAAACATGAATGAAGCTGGAGGCCATTATCCTTAGCAAACTAATGTGGAAACGGAAAACCAAATACACATGTTCTTACTTATAAGTGGGAGCTAAATGATGAGAACACATGAACACGTAGAAGGGAACAACAAACAATGGGCCTACTTGAGGGTACAGAATAGGAGGAAGGAGAGGACTGGAAAAAATAACTAATGTGTACTAGGCTTAATACCTGGGTGATAAAATAATCTATACAACAAACCTCCATGACATGAGTTTACTTGTGTAACAACCCTGCATATGTACCCCTGAACTTCAAAGTTAAAAAATATTAGAAGTGTTTAGAACAGTGCCCAGTGCATAGTAAGCACTCAATAAACACAGAAGCTATCATTCATCTGTTCAAGAAATATTGGAGTGCCAACTATGGGGTCCTGGAAAAATCCCTGCCCTCAAGGAACTCATATTCTAATAGAGGAGGCCGGGAAGTGAAATACACAGTCCATGAAAGGGTGAAAAATGAAGCAGGGAAGAGGTGTGGGGAGTGCAGAGTGAGCATGGGTTATTATTTGTGATTGAGCTGCAGGGAAGGCCTGCGTGATCCAGTGACATTAGGGTGGACCTAAGGGAGGCGCGAGAGGGAGCTGCGTGGATGTTTGCAGGACACAGTAAATGCAAAGGCTCTAGGTGGGGAGTGCAGCCAGCAGAACGAGATGGTGGCTGAAGCACAGTCAGGCAGGGGAGAGAAAGGAGGAGATGTGGTCAGAGATGGAGTGCGTGGGAGGGGCCAGGTGCCAGGTGATACAGCGTTTTATAAGGGCTGTGTCTTTTTCTCTAGGATTAGGATGGAGGCCATTGGGGGTTTTAACAGGGAGGGATGTGATCTGCCTTATTGTTATAACAGGATCCCTTCTGGCCTCTAGGGTGAGGAGAGATGCAGGTAGGCCAGGGCAGAGGCAGGGGTGCACCTCAGGAGCTACAGCAACAATTCCAGGGAGAGATGCTAGCAGCTTGCAGCAAGGTGGGAGCAGGGAAGGCAGGGAGAAGGATAAAAATGACTACTGATCATCAGCATTACGTTTTCTCAAGCTATATTTTAAAAAGGATGAGGGGGAGAAGCAGCAACATCCTGCAGCTGCAACATTTCACGGACTATTCCACAGTGAAACGAGGCAGCTCAAGGGAAATGCAAAGACAGCAAACCGCGCCCACAGCAGAGGGCACTGAGGAGCTGGGCTGTGCATCGCAGGACCATCCAAAGGACTCTCGGCATCTCAGTGAAGGCCTGTCTGCCTGCAACCGGCTCAGCAGCAGGCACGCCTCGCACAAAACCCCCAAGCAGAGCTCACGAGCTCACCTTCACAGATCGTCAACACTGATGTGGAGGGACAGGCATCTAATGTTCCATAGGCGAATGAATGACAAAATTAGAGCAAACTCAAGTACTGGCACTGTTTGCAAAGCATTCCACAGACAGGGCTGAGGGTGGAGATGTGCTCACAGCCTCGGCATGTTTAGACAGCGTGGCGCTGGCAGACAGCAGCGCTTCTCTTCCAGTTACTTGGGAGGTTTCAGGAATGAAATCCTTCCTTGTAAAGCTGGGACACAGGGCGTGGGGTTTACTTACACCTCTAGTCTTTCCTTTCATTAAAAATTATTTTGAAAAATTTCAAACCTGTAGAAAAACACAGAATAACTAACACCTGTGTGTTTACCACCCACGAGACATTGTGGTATATTTTCTTCAGACTACTTTTTGGGAAATATAAATTTATACCCAAAACACCTTTTGTAGACTTTCATTTAAAATAAAAATCACAAAATTCAAAGAGCAGTAAAAGCCAGCATTCTCTAATTACCCTGCAGGAACTGAAGTGATAATATTTTGGCAGATTTTCCATTTAGCAGGACTGGTCTACCCCAGCAGTTCTCCAAGAGGTGTCCTGGGCTAGCCGCACCAGCAGCACCTGGGGACTTGCTAGAAATGCACATTCTGGGGCCTGCTGTCAAGACCTCCAGAGTCATTGACTGGAATCTGAGGTCCAGCAATCTGTGTTTTCATATATCCTCTAGGCAGCTCTGACGCACGCTCAGATGTGAGAAGCACTGGTCTCCCCCTCAGGCTAAGGGGGCATTTGCTCAGTAGCCTGTGAGGTGACTGGATGCGCCCAGGTTTTCTAGGTAGAGGCGACGATGCTCCTGGCTGCCCTCGTGGCTGTCAGGGTCTACGAGCAGGTCTCTGATGTCAGTCAGATCTGGATAAATGTTCCTCCTCTGCCACTTACATGCTTTATGGCCCTGAGTAAATTACCCAATGTTTCTGGGCTGCAGCAAATAGGAATACTAAGGGTTCCTGCCTCACTAAGTTGTGGAAAGGATACGGCAGGCCCTGAAGCAGGCAGCTGGTGCTGCCACACAGTACCTGTCCTGTGGGAGGAGGAGGGACGGGTGGCCACTTTCCTGATGGTTTTGCCAACAGTCCCACAACACCTAACACCCCCAACACCAGACTCAGAGATCCCCTAAGCTGTCGGCCGTCTGCAGGTCATCCAGAATCTCTCCATCCCAGGGAGAACAGAAGCCACCAGTGGTTGACTAGACTTGAGAAATCACCTAGCCCTGTTGGGGAACACGAACGCAGGCAGGCAGAGACTGCCAGGCGCTGCCACCCTTAGGGCCCGGAGCCTGGTCCATGGCAGGCAGGGAAGGCTTTTGTTTTACCCTCTTTGCTATGAGTATAGTTTTCAAAGAGGAAGGAAATAAGAAAAAAAAAATAACAAAAGATCTCAGCCCACAGATCTTAACCCTGTTGGAAGCACAGAGCTTTAAAATGCTTTTAGTGGATAAAGTTTAATTTCAAGATAAACCTCACAGCCCCTCTGGCTTCCCTCTCCCGCTTCCCAGGACAGCAGCGGGGAACAGATCAGGCGAGGTTAATTACAATTCTGCTTTGAGCTCTTAACGTTTCACTGCAGAATATGATTATGACAATGGTAGGGGAGGGGAAGCCACTGGCCTTTTCTCTGGCCTCACAGACAAAGGCGCTGGCGGTCTCCCGAGGGCCTGCTGCTAGCTGCTGGGCAAGGGTTAAGTCATCCATTAACTCTCCCGGCTTGGAATGCTGGATGATCTCAGTTGTCAAGGGGGAATCAATCACTTTCTGTGGCTGCATTATTCCTCTCCACAACGGGAGACTGTCTGTGTTCTCTGAGAGTGACTGTGGGGGAAGGCTAATGACAAAAACCCTAGCCACACGTGTGTGCCTTGCTCTGGCTTCTCGAGGAGCTAGTCTAGGATGTGTGGGTTTCTCCTTTCCGTGATGCTCTGCTGGAGCTCCCGTCACGCTGGCTTTCCTCTGCATCTGTTCATTGCCAGCAGCTCTTCCAGCACACAGCATATGCAGCAGGCCTGTAGTCTGGTGGGAATGTGGGGCTGGCTGGTTTGGGACGGTTCAGGCTGACCCACTCTCCACCTACGCTGTCGACTATGGGAGATGCTGTTCAAACCAGCTACTGATGTCGAACATCCTCTCTTCTGTCCCTCTCCACCATGCCCCAGCTCTGTCCTCAAGACAGCTCCCCAGCCTGCTCATTAGAAGAAAAATTCATTTTTCATAGCCTCCTCAGCTTGCCTTGGCAGAAGGCTAGAAGGACATTTCGTTTATTTTGCCTTAAAAAATCCATGATGGCATTTTCTTGAAGTTTTCATCAACATCTTACTTGGCCCCAGCTGAGATCTGATTTCCATCAAGGAGCAGCTTGTCTTTTTTTTTGAGACGGAGTCTCACTCTGTTGCCCCGGCTGGAAGGCAATAGCATGATCTTAGCTCACCACAACCTCCGCCTCCGGGGTTCAAGCAATTCTTCTGCCTCAGCCTCCTGAGTAGCTGGGACTACAGGCACGCACCACCATGCCTGGCCAATTTTTGTATTCTTAGTAGAGACAGGGTTTCACTACGTTGGCCAGGGTGGTCTCAAACTCCTGACCTCATGATGTGTCCGCCTCGGCCTCCCAAAGTGCCCAGCAGCTCATTTTTAGAAGGAAAGTGCCCTGGGGGTGGGCATCTGTTTTGCTGAGCATTTGAAATTTATCTAAACAAGGGGGGTCAGTCCAGGTGACATTTGGCATTTAAGTCATTCCTAAGTGGCCCCATTTCTTTAAGCAGAAGCTCAAGCCTTGGCAGCTTGCCTGTATCTTTTACTGTTGTGCTAAAAAATACAGTCTTTTTTATTTTTAATAAAATAATAAATACAATCTTTCACTGTCATATAAAAAAATACAAAAATTAACCAGGTGTGGTGGTGGGTGCCTGTAATCCCAGCTACTCGGGAGACTGAGGCAGGAGAATCACTTAAACCTGGGAGACGAAGGTTGCGGTGAGCCGAGATCACGCCATTGCACTCCAGCCTGGGCGACAGAGCGAGACTCCATCTCAAAAAAGAAAAAGAAAAGAAAAGAAAAAGAGATGTAGTCATGTTTTTAAAGATGTCGTGTTTTGGTACACTAAGTACCCGCCTTCCAAACTCTTCTGCGGAGACTTATCCCTTTTCTTCTCCACCCCCAAGCTCCTGTGGAAACTGCCTTGGCCTCGTGCTGCTATGGCCACAGAGGATCAGGATAGCCATCAGAGCCCGGCTGGGCAAGATGTTCCTTTCCCACTTGACATCAGGGAGACCAGCCAGCTTTGTGTACAAATGCAGGTGGTGAGCTGGTTGTCTGTCACCTGGGAAAGGCTGCCCCCGAGAACAGGAAAGAGAACACAGGCTGCATGCAAGGGCCACACAGGCCAGACCCGAAGCCTAGTTCTGCTGCTGCTTTGTCTTAGGCAGCCCTCTGCCCGGGTATGCAGCTCATGGGTGTGAGATCTGATATCCTTCCAGTAAGACCCCTTTCCATTTAAGCTAGTTGAGCACATTTCTGTTCTTTGCAACCATGCATCCTAACTAATAAAAAATGCAGTTAAATCTGTGGGAATATACCCCAAACTGTTCCCAATGTCCTTTCCAGTGAGAGTCCCAGAATGGAGAACTTTACTATCCCATGCATTTTGCAATGCTAGGATTTTAATTGCTTAGTTTTACAACAAGCATACAGTTCTTTTGAAATCAAGAAGTTAGAGCTCACTAGAAAAAAACCATAAAAAGCATTTCATGTCTATATCTTGTTCTCATAGAACCTAAAAGGTAAGTGATGAGGACATTTGAGGAGGACTGATCATAATGCTGTCATGTCAAGGATGTGTCTGGGCTGAGTCTCTAGAGCTCACTAACACCATTAAGCATTTGTCCCAAGGACTTTGGATAGACTCACCTGATACATGGATGGAAAAGCACCTCTCTTCAGTAAAGATGACTGTTTCAGCCAGATCTAGTCTGACTCTCATTCCTGAAGCTTACTGATGCCTGTTCTAACTAGGTGGCTGTTTCAAAACATTCACCCTTTCAATGGACATTATTTCACTCTCCTCAACCATTTTTTTCTGCCCCAATGAAACTTTATCTTAATCCAGACTAGTTCAAAGAGTGAGAGCTGGGCACCTCTTGAGCTCTGCTGCCATCCAGTCCAATTTGGGGATTATATCCCAGAGTGAGTGGCCACACAGGCAGCACCCTGGCTGCCAGGAAGTACCCAGAGGCTCACGGCAAGGCTGCAACCACCATTCTCACAGCTCTCCCCGATCCCCATCTGGTGCCGAGCGAGACAAGGGACTCAATTTCAGTCTCTGAGAGTGCAGACTTGCTGTGGCCGATCCTGTCTGGGCGACAGTTCCTTTGTGGACTGAGAGCGATGACTACGCTGCACAGAAGGAGCTGAACCGTGAGGCCTGCTGCAGAGGGTGGGCTTGTCCAAGGATTCTATTTCCACTTCCCAACGCTTTAGTCCTTGTGCCTCTTTGTCATGATATGTTGATAAAGCCATCCAGGCAATCAACCTAGTCACTCTGTCCATAAGACCATTATACTTTCTGATGAGGCCATGGCTATATTTTTCAAAATGAAATAGCACTGATCCTGGGCTCCTGCCAACAGTCAACTGAGGGTTGGCTATCACTTTTATTCTCCTTGCTGGTTAACTACCCCTCTGCTGCTCCTCTCTATAACCATTAACCCTCCTGTCGTTAGGAGCTGCCTATGGGCTGCCAGAAATGCTGCTGGAGGTGCAATACTCAGCGTTCCTTTCCTGAACCCTTGAGGAGCAACTGATGGACACTCTGATTAGACCTCTTTAAGCTGGGTGGTTACAGTGGGGGGAAAGGGATTTGCTGGGCCACATAAAGCTCCAACTCAGAAAGATCCTTTTCTTTATTTTCATAAACTTGACATGGGGGAATGTTTGAGCCAGAATGGCAAGATTTACAAACAAAATTACTATAATTATCATAATTATGAAAGCAGTCTGGTGGTTTGGGACTTTATTCTAAACCCACGTTTAACATAAAGCAGTCTAATTGCATCAGGTTCTAAGAATGTAGAGTGACAAATGAATGCCCCATGTGTGGTTCTTCTGTACTCAGAGCTGCTCTGATTTGGGCGGGAGGGTAAAAGTTATTTTTAAAGGAGAACTGGGTGAAATTGGAGCTAAAGCCCTCTGTATTTGATGGGAAGACCTACCTGAGACCGAAATTAATTTAAGAACCATTCTTTGGTGAGGTTATCCTTGGAAACAATGACTCTGTGTTTTGAATTTATCTCAATCTGCAGAAACATATGATCCCAAATTAAATTTCTCTAAGAAAACAGTCTCAAAATCAAGGCTAACCTGTAAGTTCAAGTACTTCTAACAAATATTCAAAAGCTAAATAGATGGTGATAAAACTGTTCTCACTCCTGACTGGTTCTAAATTCGTCTCTGATTTAGAATAAAACCCCCAAATTCTTTTTGTGGGTAGGGAGGTTTGAACAAATGATCTGTGGCACAAACCACATAAGCTACTGAAACAGCATACATTTCCTATCAAGCAAATTCCTATGTTCACTAATGAAACAATACAGCATCACTGACAACATGAGAACTACATTTCTGTACTAAATAAACACACAAATTATAGATAACACACATCTGGAAGAGTCATTAAGAAGAGCATCTGCTTTCTGTGTTTACACAGTAGGATCTGGTTTTATGAAAAAAATTGTAATCTGTGCTTCACTGAATGAGACAATTGTCGCTAAAGTAAAGAAGACTCAAGTCCCGGTTGTTTGTGGGCACCTGGCTGAGCGTATTCCTGGGCATGTCCCCTCCCCTGGGACACCTGGGCCAGTACAGGTAAATGGACGAACTGAGGGAGATGATGGGTCCTACGGCGGGGAAAGAGAGAGGGAATATTCAGTTGCTTTCCAGCACCAAGAAAGCATCAGTATTTCTCCTCTGGCTCTCAATAGTCAATGTATCTTTATGCAGTTCTGGTCACTTAGACTGCAAGTAGACACTGTTTTGTTATATCATGAGATCCAATGTGGGAAGGGCAATATGCTCGGTGCTGAAATCCTGGGTTCCTGTCCAGGTTTCCCTCTTATCACCGAGCAGGTCACTGACGTATCTCTGAGCCAAGGGTTCCTCACCTGTGAAAACGGGGTAAGTTACCCTTCCAAGTCTTTCACTATTTGGCAATTATGTAAGAATCTCTAACAAAGTGTCTTCTAGACTGAGGACTGGTAAATAAAGGGAAGGCATTCAAGTTTTTAGGGCTTTGGTGGCAAGAAATGAGAAGGTAAGTAGAAAGGGTTTCATTCTGACTCTCCACTCCCATCCAAAAGAATCAAATGACTTCAGCAAATTATGCTCAGCAAGGTCTTCGCTGCTCTCTTCCTCATCTTTTTCAAGCACCCACTTTAATTTCCTAGATTCACAGACAGTGAACTTGACCTCAGGTTCATGACTGAGTGTCTGTAAGCACATGCTGTGAATGCCGCATCATTCCATGAGGCAAAAAAGATGGGAGGAGAGGCTCTTGCCTGAGAAGAGCTTATAGAGGATGGAGGCACAAGAGGACGGGAGAGAGATGTCTGGAACTAGGATGGGCTGGGCTGGGCCTCGGGACCACAGGGACCATTTGCAGCAAACGGGTCTCGGCTACCCCAAGTGCTTCCTGGAGATGACGACTTACAAAGAAATGAAGAACAGAACAATGTAGGAGAAAATGGATCCAACAGAAAGGTAGGTTTGCATTCTATCTCTACCACTTTCCACAGCAAATCTCTCCTCTCTCGACTGCAGGTTCCACATTGGCAAAGCGAGAGGGCCACTTTCTAGCTCTTCTGTTCTGATCTTCTGACTCCTTTTTGAATGGAGCATGCTGCAAGCCAGAATCTATGTCTGCCTTTTCCCAAGCCACACAGTCCCCAAGAGCTGGGTCACTGCACACCAAGTCCAGTGAACAGATGCCAGGTGGACACACGCCCGCCCCGGGGCAGAAGGCTGAGCATTACCTGGTGTGGCTGTTGGAGGAGAGGCTCTCCCAGGGCTGCACGCTGCAGCCGGCCACGGCAAAGGCTCCTCCACAGCTGCCATCCAGTTTCATAAGCAGGGCCTTGGCAGCGTTCTCAGCTGTCTTCCGGCAGTCATGAGCTCGCTTGAGCATCTGAGTGATGTTTTCATCCCCCGACTGGTCTCCTATGTGGCAGAGAAGCCAATGGATTAATCAACATAGGCCTGGACAAGGCACGCCTGGACAAGGCACGCCTGGGAGTGACTGTGCATAATTAACTCTCAGTTACTTAGCGCAGAGGTGGCGCTGTGGAGGGGCATCAGCAGTGCCCAGCCGAAGAGAAGATCTGTGTTCTGGGCCTGGCACTGTCACTTAGAAGCTGCACATGGGAAGGTTATTTCTCTGCTCTTTCTCTGGGCTCCACTGGCCTCAGGGACAAATGTAGGAGTTGGCCAATGGGATCACCACATTTCTGTTTCCAGCTCTAACATGCTCTGATTTTTCTAATGATGCAGGCTCCTGACTTCTCCCATTCAGCCACAAGTCTACCATTTGGCCATTCCTCTGTGCACTGGCACTTCCCTGTGAAGGAGGGAGGGAGAAACTGGGGCAAAACTGTGCCATCTTTCCACATGTCTACAGCTTTGATTAGAGCCCTGTGTGGGGGCAAGAGAGACAAAACTAATGGTTCAGATGAGAGCTTTAGATCGGCTCTGTATTATATGTACCGATGGCACCCCTGACCCTTCTCTTGGCTTAGTAATCATGAACTCAAATGCCTCCAGGAGCCAGGTAACTGGGCTAGTGCAGAACATCAGGGTGTCGTGGGCACTCGCACAGACCAGGCAGTGAAGTTCCTGCCCAAAACATTCACATTGCTATTGTGTTTTAAAACTGTGCTGGAAAAGACAAAACTATAGAGATAGTGAAAAGATCATGGGTGCCTGAGCTGAGGTGGGAGGACTGCTCGAACCTAGGAGTTCAAATACAGCCTTGGTAACAGAGCAAGACCCTGTCTCCAAAACGACAACAAGAACAACAGCAACAACAATGGTTGCCAGGGGATGGGGGTGGGGGAGGAATGAATAGGTGGAGCCAGAGAATGTTTGGGGCAGTGAAACTACTCTGTATGATACTATAATGGCGGACTCAAGTTGTTATACATTGGCCCAAACCCAACAATGTACAGGACCAAGAGTGAGCCCTGATGTATACTATGGGCTCTGGGTGATGATGATGTGTGACTGTAGGTTCATCACTTGTAACTAATATACTACCCTGATGGGGGATGCTGAAAATGGGGGAGGCCGTGCATGTTGAGGGTTGGAGGCATATGGGAAATCTCTGTACCCTCCTCTCAGTTTTGCTGTGAACCTAAAAAACAAAGTCTTAAAAAAAAACAAAACAGAAACTGTGCTGGCTGAACAAATCACTAGTTTGCTACCTGTACAGCACAGATCCACGCTCTTCCAAATATTTTAAAAGGAAATCTTACGCCAAACCATACAAAATGCTATTCTAACATACAAACAAGATTAACGTGGAATTGGATGAAGTGGGCAGAAGTGGGAGACGCTCAGAGTCCCACCCTCCAACCCCACTGCCGAGGCCCAGAGAAACTCCTCCAGCTTCCCAGGGCACAGTTTGAAAACCACTGGCTTAAAGCATCTGTGAATGAAAGGATGAACAAAATGAATGCCTGTGACATCAAGAAACAAAGAAAAGACCCACAATCACAGACCCTGTGGGTGCACGTCACAAACGAGTTCTTGCTTTGCTGTGCGGCAGCTCTACAGCATGATGGGGCCGTATGACGGGCCAGCTGCTGCCGTCAGCAGAATGCAAGGGCGAGGCTGAACGGGGAACTGCTTAAAATCAAGCCCGCCCTCAGCACTACAGAGAATGGGCAGGAAATGGGGTGGACCCATTCCGCAGGCCAAAAATCCCTGGAACTCCCTCCTGTCATTTCTCTGACAAGCTTCACGTCTCACTTCTCTCCATGAATAAGACATTTTACATATATCTCACCACTGACCGCTCTTTGGAAGCAGGCATGACATTACTGACTGGCTCATCTTATAAATGTATACATGAGCTTCCCAGTATTAGGTAAATACAAAGCATTTCATTATTGATTTTGAATATTTAAAAGGCAGATTTAGTTAAGCTCTTTCAGCTCCTACACCAAATAACTGCACTGAGTAGGTACATGCCTAATGAAAGGTACCTTGTGAGGCCTGAACAGGTTTAAGACACTCCTCTGATACCAACTGGAAATACAAAGATTGACTTTTTTCCTTTAATTTATCGTTTTTCTTAATACGTATATTAATTTTAAAAAAACCTGACAGCAGGCCAAGATCAGTTTAGGATCTGTTTCATATGAGGAGTAAAGTTTTATGGTTCAGTTAAAAGACCTGAAAAATGAGGTTTCTAATGGAAATGCTGGCAGAGTTTCTACTTCTGGGCTGGGCTGGTAATACTATTAAAAAAAAACCAGAGGGAGGAGCAGAGCATGGCTCTCCATACAAATGAAGGCGTGCTCCTTTGTTGGATCACTTGGATATGAAGCAGGAAATTAATACCCAGGATACTTTCCTTCCTTCAGTTTTGCTTCAGATTCCTGTGCAAATCGAAACTGAAGGAGGAAACACATGTGAGTGTGCATTGCAAAAGTGAGCCCCCAGGCAAGAGGGGTGGAGTGGGGAAGAAGGACAGGAGGGTGCATTCAGAAGGTGCCTGGATGGTGACCTCCTTGCAGGGTGTATCCTGGATGGACAAGTCCTAATGGAAGCTCACAGCGGAAAGCCGGTCCATGACAGAGGCCTGGCCACACACATGGGAATGCCTGGCCTGCCCACACCACCCATCTTTGGCTCTGGAGTGACCTGGCCACCTGGGCTTTCTGTTTACTTGCTATTGCCTCTCCGAAGGCTAAGGGGGTGTCTGGGGCTTAGCTCTGCATGGAGAGATGGCCACCTTTCTTCTTGGGTCTCTCTTTCCTCTTAGCACTGTTTCTGCCACAGTCCTCACATCACTGCAGGCTCAGAGCCACAATCACTGGCCACATTTTAGCAAATGCTGCTGCTTCCTAGAATGACACGCTTGTGTCTGTCCCAGTTAGATACTCCTTCCACCTTACTCAAAATTGAGGGATAGAAGTGAGCGGGCAGTACAGATCTCAAGGTACAGGTTAGGCCAACAGGGCACAGGATCCCCGGGGCTGGGGGAAGGGCAGGCACAGGAAAGCGAGGTGGGTGAACATTCTGTGATGCTGACACGAGCAGGGTGTGATACTACTTCTTCTTTATTTGTAAGACACCTGGAGACCTGGCAGGGGAAACCCATGTTTCAAAACTACTCAAAAGCTGGGCGCAGTGGCTTACGCCTGTAATCCCAGCACTTTGGGAGGCTGAGGCAGGTGAATCACCTGAGGTCAGGAGTTCGAGACCAGGTTGACCATCATGGTGAAACTCTGTCTCTACTAAAAATACAAAATTAGCTGGGCGTGGTGGCATATGTCTGTAATCCCGGCTACTTGGGAGGCTGAGGCAGGAGGATGCTTGAACCCAGGAGGTGAAGGTTGCAGTGAGCCAAGATTGCACCACTGTACTCCAGCCTGGACAACAAGAGCAAAACTCCACCTCAAAACCAACAAACAAAAAAACAACTACTACTCAGAGATAAATTTGGAGAAGCTCAGCCAATGAAACGAGACGAGGTGAAGGCCATGTGGCAGCAGCATGCGCCTTGACAACAGGCATCAGAGGCAGCTGTGGACACGCCAGCCCCTTTCATCGATGATGCGGCCCCAGCTCCATCTGGCCCCACTGTCAGCCCAGGAGAATGCAGCTCCTAAGAAGGCTTGTTTGTTTTAACTTGTCTGCTATTCTGTCTCCACTCCAGTTCTTGCTGCATTCAACATAAACAATTTACCCACTCAGTCATGAGGAAAAACGAAAAACACACTTGACAACCAAATTTTGTGTTGTCAGGAGATGATTCAATGCCAGCCGCCGAGACAGGGGCAGGAGCAAAGGAGGCAGGGAGACAAGAGGAGGAAGAGGGACTCCGGAGACACTTACCAGGGGAGGACCCCACGCCCGCCGCTCGGAACTGCCCCAGGATGAGGCTCTGCTCACTTTCCGCCAGTGCCAGGAGGAGTTCATAGGCTTCGATGCACTGCTCGCTGAAACAAAGCACACGCGGCCTCAGCCCTGGCAGGGAACAGCGGACACCTTCAATGTGGCGCAGGTTCCTGCACAGGAGGCAGCTCAGGTGCTGTCTCGGCCTCACTCTCCACACAGGCAAGGAAACCACCCATGAATATTCCCAGGTCAAGGCCAGTGGCTTGCTCTTTCATTTGGCCTTTTTATTTTTAAACTTTTAACTTGGTTCTGGAAAAATACAACAGAAACAATAAAGGTGGGAGAGGCAAGTGTGTCATCCCTTCAGTGACTAGCTGAAAGGACCACGTGATTCCCTTGTGGTAGGCCGCTCCAGGCAGTCCCGCTGAGCCCGCACCCTGGTGTCCACACCCTTGTGCTGTCCCCCATTCGCACTGTACCAGGGTTGGTCTGTGTGACCAAAGCGACAGTAGGTCACTTCCAAAATAGCTTACTAAAAATCCCTGACTTCCATCTTGGTCATTCTCTCTCACTTCACTCTCTCTCAGACCATCCTCCCTGGAGCAGGCCAGCTGTCGTGTCTTGAAGACTCTCAGTCAGTCCTATGGAGAGGTCCACATGGGGAGGAATGACTAAGGCCTCCAGCCAACAGCCATGTGAGAGAGCCTTCTTAGAGCAGATCCTCCAAGCTCCCGCTGAGGTCTCAGATGGTACAGTCCTGGCTGACAGCTTGACCAGAATCTCACAAGAGACCCTAAGCCAAAACCACCTACTAAGCCACCCCAGGTTCCTGATCCTTGAAATTGTGATGCAGTAAGTGATTAGTCATACAACAATAGGTAACTAATATAACATCCCACAAGGAGATGGTTTTGACCTAGACCTGCACTATTCAATAAAGTATCTACTAGCCACAAATAGCTATTTAAATTGAAAACATATTGAGTTAAATAAAATGAAAAAGTCCATTCCTCCATTGCAGTAGCCATACTTCATATGTTCAGTAGCCATACATGGCTAGTGGTTACCATATTGGGCAGTGCATGTAGAGAACAGTTCCATCATCACAGAAAAGTTCTATTGGATTCTCATAAAACTAGAAGTGCTTAAAATGTCTCATGAAACATTCTTAGGCCTTCACAAAATCTCTGACAAGAGTTTGAGTTTGGATTTCTAGGAAGAGGAAACATAGTCACTCTTTTTTGTGCCCATCATTCATTGGGCAAACAAGGTAAAATATCAAAGAACAGTTCCTTTCCTGTAGCCTGAGACCCACGTGGCCCACGTCCACACAAGAGGTGGAACATATGCACAGCATCCTCAGGGGCCCAGATAACATGCCTGCAGTAGGAACATTTCCTCTTTAAGAAAGTAACCATCTAGCTTCTTCAAGCTGAACAGGGGATGTGTTGCCTCATTTAGTCAACAATTTGTTTTGATTGCCTTTATTTTCACTGTCCTTTACTAACAGTTAAGACAAACAGCTGAAATGCTAGACCTAGGTGCTTCCAGTTCCTAGTTTCAAAGGCAGTTCATATTCCAGACATGTGAGGACACTTCCTTATCCAGGTACTAATGTGGAGAAAGACCTTTCTGCTCAAAGGCAGATTGTGGGTGGATAGCAGCCAGCTTCAAGGGTTATCACAGATGAGTTATCTGCTTGCTTTGCTGTTTGTAAACCAGAATGATTGCTTTGTAGCTTTGGTCCCATTTATTTTGCTTTGATTATTTCTTGAATAAACAAGAATGTTTCTTAAAACAATACCAAACTTTTTAGAGGATGCTAAGTGTACGATACAGTCAACTACTCTGAGGCCTTGGCAAATACGCTTAAGTGGTAATGCTAATAAAAGAAACCTATGATGATAATAATAAGGGATAGTTTTGCAGCTTTAAACAAGCGGTAATTTAAAAACAGATAAATTTCAAAGTGATGAGGCAGAAAAAAAAAAAGCGGTCCATTCAAATTACAACTTGCTCACCAATGAGTGAAATGTAGTTATTTAAACTGGCTTGTTCTCACGACAAAAAATCAGCAGCATGCCTGAAGAGCCAGGAAAATATTCATATCCTTTGACCTACAGTTCCTGCTGCCGGATTTTATCCAGAGGAAAATATTCAAAAGAATGAAGATCTTATCTGCATTAAATTATTCATCATAGAATTATTTTTAATATTAAAAGTCTAAATGTCCTTTAGAAAAGTGAGTAAATTAACAATATAAAAACTTGATGGAGGGGTTACAGCCGTTCAGAATAAAGAGAGGCTATTAAAAGCAACATTTTACAACTATGACAAAGAAATAGAATGCACTAGATTTATAGCAATGTAAATTACATATGAATATGAATAAAAATCTGCAAGAACAAATGAACATGTAACACACCAAAAAAATCGATATTTTGAGTGACAGTACCTAAATGAAATAATATTTAAGAGGAATATGCTAGGAGAAATATACCTGTTTACTAACATCATATTCATTACTCTTAGCTATCTGCTGGTCCAAACCGCCAGATATGCCTTCTAGAAGCCTATTTCCTGCTTTTATTCTGCAGGTTACTCTGGATGCATTTCTACCCTGAAGTAGCTCCAAACATCCCAGTGTGTGCCTTGTGCTGTTTTCCTACCTGTACTGTAAGGCCAGCCTCAGCGCTGTGGCGTTGGATTCGTATTTTCCCACCAGCATGCTCATCCTCTCGGCATTGCTTTTACATTCCTCCAGGGTTATAGTCAGGAGATCATTTTGGGATTTGAGGTGCTCAATCCGGCTACAAAGGGTTGTAACAAAAATCAAGGGTTACAATTAATTTGCCAATATTTCAGTTGTCTCATTTATGTTCAGGCCAGAAAAGCATGCTAGGATGTGGGCTTGTCAGATTAGCAGCTGACACAGTATTTTGTCAAAGAAGCAACTCTACATAAAAGTATCACTAAACTCTGTGTGAATTACAAATAAAAAATAAGCCCCCTGGTTAAAAATAAGACCCCGAGCCATTGCCACGCTCACTCCAGGTCTAGCATGAGCAGGGCACAGTGCTAGGCTCTGGAGATATTCCAAGGAAAGAAGACAGCTGTGCAACCTCCAGGTCCCTACCATGTGGAACGCCTGGTGGGCTTAGATAAGTCACCCTCCACATGCAGGGATGAAAAGCAGCATCACAGCAGTCACGGCTATTTGTTAAGCCTTTGCTTTAGTGATTCTCCCAGCAGCCCTTTCAATTAAGTATTGTTATTCCCATTTCAGATGAGGAGATGGAGGCCCAGAAACATTAAGTATCTTGCCCTGGGATTTGAACCAGATCCCGTCCTCATAATCATAAACTACAAAGAGAACCAAAGGATGAATCAGTGAGTGAATAGGAACCGCCCCGGCGGCCTTTAAGTGGGAAATGGACCAGGAGCTGTGGACTGTACCCAGAGCTCCTTTCGGGTTACACAGTCTAGCAGCTCTAACTAGTGCTAGGATAAGCATTGGGAACTTGAAGTTTTACAGGATTCAGAACTGTAGACTCAGGGCAAATGAGTTTGTGGCAAAGTCAGCAAACAAATGAATAATATAATCCTTCAGCTTCTCCATTTTCCATCTCAGGGCACAGATGCTCTTGATGCCACAATTCATTTTCCATGTGACACATCTATTTGTAGTACTCTGACCACTAAGTCTTAAAGAGAAAGAGCTTCACACACACAAACTGCAAGTGACTTGAAATGTTAAGGGGTTTGGAAGCCATCAGCTTCAAGGAAAAATCTTAGACTCACGCCTTAGAGCAGAATATGGAGACATTTGCCAACATGGAAGATACTTGGTGAGTGTAGAAGAACTAAGATCACTGCCAGGCTCTGGCCACTCCGAGGTCATTTCAAGGTAAGGTGCTGTAAGAATGCTTTTCTGCCCCTGTTCACGTTAAGACTTCTTGAAAAGAGTCCCTATTCTCTCATTTACTTTTCTTTTTTTTTTTTTTTGAGACGGAGTCTTGCTCTGTCGCCCAGGCTGGCGTGCAGTGGCCGGATCTCAGCTCACTGCAAGCTCCACCTCCTGGGTTCACGCCATTCTCCTGCCTGAGCCTCCCGAGTAGCTGGGACTACAGGCGCCTGCCACCGCGCCCGGCTAGTTTTTTGTATTTTTAGTAGAGATGGGGTTTCACCGTGTTAGCCAGGATGGTCTCGATCTCCTGACCTCATGATCCGCCCGTCTCGGCCTCCCAAAGTGCTGGGATTACAGGCTTGAGCCACCGCGCCGGCCATTTACTTTTCAGCTTGCTCCAGTCTATAGTCCGTCCCTGCTAATTAGATAAAGCCTTTACCCAACTCATAGACCTCCATGTGGCCAAGCCCATCTCAGGGCCCTTCTCAGGCAACACCTCACTGACCTGTTACTCTTCCCTTCTTAAAGAGCTCCCCTCACTTAAGCCAGGGTGGGTCTCTGCTGGTTTTCTTCCTGCCCTAGCAGCTACTTCCTCTCAGTCGCCTTTGCTAGACGCTCATTCTCTATAAAATTGGGAAGGCTTGGCATTCTCTTGGGGCTGTCCCGGGGACCCCTCTGCTATCGACACTCCCACCCTAGGGGCGATTTCTTTCCAGTCCCATGACTTTATTAGGCAGGTAAGATCCACTGGCACCCAACTTTCTCTAGCACAGAGCCTGCCTGTGAGGGCCAGGTTCACATACCCAGCTGCCTTCCCGACATTTCCCTTTGCTGTCACATTGCTACCTCCAATGTAACATTCCAAAGTGGGATTCTTGATTTTCCCTGCACCTCATCCTCCCTTATCTTCTCCATCTCAGTAAATGCCAACACCATCTACCCAACACTACACGCCAGACCAAGCTTGTCCAACCTGTAGGCTGCATGCGGCCAACACAAATTTGTAAACTTTCTTAAAACATCACGAGATATTTTTGCAATTTTTTTTCAGTTCATCAGCTATCATTACTGTTAGTGGATTTATGTTCGGCCCAAGACATTCCTCTTCTTCCAATGTGGTCCAGGAAGCCAAAAGATTGGATGCTCCTGCACTAGACCTCTGAGAATCTTTTTTGAGACCATCCCTTTTTCTCATCCAAGTGGAAACCAGCTGCAGTTTCCACTGCTTTCAGCACCGCATATGTCGTACGTGAAGCCCCTGGCCCCATCCCGCCACAGCTACCCTCGTGCACTGCAAAGATCATGCTGCTTCCACTCTTATCTCACCCTTCCCATTTTCCACACCCGGGTGAGCTTCCATAGTGTCAATCAGATCTTGTTCTTCCACATTAAAAAACCCTTTAATGACTTCCAATTATACTTAAAGAGTAAAATGTGTCCATGGCATCAAAATCCACATCTGAGCCAGCCCCTGCTCTGCCACCTCATCTCGTGTAGCTTCTTCCCCTTACTCCATTTCAGTTCCATTGGCCTTTGGACAGCTCCTCTTTCAGGCCTCATGGTTGTTAAGTGGCCATAAGAATATCAGTTTGCCATATGGCTGCTTTTTTTTTTTTGTAATCCATCTCAATGTAAGCCTCCCCTCTTCAGACACCTTCCCTGACTACCCATCGAAAAAATCAACCCTCCCTCAGCTTCTGCTGGTGTCCTATTTATTTCCTTCTTGGATCTTTCTTATCATCTTATTTGTTTTCTCCTTGGTCTATTTTCCCTAACAGAATATAAGCTCCATGAGAGCAGGGACCCCATTATCTGTTTTACTTTGCTTTGCGTGCCACGTAGCCTAGCATATAGTAGATGTTTAACACAGATTTGTTAGAGAAGGAAAACATTTTGGTGGGTACAGATGTCACCCCTCCCCTGCCAATCATGAAGCTAAAGGCTAACATACTTTGAGAGTAATAGGCCTCCAACTTTGAGGTAGGTAGTTAAAATAGCAGACATCAGGATATACTGGTAGCTTATTTCTAAGAAGCCCCAGGTTCCCGCAGCAGCTAGGATCACAGAGATGACAATGGAGGTGAGGTCAATGGGTAAGGGTTGGAATTCCATCTCAGCTACTTAATAGCTCTGGATTTAAGACAAGTCACTCAACTTGGGACTTCAAAGTCTTTGTTTTCTCATTTGCAAAACAGGACTACTCTACTCTCACAGGTTGAGGATTAAGTGGCTGTCTGTGAGAGCCCTTTGTAAGCTGTTAAACACCACAATAACATGAGCTACCAGCAAAATATTTCTCCCTTCTTTGGTCTCTCCTGGGTGTATATAACTGAGTAGAAAGCAACTCCCCTATTCAAGTTCAGCCACAAATCCAACTTGTTAAATCCCAGAATCTGTAGAGAGGAGATCCTCACTAAATCGAGGTCCCCCTGAAGGCATCTAACTTCATTAAATTGCAAAGGGCATATCTGATTCAATTTTTAAGCACTCCCAGGCCAGTGATAGTGAGAAGACGGCTTCTTTACTGCCACTAAGTAATCATCAGGATTATCACTCTTAAGTATTCTGGATTTAATAAGGAAACCATTTAATTTCAAGATTTAAAATGACCTAGATTGTCAATTACCTTAGTTCTCATGAACTATATTAAACAGCTTCAAATCAGGGAGGACTAACATGATAATTCAATTTATTCTGGTTTGCCATACACAAGAGGAATGGAATTAAGCAATGGTGGATGGGGAAGGGTATCCCTATTTCTTCCTGGTTAGCTCATAAGCCTTTCAAATTCTTACAGTGCTCTTCCACTAAAGATTGGTAGGTCAAGGCAGCCACACCACACTCAGATGCGACTCAACAGTCCATTCTGCCACTGCAGAACCAATTCTGAGGCCAAGTGGTTTCCATGGTTTGGCCCTAGTCCTTCTCCTTTGCTTTGTTAGCAACTCCCTCATCACTGGCATGACACATAAGAGAGTCTTTGCCAACCGGCAAAAGGGCAAACTGAAACCACCTCTTTTGAAAGACTTGAAAAGAATCCATATAACGGGGTATACGGTAAAATTACTCTAGGTAGGGCAGTTAGGATAGGATGTAGGGACCCAAGACTGAGCACATTTGCAAAAAGCATAAATAAAATTAGGCAACCATCAGGAAGGGCAAGGACAGATAGACCAGCATGCCTGGTCCATGTCAGGAACGGCCCTACCAGATTGCCTTTGCTGGTTCCAGTAGCTCCAAGTGCCCCTGAGATGCTGACTCAACATTCCAGAACTTCCTTCTGTGGTTCTCTGCAGCACAGGCCTGCATGCTTGGCAGTCACCTGTGACCTACTGCCATTCTGTAGGGCTGCTCCCAGGACTCACTATGTAATGTGCAAGGTCCAGTGTGAAACTAAAAAAGCGGAGTCCCTTGTTTAACAGTATTAAGAATTTAAAATGGTGACAGCAGAGCAGTGAAGCAAGCATGGTACCTTTCTAAGCACAAGGCCCATGTGAATGCCCAGGTCACAGCCATGATGGCAGCTCAGACTGTTGGGAGCACTCCTCTGAAGACCAAGGTGGTGGGAACTTCCAAACCCACCAGCCTGACAGTATTGCTCTGTCATAATACGTAAGCCACCTTGAACAGATCTTTGGAAAGAGAAGTGAGGAGCAGCAGCTCCTCCCTGCCCCAGGATCAAATCGATAGGATCTCTCCTCACCTATTTAGCCGTTCTGTTTCCACCTCAAACTCTCTAATCTTGCTTTCTGAGATGGCAGATCCGTGTGAGTAGAGTGTTTGGAAAATCTCTTGGATGTTGGAGCAGTCCTGAAGTGAGTGGGCCAGATGTTCTGCCACACTGCTGGATACCTGCAAAAAGAAGTATTAATTCCCCTTTGGAACGTGTCACTTCAGAGATGCTGGTCGCCACGCATGTTTTGTATGCAAAAGAATTTAATTCTCAAGATATTCCTTGAGAATGGGGGACTGGGAGGATGGTTACCCTAATGTTTCTCAGTTTGTATGACAGAATCCTAGTATGAAAAGTTAACTAATAAATACTATAAAAGCAGTAGAAGAAAAAAGAAAACAGGATCAAAATATGACTCCCTCCCCAAGCACGTGGCGCTGGGCAGCCAGGATGGGGAGATCATGCCTTCCTGGAGTTCCTAAAATTCTGAATGTTGAACAGAATCAGGATTTCTTTCCCCTATCCTGAATTCCTTGCTACTCCAGGTCACTGTTTTTGGTTTCTGTAGCCCAGGAGAGGGGCTGACTCCTTCATTTTTACATTTTGGCTTTGGCATGGAATCTGAATACACGCAATTTTTGCTCAGTGTAAAATTCTAAATTAGGGCCTTAAAATGCTATTTTAAGGCTCTGTCTCTGAGGATCAAATAGCTGGCTCTCTCAGCCTCATCCCCAATCCTAAAAGATCCCTTAAAGAAATGAAACTAATGCTTTTCACCATCCATCAGCTCTTACAGTCCCAGGGGGTTGCCTGACTTCACAAATGAAAACTCTGGGACTAAACTGAAGGTTCTGGTCTTTCCTACCACTGGGTTAGGCTTCAAAGACAACATTCCTCCTCAGTAGAGAGCACATCCCCTTTCAAGATGGATGTGCAAAAGGCAGAGTTCTTTTAGAGCTCTTCGTCTCTGGGGTAGCAGGGTGATATAAGACAGATACTTCAAGACTTTCATCTATATCACCAAGAACTGGACCTAAATCATTTCATTCTGAATGGTTTCAAGGAAAGGAAAAAAAATCTCCCCTAAAGCTGAAGAAGTAATTCACCATATGGATGGAAATCATCATACACTGTAATTTAATCCTTTGGAAGGAAATCAGGTGTGATTTACTATTATAACTGGTTTATTGGAGATAGACTTGGGAAGTTATTCTGTCATCTATAATCAATTGTCTGTGTAGCTCTACCGGGTACTTTCTTGCCTTGCTTCTTGTGAACACTCACCCCTATGCTACTGATTTCTGAGCCCAGGACTGGCCGATCAGATGATGATGATTCAGACCTTGTCTTTGATAGCTTCACCCTCTCAGCAATCTTAAAAAAGAAAACAAAGCATTATAGAAAACTACCCACCACTCCCCAGATAAACTGTTGGGACTGTTTATACAGGGCTGTTTAGCCATGTCAACTAAATGATTAAAGAACTTGTTAAGAACAGCTCATTTGTCCAATTTTTCTACCACCAGCTTAAGCCAGGGCCTTTCAACTTCAGCACTGCTGATATTTTGGCTTGGATAATTCTTTTTGTGGGGATCTGTCCTGTGCATTGTAGGATATTTAGCAGCATCTCTGGCCTCTAGCCACAAGATGCCAGTAGCACTCCAATTGTGACCATCAAAAATGTCTCTAGACATTGCCAAATGTCCCCTGGAGGAAGAGCTCACTTCTGGTTAGAAAACACTGGTTTAACCTAACTTATTAAACTTGATAGTTAAGAATCAACCTTACTGTGGTGGCTAGTAGAGCTACCAGGCAAGCCAACAGGCATAATTTTCATCATCTGAGACAGACTCAACATACGTACTGGGGGGCTGTGCCAGCGAATGAGTGGGGCTACTTCTCACAGCTGCCACAGCCTGTCCATCATAATCTATTTTTCTTTTTTTCTGGCAGAGCTGTCAGTCTTGTGAGTGGGGAGATCATTGGTTCATTACTCAAGGTCCCCCACTGGGCTGAACCTTAGTCTTTGAGAGCAACTCTGTCCACTGTGAAGTACTGGAGCACTTGACAAAACGTCTCACTCTCCATAATGACTTGTCAGCTGTGACATCCTCCAGCTGGCTGATTAATGAGAGCTGGCGTCCAGGTTGCAGCTGAGAGAGACTTAAAACTATTAGTGGGTTATCTCTCCTTACAGCTCCTGCATAGAAGGCCTGTGTAAGGTCTCAGGGGAAGCCCCTTGGGCTGTCTCAGCTAAGGGCATGCCTGTACAGTGGCTAGGATGAGCCTGGTGCTTCCAGATAACAGGAGGTGTTCCCGCTCATCAGGTCCATCCCCAGGAACTCACCTTGGCAATGGGAATGTCATTGCTGCTGCTGCTCGTGCTCAGCTCTCCAGTGCTGGGGTTAATTGGGCGGTTGGTGGAAGTGAGGCGGCCAGGGCTGGAGGGACCTGTGGCCTGCACGCTCTGTAGTCGAGTTTGAAGCTCTCTGACCTGCAATCATAATGCTTAGACATAGTTGGTGGTTTCCCTGGCTAAAGAGCAAAACAGCCAGATGGGTAGGTGGTGGGGCTTTCATTTACATTGAGGGATCAGCCCATTGAAAAGCTAGGATGGTTGAGTTCACATAAAAGTCACTATATTCTTTTTTTTGGACTAATAATTTTTTTAAACGAATCAGTTTCTTAAATCACACGTAATACCAAAAGTAGAGTTACAAACCAAAGTGATGATATTACTAGTTTTTATAATTGCCCAAGAGTCAATAAATTCTTAACTCAATCTGCCACAGACCATCATCTATTCTTCACAAGTATGAGGTGCACATATTATATAAGGCACTGGAAGCTTCCAGGATGGATGACCATCTTGTTTTTTTTTTTTTTGAGACAGGGTCTTGCTCTGTTGCCCAGGCTGGAATGCAGTGGTGCAACCATGGCTCACTGCAGCCTTAATCTCCCGGGCTCAAGGGATCCTCCTGCCTCAGCTTCCTGAGCAGCTGGGACTAGGTGCACACAACACACCTGGCTGATTTTTAAATTTCTTTGTAAAGACAGAGTCTCGCTATGTTGCCAGGGCTGGTCTTGAACTCCTGTGCTCAAGCAATTCTACCACCTCAGCCTCCCAAAGTGCTGGGATTACCGGCATGAGCCACTGCGCCCAGGCACTGGCTAACTACCTTTAAGGAATGTTTATTCTTTTAGCCCCAAGTGCCTGACTGTGCTGGGGACTGCAGACAGAGGACCCAGGATGAAATCACCTCTCATGGAATCATCATCTCAGAGCCCAGAGGAGAGAGGAATGATTTCAACACAAGTGCACTTGAGTGTTATAAATTTCTATCTCAAGTGTTATGGGAAGCAGAAAAAGGGAAGAATGTAACTCCAGCTGAAGTCATCCAGACAAAGCTGAACGAAGACAGTGGTACTTGAGCAATCTTAAAGGAGAACAAGTGAGGATATGGCTTTCGTGGTGGTATGCTTGGGGGGTGAGAGTGGGGGAGCGCACAGGTGCTGGGATGACATGCTATGTTTGAAGAGGTGCAAGTTATTCAATATGTGTGGTTTAGAAGAGGTGTCTGCATTGGGGAAAAGATTAGGCTAAGAGAAGAGACACTGATGGAGCCAGCACCTTTTCCCCAAGTTACCTACAGATGGATTTTCCCTGGGATAGTAGGTAGGAATGTCTAAATAGTCCTTCTATACAAAAAAAGAAACATGGGGCCCTCTAAGTTACATTTAAAATGCACATTTAACTGCACAGAAATTGAACGTCCAAATCCTGCTTCTCTATAGTTACAACTCTGTGACTTCCAAAGAGAGAAGTATTCCAAGGAGCTGAAGAGCGTTGCTAGAGATTGGTCTTCTATAACCTTGGTCACAGTTTCAGCATGAGAGTACAGTGTCCACCTGAAAGGGCAAACTAACTACAGCACCCAACGGTCCTTACAAATGGGCACCAGACTTTGCCGGGCTGGGAAGAGTTAGCACTAGCAAATTTAAGACAGGGCTTTCTCAACAAAATAGTGTACTAGAATCCCCCAGAGGGCTTGTTAAAACAGACTCCAGGGCCCCACCCCAGGAATTCTGATTTAGCAGGGTCTGGATGAAGCCCAAGATCTGCAAGTCTAATAAGCTCCCAAAAGATGCTGATGCTGCCGGTCAGGGGACCATACCTTGAGCAGCACTGACCTAAGGGACTTCCAAGGCCACAAAGCACTTTAACCCCATAGACAGGAAGAGTGGAGCCATGCCCTGGTGCCAGCCCTGCCGCCAAAAGCCTTCTAGACAAGGGCAGAGAACAGGCATGTGGCCCCTTCTCTAAAAGGCACTGGAAAGCTTTTCATATTAAATGTCTGGGATGTCTCCATCCTGCTAACTTGGGAAGCAAAAGTAATTGAAATTTCAATAATTCATCAACATATTAGAAGCTAAAATAGGAAAATTCCCTCAAAGCAAATTGCATTCAATAGTGGAACAGCTCAAAAGGGCCTAATGCTCTGCCACGGGTTCCAGTAATGGAGGATCGATGGAAATGTGTGCTGTCCTCAAAACAGACCAGACGCAGGGCTACACTCAAAATAGCCTAAACAATAGGAAAATACATCCCTGTAGAAGCCAAATGGTACTGCTGATGAAGGATTACAGGACTCATTCTGAAATGGTCCCTGACAAACCAAAAATGGGTATGGGGGTGGATACCTCATTATGCCACAAGGAAAAAATGTGCAAAGAGAGACGGCTCATTCATTCCCCCAGGGACTAGGGGAAACCTCCCAGTAGAGACCCTGAATTTCAGTTTTTACTGCTGATGAATCTGATAAGGTCCTGAATAATTAACAATGTTAACACCACTCCAAAACCTAAATGGTGTCTGAATTGCACTCAAGACCATCAGTGGTCTGTTCTTAGAATCCCTACTGGCCTACTCATCTTGCTTTTTTTTTTTTTTTAAAATCTCTTTAAAAAAAATACAGAAAAAAAAATGCCTGGGCAATTTATAAAGACTTTATTAAAACTATCCGTGCTTTAAAAACATTTCTTCTTCTAATCACAAAAGTAAAACATGCTCACTGTGCAAAATGTAGATAATACTAAAACATAAAAACAGTCAAAGTGCTTATGTTATTTCTTACTCCACAGAGGCAATTACTTCTAGTCATTTTCCTTGCTGTATATGTGCACACATGTGCTTAAAATAATTTCTAAATCTAAATATCTACGTTCACTTTAAAAGCTTTGGACCCAGAGAATGTCTCTGAAAACTAAAGATGATAAACATGTTTATTTTGGGCTATGCTTTATTATTTAATGATAATTGCTAGCCAGTGGAAACAAATCCAGCTGAAGGGAGTGCAGTGTGCCTGTCACGGAAAGAAAGACAGCCGGTTAAGTGGCCTCCTCCTCCTTCTTTTGATTTGCGAGTGAGAATCTTAATGTATAGGAATACATGCAAGAAACGAAGGCTAAAGTCAATATGCTGAGTCAGCTTAGGCATGGCTTGGGAAAGAGGCAGAAACATAGTTAACCGAGTTCTCACTTTTATTCTCACCCATTGTAGTGGATTGGATTATGTCTCCCTCAAAAGATATGTCCAAATTTGAATCCCCAGTACCCATGAATGTGACCTCATCTCAAAATAGGGTCTTTGTAGATATAACTAAATTAATGATCTCAAGCCAAGATAATCTGATTTAGGGCGGGCCCTATGTGCAATGATCGGTGTTCTTTCAAGAGGAAAGGAGGGGATATTTACGACGCAGACATAGAGACAAAGGGGGGAAGGCCCTGTGAAGATGAAGGCAGAGACTGGACACAAGTCAAAGAGCACCAAGAGCTATCAGAAGCTGGAAGAGGCAAGGATGGATTCTCTTTCAAAGCCCTTTGAGGGCGTGTGGCTCTGCCAACACCTTGAGTTTGGACTCCTAGACTCCAAAACTATGAAAGTTTGTGGTAATTAAAATATTCCTCCTTCACTGAAGATTTATTTTTTTGAGACAGGGTCTCACTATGTTGCCCAAGCTGGCCTCAATCTCCTGGGCTCACGGGATCTTCCCGCTTTAGCCTCCCAAGTAACTGGGACTATAGGGGCATGCCACTGCACACAGCTATTTTTATTGAAGGAACTCTGTTACTCTCTACAGAATATATATTTTGGAGTCGAGAGATAGCCAAGAACCAAGGGTAACCTGAGGCAGGGACTGATACTTGTGAGAACATCATTCACCACTCTTCACAGCCTGTCTCAACTGGGGTTCCTCAACACCAGAACATGACCTGAAAGGCCATTTTTTCACTTCTCCTGAAGCTACTGCATGGCTGGTAAACATTACAATGGGAAACACGCTCTGAGAGAGGGGTACCAACAAGGAGTGTCTAAGTGCAGAAGAAGAATCCTGGCTGGCCTCTGCTTTCCTAGAGCAGGCAACACTGGAACTCAATCTTGAAGGCTGAGCTGTTCAACAAGCAAATAAAGAGGAAAAGATAATGGGGGAGACTCTGGAAGTTTCAAGTAAGGAAATGACATTAAAAGGCCACAGTTGTTTCTCTCTGGTATTTCTTCAAGGGTTTTGTAAAAATCATTTGATTAGAGGAGAAAACAGACTGAAGTAAGGAAGAAAAAGTTGGTGAGCCAAGAGCTCTACTGATGGTTCAGGTGGGAAATTATTAGTGCTCAAATACAGTCAGCGAAGTGGGAATAAGGATGGCAAGATACACTCTAGACCAGCTCCATCCAACAGAACTCCCTGTGTGGACGGAAATGTTCTAGAGCGGCGCTGTCTGCTACGGTAGCCTGGTGTCACACACGGCTGTAAGCACTTGCAATGTGCCTAGTGTACCCAAGGAACTGAATTTTTAATTGTATTGTATTTTAATTTATTTAAACTCAAACCTAAATAGCTGTATGTGGCTAGTAGCTACTGTATGCATCAGTGCAGTTCTGGAAATATTCAAGGAGGTAAAAACAAACAAACAAACAAAAAAATCCAAACTTGTGGCTGGTGACTTAGTGGATCATGGAGTTACTTAGCAATGAGAAAGGAAAACATAAAGAGAAGCTGATCTTTTCAGAAAGAAATGACCAGAGCTGACAATGTCTGGAGCTGACAATGATGTCAGCTTTGGACAGGCTGAATTTGAGAAAACAATTGAGTATGTGAAGGAGGGCTTATCAGTCAACAATTAGAAATGTAAGTCTGAAGGAAAGTGACTAGAACTGAGAAGTGATTAGAACTGGATAGGTTTAGGAACGCCAGGTATGGATAAGGTTCAGGGAGGAGGTGTGGCAGTGTGGCGGGCAGGAGCGGAGGGTCAGTGGAGGACAGGGAGATAGGGACACCTTTTTCTCAGGGAGAAAAGGAAAGGAGGTGAGGATGGGCAATAACAAAGGTGGTTTGCAGACTGTCAGGGAAGAGGTGAAACAGGGACTCCTGTCTGATGGCTTCTGTTTTCTCTGCCAGGTATGACAGGGGAATGTCAGAAATGAGAAAGGAGGCTGACCTATGACCAAAAAAGGAAAAAAAAAAAAGAAGCTTACACAGCAGCACTGAGAGCTCAGCTGAACTGTCTCTTTGAAGATAGTAGACTGAGGAACACACTGTTTTCTTCCAACTCTGGAGACCTCATTAAAATAAAGTACAAAATAAAAAAGGATTAAAACCACAACAGAGATAAGAATGTGCTTGGGGCATTGGCCAAAACAAAATTTGGACACATACCTCAATGACCAAGTGAAAGGAAGAGCACTGATGAAAGACACAGAATAAACAAAATTCTATAATGTACACAAAGAGAATCTACCCAAAAGGAGGACGGCAGACACTGATTCAGCTTTGGCAGAGAGCAGGAAGGACAAGAATGAGAACAGAGGCTTTCAGAGGTTAACAGAGGTTACAGCTATGTAACTGTATACAACAACTGAAACTTCCCAGCGTATGACAGCCTCAGCTAAAGTCAACAGGTGCTCCTCCTATTAAAAATGCATACAAATGCTGCATAAAAAAGGAACAATGAGAGAAATAAATTCATTGCCAAGGTCAAAAGACAGCAAAATCTCCAGGTGCCAGAAATGAGAAATAAAGGTGAAGGGGTTGCCAGGAGGTGGTACTACTGCAAGCCCAGGGGCTGTGAGCAGGGCACAGAATGTGAGTGTGGGAGGGAGGAGATGGAGGGCGCCTGCGAGTCTAGCTGCTTGAGCTGATCCCTCTGCCTCATGCCTGGAGCCTCTCTGCCCGATCCGTTGATGAAAAGCTGAAAGTGCTGTCCACAGAAGGAATCCTGAGGCTGTGCAGAGGAGTCAACCTTCAGAAACCAAAACCCCAAACCAGTGGCACCTTTGGGTGTGAGGCCCAAATTTATACTATCTGTATATGTGGTGCATGCGCCAGTAGTCCCAGCTACTCAGGAGGCTGAGGTGGGAGGATTGCTTGAGACTGGGAGGGAGGTCGAGGCTGTGATGAGCTAGGAGGATCACACTACTGGACTCCAGCCTGGGTGATGGAATGAGACTGAGACACACACACACACACACACACACACTCTCTCTCTCTCTCTCACACACACACACACACACACTCACACTGCCTTCTCATGGGATAGAGGCACCTCAGGTTCTGTGGGTCTGTGGGTGTTGTTCTGTTTCATTCACTACTGCATTGCCAACACCTTCAACAGGGACTGATACAGTCTCAATAAAATCTATTGAATGCCACTAAAAAACCTATCACTCTAAAATCTAATGCCTACTTAGAATATTGTGGTAGGCTGAATAATGGCCCCCAAAGGCATCCACGTCCTCCTAAACCCTGAGAACTGTGAATGTAACCTTGCATGGCAAAAGAGAACTGAGATGGGTAGAGTATCATGGATCATCTAGGTGGACTCAGGACTCACAACTTCACAACTCAGAAGTTACACCCCTCCCTGTAACAGGGAAGCAGGAATGCCAGAGTTAGAGTTCTGAAGATGCTATACTGCTGGCTTAGGAGATGAAGGAAGGGGCACAGTCAAAGGATGCAGACTCCCTCTAGATGCTGGAAACGACAAGCAAGTATATTCTCCCCTCCAGTCTCCAGAAAGATGCAGCCTTGCCGACACTTTCATTTTAGTGAATGAGATGCATTTTGGACTGCTGAACCCCCAGGACTGTAAGATGATAAATTTGTGTTGTTTTAAGCCACTAAGTTCATCATAATTTGTTACAGCAGTGACAGGAGATTATACAGCTATTATCAAGAGTATGGGCAAAAGATTAAGAATCTATCACCTAAGATTAAGAATCTATCACCTATAGATCTTTGCTGAAAGAAATTGCTAAGAATACATGATTTTCAGTACCAAAAAAATTAAACCTGAGAAAAAGAATGGAATGAAAGAAACAATGGAAGTACAAGAGCTGACAGGGACACAGGTGGTGAAGTACTCCTTTGCTGCTGTTGGGCGGACGGCCTGGCCAGCGTTCCCTGAAGCTGCCCTGGAGTACTTGGTCAAAGCAAGACTCTGAATCCCAGCAGTTTCACTCCTGGACATGTGATCCTGAGAAATTCCCACCAGGCCGGAGGAGACACAGGGACTATGCCCTGCAGCATTGTTTGTGGTCATGGGAAGTGGGAAGCAATCTGATTGGCAGCGGCTGTAAATGTAATAGGTGGGTCACTACAGAATGCTAGATGTCCTTAGACACACAGGACCAGATGTACACACAGTCATATGGACCAACCTTAAAATTAGAGTGCTGAGGAGAAAAACGTAAGAGAAGGTGACAGCACAATAACATTTAAATAAATTAAAAGTAATGCAAAACACTATCTTAGGACACGCACAAAATAGGGGGAAAGGGATGGGATATTATAGGGGATAAATTATTTATAAGTAATAAATTAAAAGAGGGACCAGTGAATGTGACTGATGAATATAATTATCTTCTCTCTCTGCCCTGAGTGCCAAATTAGAACAAAAAAAGCCAGGCATGGTGGTACGCACCTGTACTCAAGCTCAGCTCCCAGCTACTCAGGCAGCTTGCTACACAGGAGGATCACTTAGTCCAGAATTCAAGAGTTGAGTGCACTGTGATTACAACTGTCAATAGCCACTGCATTCCAGCCTGGGCAACATAGCCAGATCCCACATCTATCTATCTCTCTATTGATCTCTCTCTCTCTTTCTCAATCAATCAAAAAGAAAGTAAATGATGCAAGCCAGGAGCATGAGGGATTAGGCAGAGGGGGAAAGTGAGACGTTGGAGGGATTTGGCACTAGAGCTGTCAAACACAAAGAGTGTGCACAGAAGCAGGTTTCCAAAGTGCTAGTAAATTCCTCGAAAACGTGAGGCTGGGCAAGTATGAAACAGGTCAGCTATGCGGATGCTTCAATCTCAGGACAATTGTGGGAGCACAGACAAGAGTCAGCTGATGAAGTCATCTGTGAATATGGCTCACAGATGAGTGACCAGCAGGAAGGCAAGGTGGCACCAGAGTCCTAAGCAGGATCAGAAACATTTTTATTAGCCATAAAAGAGCCTGTTCCGCTGATGATATGTAGCAGTGCTCACTGAGTAGTTGTAATTTCAGGTAATTAGGTTGTAATTCATAATTTCACTGTGTAATGGAGCTGGTTGAGATGAGATGATTTCCATACTATAGAAGGGTGAGAATCACTAGGTTGGGAAAGCTCTACTTAATGAGCTTCATGCAGTTAGTCCCTGTGTAGTTTTTGGAAAGCTGCCGTCTCAAAGTCCAGGGTTTGTAGATATTTTGCCGAGAACCACACCTCTTATTGGAGACTTTATATGATTCTTCTTAGAGCCCTCAAATAATCAGAACCTATTTACAGCAAATATTTATTTCTTCCTATAAACTGAATTTACATGGTGTTTTATTGTTAATGGCAATTTTGACTAGATGGAAACACAAGAGACCACAAAATAGAAGGAAAAAAAATCCATCAGCGTTTCCATTTCTCGGTAAGTGTGATAGGTGTGCTATTTTCTCTTTTGTTCTATAACCCACTAAAGTACCTGGATATGATTATCAAAAGGGTTGCATTGGAAAAGGCCAGCATTTTGGCAATCTTCCTTTTCTTTTCTTTTTGTTTTCTTGTTTGTTTGTTTTGAGACAGAGTCTCGCACATCACCTGGGCTGGTATGCAGTGGCGTGATCTCGGCTTGCTGCAACCTCCACCTCCCGGGTTCAAGCGATTTTCCTGCCTCAGCCTCCCGAGTAGCTGGGATTACAGGCGCCTGCCACCACGCCCAGCTAATTTTTTGTATTTTTAGTAGAGATGGGGTTTCACTACGTTGGCTAGGCTGGTCTCGAACTCCTGACCTCGTGATCCACCCGCCTTGGCCTCCCAAAGTGCTGGGATTACAGGCATGAGCCACTGTTCCAGGCCAATCTTCCTAATTTCTTACCAGCTTTTTGACACATTGAGTCAGCTTCTTTCATGACAGCCAAGAGCTAGCCTTTAAGCAGCCTGGCTTCCTCATAGGTCCAGGGAGGCTGGGGTGAGTAAGCAAATACTGGTGCCCACAGCCAGAGTTGCCTCACAGTCTCCGTGGCTCAAGTGTGTGTAAGGCCCTCGTAAAGTAACTGGGAGCTGTGTCCACGGAAGCGGTGCAAGAACCAGGGTTCTGGGAATTCTCTGCTTTGGATTCCCCCTAAAACTCCCTCAGTCTACAGAGAGGAGGGGAACACAACACCGGACTCAGGTCAAGGTAAACGCACGCATACCACCAGCTTCCTCTTTTCTGCAACAAGCTCATGGTACCTTCACGTAGCATTAGAATGCCAGTAGAGTGGGTCTGTGAAACCCTAAGGAATCTGGCCCCCACGTTGCTGTTTAACCCACTGCTGGTTTGCATGGGAGTGGGGCTAGGCTGAGGACAAGCGTGGACCGAAGGCTACAGGAAAGTGGTCTAACCAACAGAATAATGACAACTGCCTCCCCTAATAAAGCCACCAGATCCCAAATTTTGGTACCTAGAGTTAACATCAATGTAGACTTGGGCAAGTTTGTTAAAGCTTTTGTGGGCCTCTGTTTTCCCATCTCTAACAAGGGTATAATAATAGTACTTACCAGCTAGGATTCTGGCAATGATGAAACAAAATGCGCATAAATCATCGCCCATCACAAATAAGTGTTTGAAATATGTTCTGGGCTGGCAGAGCATGGTGGCTCATGCCTGTAATCCCAGCACTTTGGGAGGCCGAGGCAGGCAGATCACGAGGTCAGGAGATCAAGGCCATCCTGGCTAACACGGTGGAACCCCGTCTCTACTAAAAATACAAAAAATTAGCTGGGTGTGGTGGCAGGCACCTGTAGTCCCAGCTAATCCAGAGGCTGAGGCAGGAGACTGGTGTGAACCCAGGAGGCAGAGCTTGCAGTGAGCTGAGATTGTGCCACTGCACTCCAGCCTGGGCGACAGAGCGAGACTCCGCCTCAAAAAAAAAAAAAAAAAAAAAAAGAAATATGTTCTGGGCTATTGTCATAATTTAGGTTTTCAAAATTATTTATTTTTAGAGTTTTAGAGACAGGGTCTTGCTATTACCCAGGCTGGAGTACAGTGGTGTGATCATAGCTCACTGCAGACTTGATCACCTGGGCTCAAGCCATCTTCCCACCTCAGCCCCCTGAGTAGCTGGGACTATGGGTGCACACCATCACATTTGCCTAATTTAAAAAAACAATTTTTTTTTTTTTTTTGGTAGATAAGAGGTCCTGCTATGTTACCCAGGCTGGTGATTTAGGCTTTGAGTAAGTCCTGCTTTCCCTTTAGAAGTATCTCATTTTAGTCTGAGGAGGGTCTAATGTGAGAGGGGTTCAGTCTGCAAATGTTCACAGAATGTCAATACTATCAATATTATTAACAGAGCCTTTCCTAAAAAGAAGCCCTACTGAGCTTGCACTGGTAATAAGCAGCTCCCTGTGGAAGTGATTTCCTTCACGGGGTGAGCTGGGGGTTTTGGAAGCGTGCCAGGCAGTGCCTCCATGCCTTGGGAGCCCCGGGGTGCCTGCACCCTGGTGGACTCCACCCTCCCTCCTCTTCTAGCTCAGATGACCCTGGTGAAGGGACAGTACAGGGCAGGCTCCACAGAGCAGGCAGCTTCCCCAGGAGACGCTGGGCTCATCACTGCTACATGGTGGGCCCAGGAGGAGCAGGCTGGGCATGAGGAGAAGGCAGAAAGCTTGCAGTTCTTTCTCTCAGTTCACCTGCAGAGAGGAAGTAGAGGACGCTTGGAGAAGCTCTTGGCCCATGTCCAGTGGGTGACCAGAGGACACTGCCTCCCCCTTCCCTGTCTCCAAGTGCTGACCATGATCATGATGTGGGGGAGTGTGCCGTGGTGCTACACCCCATTCACTGACTCTGGCTCATGGAAAGGCCTGGACAGACATCCTCTGAAAGAACTTCCCAATGATTCTGACACACACGTGTGGGGTCACCACAAGATGGATGAGTGAAACTGCCTGTTTCTCTGGAACTCTGATTCATGGCCAAGCTTGGCTGGTATCATGGTCAAAGCATGTAAATCAGCTGCATCAGAAACTTGTACTGTTGAACCAACATCCACATGCTCCTACAAGCTCCTAAGCCCCTTCATGGTTAGGTAAAGCCATTTGCCTAGTTCTGGTCAACAGGCAGGGCGCAGAAGCATTTAAATGCTGTGGTGGATGGAATACTATGCAGCCATAAAAAAGGATGAGTTTGTGTCCTTTGTAGGGACATGGATGCAGCTGGAAACCATCATTCTCAGCAAACTATCGCAAGAACAGAAAACCAAACACCGCATGTTCTCACTCATAGGAGGGAGATGAACAATGAGATCACTTGGACTCGGGAAGGGGAACATCACACACCGGGGCCTATCACGGGGGCGGGGGGAGGGATTGCATTGGGAGTTATACCTGATGTAAATGACGAGTTGATGGGTGCTGACAAGTTGATGGGGGCAGCACACCAACATGGCACAAGTATACATATGTAACAAACCTGCACATTATGCACATGTACCCTAGAACTTAAAGTATAATAAAAAAAAAATAATAAAAAAATAAATGCTGTGGTGGGAGCTTTTGAGTGGGCTCTTAGGTGGTAGACGGCCAACAGTCTGAGTTTCTGAGTGAATGTATGGATCAGAAATGTGCACCTGTCCTCTAACCTGCATTGAACATATGGTACGGGCAAGAAACAATGTGCCATGCCACTGAGATTTGGGAAGTGAACCTGTTACTGCAGAAAAACCTAGCCTCATACTGACTAATATACCAGTCACACAAAAGACGAGCCACCTGAGCCTCCTATTTGGAAGGAGCACACTGAAGCCAGACCCGGCTCCTCTCAGCTCCCTCCCATGCAGCTAGATGAGAGCTGGGGAGAGCTAAGAGGAGCAGTGTTGAGACAGAGCTTGTTTTTACAGAACTTTTATGGATTTAAACTCAGCTAATATTGGCATCCTCTTCCTTATCCTGTAAAGAAATTCCTATGAAGAAATGGAACAAATAAGAAATGAACAAAGTTCAATAAAGGACAAAAAAGAAGACTCAGTTTATTTGTGAATACCAAACCGTTAAAAGCTGTGAGATACAGATCATTCTCTATGATCCATACTTTTTTGTTTTTGCTTAATTTGGAAATTAAAGAGGACAAAGAAGAAAAAAGCAATCACATACTTCCACTGCCCAGATTTAACCTGTTATATTTTAGCATACTAGTGTCCTCTCTATTTCTATGTATATACTTCTGCATATGAAAAATTATACAACGATATGAATACATTCATTTAAAAAATAAATTAGAACATTATAGAGAAGTTTAAGGTCCCTTTGAGGCCAATATAACATATTATCATTATGATGTTTGTTTATATTTTTCTGGTCTATTTTCAATATTTTTATATACACACATATGAATATCTATGAAATGGAAATTTATACAGCTAGAAATTCATAATAAGGTACTATTTTGCAGTCTGCATTTTCTCTATATAGCCCTGTGGTCGAGAAAAGCAACACCGAGGGGAGGTAGAGTGGGACCAGCTCAGATGGGACCATGGCCAAACGAGGCTAAAGGAGATGTGAGGGAAAACACGGATGACTATTTAACCTCTATAAGATCACAACAGTTACACTTCCAGGCTGGTCTCAAACTCCTGGGCTCAAGTAATCCTCCTGCCTCAGCCGCCCAGAGTGCTAGAAATATAAACGTGAGCCACTGCACCTGGCCAAGGGTGACTTTTATTTGGTTCAAAATAGCATGTCTCCTTGTCTCTTGAATTGACTGTGGCAATGAAGCCAGAAGCCAGACTCCCAGGATGACAGAAGCCCGGGAGAGACAGATGGAATTCATTCCCAGACACGCAGAAAACACCCAGGTAGAGCACACTGTGTAAGGAAGAAATTGTTAACACCTTATGACATGAACATGCAGAAGAATTTTGTAATTCTGAAGAATTCCTACAAAATCTAAGAAGGAACTGATGTGGCCGATTTGTGTTCAAGTCTATGATTCAGTGGGACACAGTTTCATGTGCCTGTGGTCACATCAAGTTTGCTTTGCCAAACACAGTGCGGAAAGCACGGATTATTTTTGCCACATCGTGGTTGACTTAAACAAAGTAGCTAAAAAAATGGGAACAACGTGGAGAAAGTGGTTCCTGCCATCACGCGACTCTCTGGGGAGCTCTCAGGGCACTCTCTGTGTTTACCTGTCCCCACCACTTGACATATACCTTTGCAATGATCTGTTTACTTGCCTGTCTCCCCAACATCCTTGAAGCCAGGACTGTGTCCTGTTCATCATTGTAACCCCTCTGCCTGGCACAGAGATGACTGACCATGTTTATGAAATGAATGAATGAATGAAGAATAAAGTACTTCCTTTCTAGAGTAATTCTCCCTTGCCTACATTAAGCCCACTTCTTCATGTGTGAGGAAATACATGGCTGCATTACAGAGCATACAGAAATAAATGATTGCCTCATTCAATAATGAACTAGGACCAATAATAAAATTGCCTGTTGTTCCTTAGTTACTGCTCTGCCACTAGCCCAATTTGTTAACTGACTACATTAAAGATCTAATTTAATTAAATCTTGAACAAAGCTCAGAAGATCTACAGAGAGCACTTTGCTTAATTACAGGCGGGGTTCAAGCTCCAATCCTATTGATCTAGTCAGTTAAAATTCTATACAATGAATGTGGGCAAAGAAAAAAAGAAAGTGGTCCCAGCTGCTCGTCAGGGAACTTTGATGAACTGTGGATTCAGAGCTGCTATAAAGACAGCAAAGGCGAACCAGCCTTGTACTCTGTACTGTCATAGGGATGAACAGAAAATGGCACCTCAGTTGCTCTGCAGAGCTACACATCGTGAAGAACAGAAGACAATGACAACCACAAAGGACAGATCCCTCCTGAGGGAAATAAAGCACACTTGGTGGGTGGACGGGTGGCGGCTGGAAGAAGACTTTCGGCACTAAAAGTCTAGTAAACAGGCATTCAAATGCATCTAGTACACTTTTTGAGATCCACACTCATCTTGAAATAAAAAGAAATAAATCCAATTCATGGTATGTATATACATTCCTGAGAGTATCTCTAGTTGAGGAAGAAATAAAAGTTAACATCATTTGAAGGTAACTGAAATAAAAACTATACAAAACCACACTAGTTGCACAAACTTATAAAAGGTAACAGATGTGACTGGAAGAAAGGTTTTGACTAAAATGTGTCTATGTGTGTAGGCCTGTATGTGTGTGTGTGTAATTATCCAATGTCCACATTAGAGTTCTTCAAACATCTAAGGATTCCTATTTAAAAAAATGACTGAATGCCAAAGACTCATAGGGACTTGGCAGGTCAGGCTATGCATGACCCAGGCAGTCTGGCCCCACAGCCCTGGTACCTAGTGCAGTGCCTCCGCACTGTGCTATTCTAAATACTGACCTCCAGAGTTGGAGAAAACAATGGAAAGTGGGGAAGGGGACTTTTTACTTTTTGCTAGTCAATCAAGGGCTGGCAAATGAGAGAAGAAAATTCATTCTAAACCACAATATGTAATTACACTGAACACCAACAATTTCCCTCACAAAACATGCACCATCAGAATGCACACGCTAAGAGTAAGTACATACCTAATTAGGGCATCAATCATAATCATCGGGGAGTATAACCCAGGAAATTACAGGTGGCGTGAGCTTTAGTGCTAAGCAAATTTCGTCATGTTGCCCAGATAAAGCCTTTGCTGACTAGGATGATTTACACCTGCTGATGCAAGGATGGAGACTGGCATCCGATATAGCTGCATACTGAAAATATGCTTATGCACGTGAGTTAAGACAAAATGATGTTCAGATATGAGAGGCAGTAGTGCCAGCCTTTTAATTATGACATTAGCACACATGAAGAAGAGTTGATAACATTTAAAAATAGTAATTTCTTCCATATTTTTCAAATGAGGAAGAGTTGATAACATTCAAAAATAGTAATTTCTTCCATATTTTTATATAATGGCAAGTAAGAACACTTACAAATGGATTAAAAACAAAACGATGTACACATCCCAAGATTGTTGAAGGATAGAAGAGCAAGTTATTTACAAGGTCTTTTTTACGGCTAAGGGAGCAAGAGTAATGGTGAAGGATGATGAGACCCACTAGATGTATTTTTCCCTTTTTTTTTTTTTTTTTTTTTTTTTTGAGATGGAGTCTCCCTCTGTTGCCCAGGCTGGAGTGCAGTGGCATGATCTTGGCTCACTGCGACCTCCACCTCCCAGGTTCAAGCGATTCTCCTGCCTCAGCCTCTCAAGTAGCTGGGTCTACAGGCACACAGTACCATGCCCGGCTAATTTTTGTATTTCTAGTGGAGACGGGGGTTTCATCACATTGTCCAGGCTGGTCTCGAGCTCCTGACCTTGTGATCTGCTTGCCTTGGCCTCCCAAAGTGCTGGGATTACAGGCATGAGCCACTGCGCCCCTTCTAAGTCAACTTTATCTGTGTACAAAATTAGCAGTCAGAGCACAACTAGAAAACAAGCTTCTAATATTGCCAAGACGGAGAAAGAGAGTCAAGTAAGTCTAGTAATTCAAAGTGAAGTTCAGAGGGAAGTGTTTGAGGAATTCATTGCTTTACCCCCCTACCCAATCATAGATCAAACTCACAGCCAAACACAGAAGTGTTTGTGGGTTCCTGGGATTAAAAACTTCATCTTGGAAAAACTAAAGGCTTTAACAATTCTGCCAAACATTTCTATCCTGAAACATCACCTCCTTCAGTAATGGATACATGTCCTAAACAAAATGGTACTCAAACTAGATCAAGCCCTAGGGTGAATAGCAGGAGTCACACGTACACATCTGTAAACACAGAGACATACACATAATATGCACGCTTAAAGAGATGCACATACACACATACATGCATGCACACAATGTATTTTAACTTCAGTAAGTCTGCACCAGGAGAGATGACATTCTACATTAGATTCAGTATAAGTAAATGAGAGCAGGTGCTATAAAGCTAAATAAAATTTTATAGAAAAAAATTAAAAGGGGCAAATTCGATATTTTTTTCAAATTCTAAAGACTATTAGTTTATCTTAAAGAACATTTTAATTGAGCTTAGAAAAGACGTGTTTACCCTGGAAAGTTTAAAATCACTGCCCCGATGTAATTTTATCAACCAGTCAGATTTAAGATTCCAGAGAAAAGTGTGTGTTTTTTTTTTAAATCTTACCTCTACACCTTAGCGATTTCAAACTACTTTCAAGAATGACTTCATAACAAGAAAGACACAGTGATTCCCAAGATTACAAATGCCACAAAATTCTCACGGTGCCCTTGGTGCTACACATCAGCCTCTCTCAGCCCCATGCCCGGGAAGGGCCTAGCCATTATGGATGCAGCACGCTCACCCTCCTCCGGAGCCGGTCCCGCTCTTCCCGGATGGCATTCATGGTGGCCTTGGTCCGGTTCAGCTCTTCCTCTTTGCTGCACAGCATGGCGGTCAGGCTCTCATTCTCTTCCCTCAGCCCAGCCAGCTCCTTCTCCCACCGAGACCTCTCTTCAGCCAGGTTAGGATACAGGTCCCGGCCAAGCACCCCCTCAATCTCCTCAACTGTCTGTAAAACACAGCCCCAAAGAAAAGTCAAGTAAATATCCTTGGGGAAAGGGGATGGGAAGAAAATAGGCTGAACAGGAATAAATGTCCACAGAGGAGTGTGTTCTAGAACCACTTTGTTATTAACAGTGATCATGACTAGGGATACCCCAAAGTTATCCTGTTCCCAATTTCAGATGAGGCTCTGTCACTTGCCTGGGGTACAGTCTGTGTTACCCAGCAACCTTCAGAGTAAGAAAAACAGTGAGTCCTCTCCTGGCAGCTGAGTGTCTGTGGTGCTAGCTGACACATCCACACAATGCTTATTTCCTTCACTTGAGTTCTAGAGTTGGTGGATACACACAGCCAGGCAGAAGGCCATTTAGTGATCCTGGTAATGTGAGGACAAACATGAGGTTGTAAACTGCATACAAAATCTAACTTGAAGCTTCCTAAATTATAGGCCTCCGACGTGCCAACTCAGCGATAAGATAGGTCACATTACCATTTCCAGCTTTTAGTGCCACATCCAAATTCAGATGGTGCAAATGAGGTTCAGTCTCAAGATGTGAAAGGCAAAAATAAACCTCATTGACACAGAAAAGAGGAAGCTCATTGTGGAGATTTCTAAGACAGCAGGGATTAAATTAATTAATAACACAGCTTCAAAATGGAAAGGAAAATCTTAGTAGCACATACAGAGCTTTAAAAAATTCATTTAAAAACATTTAAAGGAGAAGAAACATGCATAATACTAGGAAAAAAAGGAAGAAGTCATTCTGCTTCACATTTACTGTCCTTTGAAAAAGGAAGCACAAGCCAGTGGATAATGAAACAAGAGGGAGAATTACTATGCAGAATACTATGTGAAGAGATGGGATAAGAAACCGAAGGCTGGCCGGAGGTGGTGGCTCACGCCTGTAATCCCAGCACTTTGGGAGGCCCAGGCGGGTGGATCACCTGAGGTCAGGAGTTCAAGACCAGCCTGACCAACATGGTGAAACCCTGTCTCTACTGAAAATACAAAAATTAGCTGGGTGTGGGGGCGTGCACCTGTAATCCCAGCTACTTGGGAGGCTGAGGCAGGGAGAATCACTTGAACCTGGGAGGTGGAGGTTGCAGTGAGCTGAGATCACGCCACTGCACTCCAGCCTGGGCGACAGAGTGAGACTCCATCTCCAAAGAAAAGAAAAAAAGGAAGAGGAGAGGAGAGAGGAGGGGAGGGGAGGGGAGGGGAGAGGAGGGGAGGGGAGGGGAGGGGAGGATGCCTCAAATACTAAAAAACATCACTCTTAGATGCTCATGTTGGTTCTCAAATCTTGCTGCCCCTTTCCCCATGTGCTGCTTTGTCTTTCCTTTAAGTCTGGAGACTCTCATCCTACTTGGCTCTGCTCCAGACCCTGTGGCTTTGTCCCTAGCTGGTTGATAGAGGCCCTTGGCCTCCTCCTTCCCTCTCAACCCCGAGGCTCGGGCTAGACCCAAGTTGACATTACAATCAAATATAGGGCCCAGGAGATTCCAGAGAAAGAAATACCAGCAACTGCTTCTCCCTGCCCTGAACCATATCAACTACATATTTGCAATTGAGATGAAGAAAGATGGAAAACCAGCAGTGTTACAAACATGTATCATGGTTTACCTTGTGACACCACAGTTCTTTTGTGCAATCCAGGATTCCTACTGACAGAAACTTGGGCCTACATTTTCTCTTTATGGGCTCCTCCTAGACTTTTAAATTTGAATTGCTATGCCCAGGTCACTAACTTATGTCAAAGGAGTATCAAGATACTAGAGGCTTAGTATCAATAAGCCTTGACTTTCCCGTCATTCACAACAAGTTTGTGCAGATGCAAAAAATTCCTCTCACCATCTCAAACAGCAAGAGGAATTGATGAATGGACGCCTGAAATTGTATAGAGGCCTTAGAGCTTTTCCAAAACTTACAGCTTAAGAGTGCTCTATGATGAACCACACTAAAATGACATGGTTCAATACTAGCAGTCGAATCGTTTTCAAGTAAATTGTCCTTTTTACTGCAAAGCCAGTGAACCTGACTGCTGACATCATGACTTTTTCTGAAAGAATTCAGCCCAACCAAAATTTCTAGGGTCCTCATTTCTACCCCATGGCCCAATCTATTGTATGGCTCTCATGGAAACTTTCATCCCTAGTAAGTATTTAAGAAAACTGCGCTTCAAGAGAAGGATTGGACCATTTCCCTTTGAGAACCTCACAGGGCCTCACAGAGGGCGAAGAAGGTCTACCTTAATCGCCAGGTCGCAGTGCTCACTGGCCGTGGTGAGCTGCTCGATGTGCCTGTCTACCTCGGCCACGGAGAGGCTACAGCTGCTCTTCTTTCTGCCGCAGACGACATTCTCCAGCCCCGTCAGCACCCTCTGCAGTTCTGAGTTCAGGTCACTGCAGTTGTCTGTGAGTGAACGAAGACAAAATGTGTTACACAGGGCAACAAATGCTCTCTGTTTTGCTTACCATGAGGGACCCATTCAGGTAACGGGATGGCAATGGAGCTTGACATTTCAAAGCTCATGCCAGCCTGCCTAACCTCACAGGCACTGTCTCTGAGGCTTAGAGCCAGTGCAAAGCTCTTTTTATTAAGCAGTTTCAGACGATGGTCATTTTCTGAATTCTCTTGTCTTTCACTCAAAGCAGCCACATCTTGAGTTTCTTTGGTAAGAACAAAGAAACGCCCAGAAGAGGCTGTTGGCACTTCCAGAGCCTCTGGTCAACCTGTCTGCTCAGTCATTCAGACAAGCACTAACTGCGGAAAGATCCCGTAACTTTACTAAATGTAACAAAAAGTCTCAGAATGAGCAGAGATGCTAGGTATTTTGAAAAACAGAAACTGTGTAAGAGATAGTCCTCGTCCTCAATGAGCCTAAAACCAAGACTTTTCCATGACAGAACCAATCAATATGCTCCACCATTGCAATTTAATCCATGTTCTTTCATCGGGGAAAAAAAAAACTGTTCTAACAAATTCCTTATTGTTCTCCAATAAGGCAACCAATTCTAATCATTTGATTTTGACTTAAAAACTTGGGTTGCTTTGAATTGCTGGACATCCAGGGCCTGGTCAGAGAAGTAAAAAAATAATTATAATGTGACCCAGATGTATCTCAGAAGACAATTTTGTTGGGGAAAAAAAACTCCCCTTAAAGTCAAATACAAAGTTTGTAACCAGCTATTTTGGATTCTGTCTATTGCCACGCCATTCAATTATTGTTGCAGGGCAGATGCTGACTGATTATATGTAATCTTTCAGAGTATATTCTTCCCATCCATCCAGCCTGACCCTGCATGAAAGTTGCTTGGTGTCTTCCATTTTCTTCTTCTCTGCTGCATGCTTCTCACCACAGGTTCCATGGACTCAAATGGTCAACTGCTTTTGGGACTTACCTTTGGAAGGCTTCAAGAAAACTCTTGGCACAACAGGAACAGGACTTCTCAGAATGTTTTAGTCAACCTCATCTGGTCGCCTCTATCTGTAAATTACCTAAATCTAGAGAGATCAGCCTAAGGCTTTCACTCCAACCAGTACACACAACTATTCCACCTACTTCTCAAACCTGTTCCTCCCTGATCTTTCCCATTTCCATGAATAGCACCTCTATCCACCCAGTTACTCAGGTGAGCTCTGAGGCAACCTTCCATGCCTTTGCCTGACATACTAAATCCAATTCATCTTGTGACCACAACCTCCAAAACTTATCATCAAACTAACCTCTTATTACCATCTCTACTGACACGATCCTGCTTTAAGCCATCATCATCTCTCAACTGGACCATTGTAAATCTCCTACCTCCACTCTCCCTGTGGTCACCAAAGTTAGCCTCCTAAAAGCACAGATCAGAACAAGTTATTTTTCTAGCTCAAACTGTCTAATGGCTTCCCATCATCATTCATGTAAAGTCCCAACTCCTTACCAGAGTCTGTAAAACTCTGCATGATCAAGACTGATGTGCTCAGTTCAGGCTGCAACATGTTCCTGGGGAGCTTTTATAAACTACAGATGCCCAGGCCCCACCCCAAACCAATCACAATCACAATCTCTGGGGGTGGGGCTTGCACAATGGCAACTTTAGGTTCCTCAGGTAATTCTACTGTGCAGTCAGAGTGAGAACCACTGATCCGATCTTGCCTCACCCGACCACCTTCCCCTGTTCACTATGCTCCATTCACACTCCTTCCCCTCATTCACTATGCTCCATTCACACTCCTGGCCTTCTTTCTTCCCCTGGAATATGCCAAACTCCTGTCTGCTCCACGGGTTCCTTTTCCTCTGCTGTTTCCTTTGTCTAGGCTGATTTCTTAAAATTTTAATTAAAAAAATAAAAATAAAAACCCTCCTTTTTAGAGACAGGGTCTTGCTCTGTTGCACAGGCTGGAGTGCAGGGGTACAATCTTAGCTCACTAAAGCTTTAAACTCTTGGGCTCAACCTATCCTCCTCCCACCTCGGCCTCCCAAGTAGCTGGGACTACAGGTACACATCACCACAACCAGCTTGTGTTTTTATTTTTGTGCAGAAATAGGGTCTATGTTGCCCAAACTGGTCTCAAACTTTTGGCCTTAAGCGATCCTCCTGCCACAGGCTTCCAAAGTCCTGAGATTATAGGCATGAGCTACCATGCCTGGCCAATCAAATTTCTACATATTGTTCAGCTCTCAGCTCAAATGCTACCTCCCAACAAGCTCTTCCCTATCTAAAGCATGGAGTTTCACCTCCTCCCTTGCCCAGTCCCTATCTTCTTATCCTATTTTTTTCATGGCAATTAGCGCTATCTGATTTGACTTATGTGTTTGTTTTCTCTCCTCTACTAAAACATAAGCTCCAGGAAAGAAGGGACTTTGATCTTCCTCACCATTGTATCTCCAACACAGAATAGGGTAGGCAGTCAAATATTATTTTTTAAATGAGCAAAGGGAAACACCACATCACCATTTATTTAATAAACAGGAAGGCTATAAACAGACTCTATAACAGTATGTTTTTCTTTTTCTTTTCTTTTCTTTTTTTTTGAGATGGAGTCTCACTCTGTCTCCCAGGCTGGAGTGCAGTGGTGCAATCTCAGCTCACTGCAAGCTCCGCCTCCTGGGTTCAAGCGATTCTCCTATCTCAGTCTCCCGAGTAGCTTGGAATACAGGTGTGTGCCACCACACCTAGCTAATTTTTATATTTTTAGTAGAGATAGGGTTTCACCATGTTGGCCAGACTAGTCTCGAACTCCTGACCTCAATGCTTTTGTTCCTTGTTATGGACCTCGACTTGAGCTGCTAAGAACTAGGATGCTCATCACTGCAGAGGCCCTCTGGAGATGGAGGAGGGTGGACACCACCCACTGGAGGCAAAGGACCCAAGTGAGGAGCAGAACTCCTCAGAGAACACACCAACCAGCCTCTGAATGACCATGTACCCTCTGGTGCAGGTCTCCTGGTATCCAGAGCTGGTGTGAATACGCTCTCCTGAGTTACGTGCATTAAGTGCTCATGAGTGAGATGCTCATGAAATATTCAGACATTCTGTGCTGATTTCCCTAGCACAGGTCCACCTCATGCAATAATCACACTGGAAATGTCTGCTGAGGGGCTCTCACAGCAGGGCCGGAGGGGTGGCAACAGTTGCTTATTGAGGGTGCTGGGTTACAGGCAGCAGGAAGAGGGGCTAGGCATGTGACCAGTATTTCTTTCTCATACTTAAATTAGGCAGTTGCCGAGCCCTGACTCAGGCCAGAAGCAGAGTGCAAAGACGGGTAAGAGACTAACCTTAACTGTGAGAGACTCCCATATTTACAAGGCCACTGCCCCGCCTCTCTGCTGCCCACCACTACTGTAAGGAAAGTAACCATAGAGGCCAGGCGCAGTGGCTCACTCCTGTAATCCCACTACTTTGGGAGGCCAAGGTGGGTGGATCACCTGAGATCAGAAGTTCAAGACTGGCCTGGCCAATATTGTGAAACCGCATCTCTACTAAAAATACAAAAATTAGCCAGGTGTGGTGGCACACACCTGTAATCCCAGCTACTGGGAAGACTGAGGCAGGACAATCGCTTGAACCCAGGAGGTGGAGGTTACAGTGAGCTGAGATTGTACTCCAGCCTGGGCAACAGAGCACGACACAACACTCTATCTAAGAAAGAGAGAAAGAGAGAAGGAAAGAAGTAAAGAAAGGAAGAAAGAAAGGAAGAAAGGAAGAAAGGAAGGAAGGAAAGTGGCCAGGTGTGGTGGCTCATGCCTGTAATCCCAGCACTTTAGGAGGCCAAGGTAGGCAGATCACGAGGTCAGGAGTTTGAGACCAGCCTGACCAACATGGTGAAACCCTGTCTCTACTAAAAATACAAACATTAGCAGAGCACAGTGGTTCATGCCTGTAATCCCAGCTACTCAGGAAGCTGAGGCAGAAGAATCGCTTGAATCCGGGAGGTAGAGGTTGCAGTGAACTGAGATCGAGCCATTGCACTCCAGCCTGGGTGACAGAGGGAGACTCGGTCTTTAAAAAAAAAAAAAAAGAAAAGAAAGAAAGGGAAGTAACCATAGGTAACACAGTGTAGACACAAGACAGAGAGTTGGCAAGATGTGAGGTCATTTATGTTGATGCACAGACTCTAAAGAGTATCTGCCCTTCAAATCAAGAAGGGCTACACATGCTTTCTTTGGTCACAGGAAGCTGAATGTATAAAAACACAGGTGGGGTGATGAACCCCACAAACTCCAGTTTGTGCTGCAGAGCTCTGCACTGTGGCTTCACACAGGCCCACCAGTTAGCACTTGGCTGTCCATTGCTATTTTTCCCTGTTTGGAGCCTCACGGGAGGATGAGGAGACTGGGCCACCTGGAGCAGGTATTCTGTGTCCCCTGTCAAAGTACTATCTCAAGGTACCAAGCACTCATCACCACTCATCCCCAGCATCCACATGGCTCCAGAGAGAACTGTCTTTCAGAGTCTGTGGCATAAGGTGCCACAGTAGGTCCTAAGTATGGGAGCAGAGTTGCTGAATCATATGGTAATTCTATGTTTAACAAAAACAACGAAAAGCAATGACTCAAATAATTGTACCCCAACGTTCATAGCGGCATTATTCACAGTAGCCAAAAGGTGGAGTAGCCCAGGGGTACACTGACAGATGAAGGAACAAAATGTGGTCTCTTAATACAACGTAATGTTATTCAGCCTTAAAAAAAGAAATAAAATTCTTTTACATGCTACAACATGAACCTTGAAAACATTATACTAATTAGAATAAATCAGACACAACATGACAAATATTTCCACTAATACGAGGTATCTAGAAGAGGCAACTGCGGAGACAGGAGATAAAGTTTACCAGGGGCGGGGGTGATGCAAGAATAGGGAGTTATTGCTTAATGGGTACAGAGTTTACGATGGCATGAAAATGTCCTGGAAATGGGTGGTGGTGATGGTCACATTAACTCTGTGAATGCCACTGAACTGTACACTTAGAAATGATTACCATGGTAAATTTCATGTTTATGTTACCACAATAAATATAATAAATGTATTTCAGTGAGTAAAATGAGGAGATATAAGCAAATAGGCATATGAAACGGAAAACAGTAACCTTCAGGAATGGCAGTACATTCAGAAAAGATTTGAGGTATTGTAATTTAATTTAAAAAAATTTTTTCCCCTGTGGGTTGGAGAGCAGGAGAAGGAAGAAAGAGATACGGGAAGTCTAAGGACGAGGGGGAGTAATGTACTCTTTAGGAAAACCCTGGCCCCCACTGCCACGTAACTCCACGAAGGGCAGCTGAGGAAGGCCCACTGGCTTTCTCCTTCAGCCTCATTGTAGTTTATTTTTTTATTTTAAAAATTATTATTATTTTTTTTCCAGAGGCAGGGGTCTCATTACATTGCCCAGGCTAGTATCGAACTCCTGGGCTTCAATCCTCCCACCTCAGCTTCCCAAGTGGCTGGGATTACAGGCGTGAGCCACCTGTGCTGTGCTTTATACATCAAAGGAAACCGCTACTATGTCCAGGAGACAGAGAGGAGGCCTTTGGTAGCAAATACACATTCCTTTAAGTGTATTTGTACTGTGCCTCTTTCCAAAGAATTTGAGGTTGCTTATCACGAGCAGTCACAAATAAGGAGAAAACACGGTGACTGGATCAGGGAAAGGCTGCGAGCAAACGGAGGCTGACCCAGCTGAGGGCTGACTCCTCCAGCCAGCCTTGAGCTTCCTGGCAGCCTGAGCAAATATGAATTATCTCCTGACAGAAAGGAGGAAGCATTCTGGTTTCACAAGGGAGACAAGGTGTTTTTGGCAACAGAGACTAGAAGGATTTGGGTACACGGTACTTCATACGTGGTGTGAAGTGATGTGACGCCAGTCTCCTTAGCTAGTTTCACACATATGCAGATTTCATATGGTTTCTTCTTATGCTAACCTTCAGTTAAAATTAAAGTAGACCATTTAAAGTACAAGATAAAGGGAACTCTGGGGAGCGCTAGGCTCACATAATCTTGGCACTCAGTCTTCCAAGTTGTCTGATAAGACTGAACAGGACCCAGAAGACTGGATGGAATGGACCTCCCCCCTTTGTCCAGCAGATGCAAACCAGTCATCTGCAGCCAAAGATGTGCTTGCATATGGGGTGGGGTTATGGTGTCTGGCGTGGTCTTTTTTTAATTTTTAAAACAGTTTTTGAGTTAACTGTCAACATTTTAAAAATTGCTAAAATTTATGGCTATTCTTGTAAAATGAGAAGATCTGACAATGCTGGGCCCAGCTTCTCAACCACAGCCATCTGCGTAGGGGCCAGCCGCAGACCCCGGGACTCCGCACGCCCAACCCACGGTGCTCCTCCGCTCTGCCCGCCTCCACCCGAGTCAGTGGCTCCTCCTGCCCTATTCCTCTTTTCTAAATGCAGTTTTTCTCAGTTGGCCTCCTGATAAGAGCTCAAGAATACACAGCTCAGGTTATATTTTTCTAATGAGAACAAGAGCCTTAGGTTTTTATGTTGCTGTTTGGGGAAAGACCCACATACGGCAGGTCCTCAAATAACATTTTGTTCAACATCGTCTCATTATAACATAGATGAGGAGGGAAACACGGATTCCCAGCTGGGGCCACTGTCTGTGTGAAGTTTGCACATTGTCCCCTCCCCATGGCTGTGTGGTTTATCTTTGGGTATTCCAGTTTCCCCTACACCCCAAAGCTCAGCACGTTCGGTTCATTGGTATGTCTAAATAGCCCCAGTCAGAGACAGAGACAGAGACAGAGAGACAGAGAGAACGAATGTGTGTGTCCTGCGATGGGATGGCACCTGGCCAGGGTGGGTTCCCATCCAGTACCCTGAGCTCCCGGGATAGGCGTCAGCTACCTGCGACAGTGACCTAGAATAAGGGGTTAAATAATTATCTCCCTTATTTTTATTAATCTGCCCTAAATGTACATATAGCTCAAGTTTATTCCCATGTTTAATATTAGAAGTGTTTTGGGTCTCTATTTAGAAATTCACTAACATTTCTGTGACCACAAATACACTACAGGAACTTAACTCTTGATTATATGAATTAACCATAAATGTGGTATCGTTACACGTCATTTCATTTAAGGTTGCATTTTCCAGGAACCTATCAATGACACTGAGGACTTACTATACTTTGGAAATCTGGAAAGGAGGTAAGAGGACATTCATGGTTATGAAAACTAAGAAGGCTAATGAGCCTTCTTGCTTAAACACACACAGTGGGCAAAGCTGATTTTCTTCTTTCTCACTTAGGATCAGCTATGCCTATGACCAGAGTTGACACCATTAACTACGGCAGAGTTGGTTCATTTTGAATCAGGTGTTAAAAGTTGCTTTTTTAAACAAACAAGCCCTGTAAAAATCCTAAGTCAAATAAAAGTGCAGCTCCAACAACTGAGATGTTACAAACACTCCGCTGGTCCACCTGATTCCAACCAAGCAGTCCCCTCTTTACCAGAATGACTTTGCTCCAAAGTATGGTTCCAGCTTCCAAAAGCACATGTTCCTGGGGATTGGTACTTGCTTCACACTAGTAGTTAGGTATCTGCCTGGTTTGGAAGCCTTCCATGCTGGGTCTTGATTAAGCTTTGCCTTTGATACGGCTTGGGTTTGTGCCCTTGCCCAAAAACCATTCTGAATTGTAATCGCCAGTGTTGGAGGAGGTGCTTGTTGGGAGGTTACTGGATCATGGAGGCAGACTTCTCCCTTGTTGTTCTCGTGATAGTGAGTTCTCATGAGACCTGGTTGTTTAAAAGTGTGTAGCACCTCCCCTTTCTCTCTTTTTCCTCCTTCTCTGGCCATGTAAGATGTGCTTGCTTCCCCTTCACCTTCTGCCATAATTTTAAGTTTCCTGAGGCCTCCCCAGTCATGCTTCCTGTACAGCCTGTGGAACTGTGAATCAATTAAACCTCTTTTCTTTATAAATCACCCAATCTCAGGTAGTTCTTTATAGCAGTGTGAAAACGGACTAATACAGCCTTGAAATCTCATTTTCCAGGAAGCCTTCCCAGCCCTTTGGCACTCAGCCCTAAAAGTTGATGATTTCATTCATTCAACAGTGTGTTCCCAGAGACTCGCAGTGCTGGGCATGGAACGTGTGCTCTACAGACACTGGATGAGATTAACATGTAAAATCAATGGAAGACTTTTTATAAGCCAACTTTTTAAAGTCCCAAGTTTTTGTTAATTCACTTGTTAATCAAGTATCATCAAATTTAAAACATATCAAATGACATTATCACAGCCTGCTAATAAGGTAGAAAGCTTTCAATTAAGATCCCCAAGGTAGAAAGCTGTCAGTGAAGTTAGAGACATAAGCCGCTGAGAATTTTAGCCAGGCTAAGAAACAGAAGCATCTGTAGGCCTGCTACAATGTGTGCTGTAGCAGGATTGGCCATTCACCATATCCTTGCCGCCTCCTGAGGGCCAACACACACCACCCACCCCTCTTTTCTGACTGGGCAAACACCATGCCTGGTAAAGCAATTCAAGGTGGAAGAGAGACCTACAGATTCTTTCAGCATCAATACAGACTTTCTGTAAAGGCAAGATGTTATATCCCAGGGATGTAACAGTTCAGATCTTGTTGTAGCTCTACAGCTGAAACCAGGAGGGCTGTTGTTTTTTTTTTTTTTGAGCATTCCTCTGTACTCTGCATACAGCAAGGCCCTCTTTAATTCCACTGAGGAACAAACACAAACCAAAAAAAAGTAACATAGAAAATTAGAAAACAGAATAGTCATCTTTTAGGGCTGAACACCAAAGAGAAGACTGAAAGGTCTGGGAGGAAGGGAGAAAGAGTATCCATAGAGGTTACCTCTTGCTTTGTGTCCCATGTTGCCTCTGTCTACCTAAGACAAGAAGACTTATGAGAACAATGTTGTGGTAGTTTAAAAACTCCTCAATATCACCTGTAATGGACAAAATGACATTAGGACCCTCCTGCTGCAACATGGTAATGAGGACCATAACCCACATATGTTCTTGCAAAAAAAAAAAAAAAAAGGTTACCCTCAAATCTTATAAGAAAACAATCAGATCATCAGATTGAGGGACATTCTATTATACCACCAACTGACGTCCTCAAAATGGCAATGTCACGAGAGACAAAACAGCAGGAGGGAGGATCTGTTCTAGATTAAAGGACAGTCAAAAGACATGAAAACTACATATAATGTGTGAGCCTTGACTGGATCTGGGACTAAACAAAAGCAACCAAGGACATTAATGGGACAACTGGGGAAATCTGAATATGGACTGTGGATTGTCAATGCTTCATCAGTGGTAAAATTCTCAGGTGTGATGAAGGTACTGTGTTTATTATAGGAGAAGGTTCCTTCTTGAGAGGTTTATGCATATGGCTTTAGGGAGTGAAGCATCATGATGTCTGCAACTTTCAAATGGCTCAGAAAAAAACGTATACACAAACACAAATGTGAGCAAGAGAGAAAAAAATCAAAATGTGGCAAAGTGTTAACAATTGGTTGATTAAGATGAGTGGTTTATGGAGGCTTGTTTTACCTTTTCTGTAAGTTTGAAGATCTTTAAAATAAAAAGTTGAGAAAACACTAGGCAAGAAGGTCTCACATGGTCTGGATATGCTGCAGCGGAGATTTAACATGGAGAGCACAACATGACCAATTCTCAGTGCAGCCACCAGAACAGGAGAGCTCTCCTGCAAGTATGCCTTCCACATCCAAATGATCACCAAATACACAGGCACAAGTTGACAGGGACAGGAGGCAGAGAAATTCTAGGCAGAAAAGGGCAGGGACCCTGGTGAAGCCCCACCCTGAAGCCTAGAACCATGGCCCAAAGTGAGAATATGCAACCTTTTTTCCCCACTGGAATGCTACCTTTTCCAAAATCACCCATGGCCCACCCCGCCCCCCATCCTATACCCATAAAAACCCTGACCCAACTGGCAGAGAGCAGAGAAGGGAAGAAGAAGAGAAGCAGCTGGATGTCAGAGACTGTGGTTTGATGTCAGAGAGCAGCAGCTTGACTTCAGAGCAATGGCTTGACACCATTGCTTTGGAGAGGAGTCCGGCTGAGGACAGCCAGAATCCAGGGGAAGATTACCTTCCCATTCCATCCCCCTTCTAGCTCCCCTTCCTGCTGAGAGCCACTTTTATTGGCAATAAAATTCTCTGTATTCACCACCCTTCAATCCTTTGTGCGACCTGATTTTTCCTGGATGCCAAACAAGAACTTGGGTGCCATGGGTGCAGATGCTAAAGGGTGTCACACTGACCCTCTGCCTTCAGTGGTGGAGAGCAACTGCCTCACATGAAAAGGCAGAGGGCTCACTGAGCTGTTTAACACTTAAGCTGCCCACGAACGGCAAAGCTAAAAGAGCACTGTAACACATGCCCTCTGGAGCTTTGGGGGGTCACAGGTCTTCCCCCGAGATGCTGCTGTGGGGCCATCCCGGAGTTTTGTCCTGCTGATGCTCAAAGGCACTTGCTCCGGCCCCTGCACCCACTCACCTGCGTGCTCCTCCTCCCTCGAGGGGTTGAGAGCTGCGGACTGAGTAAGCGAGGCACCCCTGTCACGAGGCCTGAGAAGGGGTCAAGGACAATTTCCTCTTTCAAAGTCAGGGTGGGGGGCCTGAGAAGCGCAAGCTGCTACCCCATCATATTCTGACTATAGATCTCTGTTTCTTTTCTCAAAGCAATCGAGGCTGCATTTTCAGAACTTCTATTTTAGCAAAATCTTACCAGCTGGAGATTTGTTTTCATTTTCACTGTTGTCACTTTGGATTCCTGACACAGTTTGTTTCTGTGAATCAACAAACTTGGTCATAAATATGAAGGGATAAGGAAGATTACCTAACATCAACTCCAGGAAGCTGTCCTCCAGGACTGCGAGCCTCTACTGGCCTTGGTGTCCATCTAGGATCCCCCACTCTGCTCTGCGACAGCACCTCCACATAACTCCTAGCCATCTACCTGCAGCCTCAGTGGCAGAAATGTTCTGCAAGTGGTTTCTGCCAGAACTTTTCTGGAAGAAAAGTTCTGTTTCACACATATGTGAAAAAAAGTTCAAATCTACTTATCTGACTACTGATCACCTGAATTGGCACAGCTTTAAAAGAATGATACCCAGTTTTGCAGAGGATGGGAGGAAATATTTGGGGTAAAGAGGGAACGGCAACTGACAATATACAAGAAAAGACTTAATCATTCAATACCTTTGAGAAGTAATCCTGAAGAAATAGAAGTATGTTTAGAGGATAAATTCCAACCCCTTCACTGTGCCTCCCTGGCTTTCTGTCATTACTGACCGCAGCCCAACTCTCAGGCCTCATTTCTGCCCACTCTCCCCCAGGCTCACCAACCTCCAGTCCGAATGGCCCTTTCTTATTGCCTGGGTCACCTGCGGCAGCTCCAGATCCCCTTTAGACAGGCTGTCTCCTGCCCTTGAGAACAATCGGTGGATCCTCCATTAGCACTCATCCCAGGCCCTGTGGCCCTCACGCTAACAGGAGTGAGAGGATTTCCATGCAGCCAGGAGGAGGGGGAAGATGTGGTTCTGGCATCCAAATGTGACCTACAAAATATTTTCTCATAGCAGCAATGTTCACACTGATGGCTGGGGATGTGGTAACAACACTAGCAAGGTCCCGAAGTTATTTCCATGACAGATTACATAGGGTTTCTGAGGCTGGTTTCGGCAGCTAACACTCCTTTATTGTAATGCTGGTTTTAAGAGAAATTATGTCATGAATTTCAAATAACCAAAACAAAATCAACCTTAAAAGACATGGTCTGTTTAGAAAATAAAGACTGTTTATGTTAATAATAGGAGTTCATGAATCCCAAGAACTGTGGGAGCTCATTTTGAGAAAAGGCTGTAGATTAATGCTTTTCCATTTCCATCTTATACCCCAAGTCTCTTCTGGGGACTGAAAAGTTATGCAACAGCAGACTGTGGGGGAAATATTCCAAAGTAACACAAACTGAAGTAGAAAAATAACCTTTCCTGCTCTCAACCCTGGTTACTCTAAGGAAGATTCTGGAATGACTTTAGGGGGTTCTCCTCAGTCGCTTAGCTCTGTTACCATTTGCAGACAGGTCTTATTTGACCAGGCTCAGATCCCTGGGAGAAAACACACAGTCACCCCAGCCAGTGCTCCAGTCAATCAGTGTTCAAACTGTTACCTGGTTCTCAGGGATGATCCACATTGTGACCCTCTCCAGAGAAATTAAGTTGCCCATATAAAGAAAAGAAAAAGGTAACAAAGGGCTTGGCCTGTTACATCAACTAGTTAGAGTACAACTTTCAGTCTGGTCTAACCTTTTCAGTCTGTGGACTAGAGGATCACTGACTATCTAGCTACCTCATTCCTAGCAAAAAGCGAGTGTTCTCCAGACAGCCTGCTTTACCTATGTAAACAGTTCTCTCCATGTCTGCAAAAACTGTTTTTGGAAGAGGCAGGGCTGCCTTTCCCTGCCCCGACCCTCTCTCCTCACTCTGAGTGGCTGCTTGACGCTTGTAAACACTTTTTCCTGAAGCCATTAAGCCTCATGAGCCAGTAAGCCAGGAAAATCTGGCTTTAGCATCAAACATATTTCACAGTCACAACTGCACCAAAAAGCCAGGTTTCATGTGTAAATTCTTCCTTGGTTGTCCTCCAAAACCTACTCATACAGAGGAAAAATCTAAGTGATCACACCAGAAAGCAAGGTATTCTATGTATAGAACACCTTGGGGTATGAGTAGAGTTCAACCCTAAGGGTATAAATCTCAACCCTCAGGGTATAATGGTTTCATATTTCAATCCTGAGGGTATAATAGTTTGATAGTGCTAAATTCCAGAAAAATAAAAATTTATCACCTAAAATCAAAAGAGATCTCAAAATAACAGAACGATTCACTGGCTGTGCAAAGGCCCATACAATCAGGGATTTTGTTTTGGAAACAATTGCTCCAGAAAAGCACTGCTGTTGCATTAACAGAAGTGGGAAAATGATCCGCAGGAAAGGACACCAAACATGCTCTAACGTGCATGATGCAATGAGCCTGTGTGCACACATCTGTGCTCTGCTCTATTGCAATACCCAGAATCATTGGGTCCAAGAGTGTTGTTTCTATTTTAATATGAAAGGCCACAAAATCTGACTGCAAATGCTTCGCTATTAAGCCAGGTGCTTGTGATCACACAGCTGCTCCCTAATTCCCCCATAAGCCCTAGAGACCTCAAAGGACTGCAGTAAGCAAAGGAAATCAACACTGGCATGTCTTCCTGTTTAAACCAAGGACTATCAAAGGAAAGCCATCTATAGAAACACAGGCGACAACAATAAAAACAACTTCTTGGCTTTGTGGCCTTGGACAAGTGACTTACCCTCTCTAAACTCCATTATCCTGATTTTACAGAAGAGGAGCTCTTCAGGGCATCCTTCCGGGTTGGGGATTAAACATGAGGGATGCATGTAAATGCTTGACACAGGGTAAGTGAGTAAAGCATGTTACCTGGTATATCCACCCTCTCTTTTAATGGCAAGCCTTTGCCAGATGGAGGACATAAAAATTCTAAGCAATGACTCCTACCTTGGCTTTGTCCACTTAATTACCTTTATTTTCTGAACAATTGTGTGACCAGGTTTGAAAAGAGGGAATTTTTTAAAAAAAAAACATGCAACGTGACAGAGGCTGGAATCTTTTTCCTTTATTTGACTGCTTAGGTAAGTCAAAGAACTTTTTAATTGGATCGTTTATTCCTCCGGGCTTGGAAGACAGTGCCCAGGAGCTAGCCTACTGAAGGGGCAGCTGGACTCTGATGGGTAGGGTATGAAAACAAAAGAAAGTGTATTTTGATGAAGCGAATAGGTTGGACTTAGTCCTATTATCTTTGGAGATCAGCAAATACACTGCAGCAAATTCTGCAGCTCAAGAAAATCTCTGGGTTACTAATGCAGGTTTGCAAATATAGCAACTATAATGAAATGGCTATTTTTAAATGATTTCCTATAATGGTGCTTATATATGGAAGCTTTTTTCCCTGTTGAAGAAATTTAATTGGAAAATGGCAAAGGAATAAGAAGAGGCAGACGGCCAGTTCCGCTGAACAAACACACGACTACGCTGTGTGAGCAGCTTTCATGAACTCCTCCTTGTTGTGCCCAAGTGTTTGTCCTCCTGGGGGATCTGGCAGAGCTACCCCTGCCTGGTGCACCCTCCTCCTCACGGGCTCCGACCCCACTCAGTCCCCGGATTCCTGCTCGGCTGTGACCTCTGGGAAGCATTCTTCCACGCTCCTCCCCGAGGTTATCACCAGGGCCACTGCAGGCCTGCTATGGAGTCTTAACTGCACTGTGAGGTCTTCCCTGTGGACCTGTCTGCATCCTCCAAAGAACTGTGAGCTTTGGGATGGGGTTCATTCACTGCTGCTCAAGTATGTGAGTATCTCCTATGCGCAGGCACTGCTATGCTGATCAATTAGGCAGGTGAAGTCCCTGCCCGCGTGGAGCCTGCACTCTGGCATGACAGCCAGATAAAGCTTGATAACACACAAGGAAGAGAGTATAAACACAATCCATCCTCAGGGAGTGCTCCATGCTATGAAAGAAAATGAAGCAGGGAAAGGGAGGCGAGTGGCTGCAGAAGAGTGAGGGATGAGGCATGACTCTAGAGGGGAGGGCGGGGGTCCTTTGCAGAGACAGCTGCTGAGGAAGGAGGGCTCCAGGCGGAAGGAACAGCCAGCACAGAGCCCCGGGCAGGAGAAGCAGCTCAGGCTGGAGGAACAGGAAGCCAGGAGGCCAGAGTGGCTAGAGCTGGAAGAAAAACAGAACAAGTGGCCAAGGAGGAGGCCAGAAGCAGGGAACACCCTGTTGGCTGCGTGCTGGGAATCTACAAGTAACTCTAGGCTTGAAGGATTTGAGGGTGGGAGCAAAGTGACCTGACAGCAGATTCTGTCTTTTATCCCCAGTACCTAGCACAGCCCCAAGTGAGTCTGCTGACTAAATGAGAAAAAAAGCTTCTATGTGTGGACAGAGAACACGTGTCAGCACTGGGCAGGGAAGGTCACTCCCCTCCAGGAACTCAGTCTTCTCAGGAAAGAGGCTACCACCAGTTATAACTAACCCATGTGTTTTTAAGTGAGGGACAGAATGAAAAGAATAGTTTGGGAAAATGAGGATGCCCGTGGCGCCGACAGGCGGACGCTGGCTTCTGTGTGAGGACCATTGCTACAGATACCACCTCATGTCAGGAGGTCCAAGAAGTCCCACAGGAAAGACATCCATGTAAGTGGGTTTATCCCTGCACTTCCCAAATGTATTTAATTATGGAACTTTGTTGGAGTGCAGGTCACTTATTAATTCCATAAAATACAATTTGAGAGAAGTGAATAGAGGGATCAGTATAGGGTTGACACTCTACAATGATTAGCAATTTCCAGGCTGTTTAAATCTGTCTGGCTGCCTAAGGCGGAAGACAGAGTCCTGAAGCTTGGGGCTGCCAGGGTTAGAGATTTATGATGCTTGTATGAAGTCAGGATGTGAGTATGAACTTAGCATGCTGGTATGAACTTGGCACATGCATGGTCTGGTTGCAGGGAGTTGTGTGTATTGTAACATAAAGCCCAGAGTCTCGGTTCGGTTTAATTGGGGGAATTGTCTTCACTCCTCATGATACTTCTGCCTGGTTTAAGCTGCTACCAACATACAGCTGTCAATGGCTTCGATGCATTTTATTTGGCCTTAGATGCAATCCAGACTACTGATCGCTCCTTCCTTATTAGAGCCTCTTCTGCCGCAATGGCTTCCAGAATACCACTCTCCTCATTTTATTCCTTCATCTTTGGCTGGCTGACTGGTGGATTGGTTGATTACCTCATTCATTCATTCCCACTACTATCTTTAAACACGTTATGTGCCAGGCCCTGTGATAATCTCTGAAGATATACTAGGAGATGAAACAAACATGCTTCTGCCTAGTGGAATTTAGTGGGAGAGTCAGTCAAGCAAATAAATACTATTATGTAATTTAAAATGTCAATGTGATAGTAAGATACAAATGGGGCAATGACAGAGTCAACAATTATTACGTGCAAACACCCTGATGTCTCCCAGCTGCTTTTCTTCAGCCCAGGTCTCTCCTCTTGGTTTTTTTTATCTGAATACCTACTGCCTTCTGAAGTATCTCTGCTCAAATACTTCAAGACACTATAAACCCATGGACAAACAGAACACACGATCTCCACCTATCATATAGTTCCTGCCCCAAGCAAAACAAAACTCAAAGCAAAACCACGGGGTCCTATTTCCTATGTGCCCTATTGGTGAGTGGCCCTGTTGTCCATCTATTGTGCAAATAAACTCTTATGGGGCATACACACCCTTCCACCTTCAATCGCTTTCCAATCCTTCAGCAAATCTTGCCAATTTTACGTCTTTATTAAATCTCAGCTGCCACCACCCTAATCTGAGCAACAATTTTGCCCATCTAGACTTCTGCAACAGTTTCCAAGCTAGCCTCCCCAACTCATTCTTCATCTATGGATTCTTTCTCCACACTACAGAGTGATTGATTCAAAACGCAAATCTGATGATCTCATTCTCTTCCCCCACTATTAAAAAATCTTTCAGTAGCTTCTTGTGGATCTTTGGGTAAAGACCAAACATGGTCTCTAGCATGGCCTGTAAGACTCTGCGTGGCCTAGCTCCTGCCTACCTCTCCAGCTCCCCTCTTGTACCTCTGTGTCCTCCATCCATGATGATCTTCAGTCACCTCCTTAAATGCATTCCTCTCCCTCACTGGATGCTATTCTCTTCCTTGACCTGCCTAATTCCTACTGATCCTCCAGATCCTTCCTTCCTTCCTAGAGGAAGCCTTCTTGTAACCCTAGACCGAATCAAATTTCTTTGGATACACTCTCATACTACGGTGTTCCATAATGTTGCAGCACTTATAGGATTTTAATTAAACTCAAATATGTAATATTTGATTAAAATCCCTCTCCCCAACAAAATTTTAACTTCCAAGAAAAACTCATTATAAAATTCAAGAAAACTGACTATATGCACTCTTCTTTCTCCTGGTTCTTCTTCCCTCTCTCCCATACATGTAAACATGTCTGTCCTGAGATATGCTGCTCCTCCCTCTTTTGACTCCACACCCTTCGAACCACAGGGATCACTTTAGCCCAGATAACTTCAAAGCCTCTTCCCTAAACCTCAATCTCTTTCCAAATATCCAGGTAGGCAAGACCAGTGGTTTTGTAACATTTTGACTGCAACCCAGTTAGAACATTCATTTGGCAACTTACTGCCTACAAACATGCAAGAAACAAATTTCATGAAACAATACTGTCACTTGCTTTCCTATTAGCTTTCATTTAAAAATACTTTTTCGTATAATTTCAAGACCCAATAGGTCACACCCTACAGTTTAAAATACATCGTACCAGATATTTACATATGGATATTTCTCTACAACCTCAAACGTAATATGACTATTTCCCAACTCATTTCTCAACAAAACTTCCTTACTAAGGAATATATGATCCTTCTCTTAGTCACTGAGGAACAACACATTGGAGTCATTTTGGACTCCTCCTTCTTACCCAACCCAAGTAGTTGTTAAAACCTCTTGGGGTTCTTCCACTGCAATGTGTTGGCCCCCATCCCATCCCTTCCATTCCCACCATCATAGTTCAGATATTACTGTAATTTGGAATGCTGTAATAGCCTTTTAAACTGCTTCCCTACTTCCAGAATTTTCAAATAGAAGTGACTTATGTTTGAATCACAATTGTATCAGAGCAGAAAGATTCAGTTCCATTTTGACCAACAAAGTAATGTGTAAGGGACTGAAATACATGTGACTTCATCCACTCAGTAAACTCCTTGAAAAATTAAATTTTCATTCAGGCTGCCTCACATTTCTAAAATTTCTATTACAATCCAGAAACCAAACTCTGGGTTGGTGGTAACGACAGGCAGACTCACCCATGTCAGCAGTGACCATGGTAGACTGGTTTTCGGGGATAGAGACAGAGGTCTGGTCTTGGTCCATGCTTCGAGAGTCCTCGTTGACCTCGTGTTGGCTCTGGCTGAGTTCTGATCGCAGTTCTGAGTACTCATCTTCCTCCCTGAGAAAAAAGGAGAGTTGGCTACCACTGACAGAGGATTTAAGACAACCCCTAGAGAATATGTCTTTTAAGGACAAGAAAAAGACATTCAGAGAGAAAATAGATTTCTCCCCCAGGCCACATGGACCAGGATTTCTCCCAGCCCAAATAGATGGTCACACCTATGGTCAGCGAGTGAAGCTGAAAGGTTACTTCTGCGTCCACATAACATACCCATGTACCGAACGAGATTCATCTATCAGCCTGCAGAAACTCTTCCCCTCTAAAGATTCCTGAAGAAACGAGATTTCTTCACCTCCTCAAATTCCGAGGGGAAAAAGAACTAAGACTGCTAGCACTGAGGCTACTATTGAACCAAATAACTAAGAGTCTAGCACACAGCAACGGCATGCCCTACCACGTGGAGGGCCCACAGGAGCTTCCTTCTTGAAGGAGGCTGGAGGTTGGAGATGGGGTTGGAGCTACTGAGAAACCAGCACCTCATCTGTGCAGATCAAACTAGACATTTTGGAAAGATATATGGATCAGCATGCCCAAGAAAGACGAGGCTAACTTCCCAAAGAAAGGAGGTAGAATTAGGGGGTGGGAAGAGAGGATGCAATGAGGAGAAAACGGAACACTGAATGAAACAACACCACTCAGTGGCCTATTTCCTTTAATTTGCACTTGCTAACAAGAAGACAACATTTAAACCCCATCGTGTTTTATTTGTATACACACATCTACCTATTCTCAGCCCTTCAGGGGTCCCTCAACCTCTGGTCTCTTCATTGTACTATCAGCAAGCTGAGAAACTTAAAATTGCAGTATGTATTTCAGAGCACGTGCAGTGTCCCCTTCCCACACTACCACCACCACACATACATTGGACACAGGGATGGAGACAGCAAAATTAAACCTCTTTGAAGGATCTATTTTGCAAGTAAACAAGTAGGGGAAACTGTCAGGGGATTTAACTGGGAGTGGAATGCCCACTTAGGTCTGCTCAGCCTCAAGGGCAGGTTGTCTGTGAAGAAAGCTAGGAATCGGAGAAATCTCAGCTTGGCATTCATTTTAAGTTGTCAACAACCAGAGAAGAAAGTCTACAGTGTTGGATTGTGGGTGGACCAAGATGATGAGTGGTGATCTTTAGAGTTTAGGGAGGCAAGCGGGAGACACATCTATAAATCAGAGAAAGGTGAAGAACAGAAATCTTGGTTCTCTCAAGATATCAAATTTCTCCCAGGAAAGGGATTCAGCTGAGCCTGTGTTTTATAAGGTATTGTTAATAAAAGCTACCCAGAAATCTGGAAAAGCTTTATGTAGATATAAAGCCCCACAACATGCAAAATATGAATTAGAGAGTGGTGAAGACAAAAAAAAAAAAAATACAGACTAATGTTCTATGAATAAGTTAATTATTAGACATCTGCAAGCAAAAGTCAACAATAATTAGGTTTAGGAAAGAAAACGATTAAAAAGTACTCTTAAGTGCCTTTTTGGTCTACGGGACGATTGTGCACTGATAGATACATTAGCTCTCCTTTCAGTCAGCACTTAAAATTCAGATTTTAGTTAAGGGGAGATTTTGTGTATGATGAATAAATTACCTTGCTTGCATGGCCAACGTAATCAGCTTTGGCTCAGCCGAGACTTTTTTGCAGCCAAGAAAGCAAATGATAAATGCTACTGCTGTTTCTTTGGTATAAATGGCATTTGTAAAATCTTTAATAGCCACCTTAAACCCTCCTGGCTTGCCAGATTCGAAAGTATACAGTTCCTGCCAAATCTCCTGCTTTGTACAGAATTACTTCTAGAGATTACTAGGATGAACTTTATAAAGGAGTGAATTGAGAAGGTGTGGGAAAGGGAAGCTGTTATTGTAGAAACATTCCCTACTGAGGTCAGAGCACAGTCTGAAGGAGAACCGTATTACATTAGGCAGTAGGTTTTCTGTGTCACAACATGCAAACTAAAAATTCCCATTCAATGTATTTGAGCACCAAAACAAAGACAGGACCACAAACACTGCACAGATTCTGTCTTCAAGGAGACAAAGATGTTCACAACCCAAGAAGGATGCTGTGGGTGAACACAGGTGGAATATCTGGGGCTGCCAGTGGGGAGTGACCAGAGAAGACCTCCTGGGTGGAGAAGCACTCAAGATGAGTCTCAAGGCAAGTAGATTTCAGTTAGGTCACATGTGTGGAATAGCACAGGCAAAGGCTCAGAGGAGCTGCAAATGTGCAGAACTTGGAGGGGAACAAGTGGTTCACTATGGCTGAAACCAAAATATGGCACAGGATGGAAACATAAGGATGGAGAGGCACTCAGACTACTTGTTGACTGGGCAGTTTGAGCAAAAGGAAAACATATTGCACCAGAGGATGCAAATAATCAGGGTTAGATGGAAGAAATAAAAATACAATGTGGAAAGTCTAGGAATTCAGGGGAAGGAATAAATGTTGCCAAGATCTTGTGTGGAAACAGATAAAATGAGAAGAGGAGAAATGCATTCCAGCTATGGTAATCATTGTAAGTATTCTAGAACTAAAACAACACATGCCAACAAAGTAATAGTCATTAGAGGTGGAAAGCTACCTTGTGAGAACAGGGAAGATCTTGTGCCACAAAGAATGAGGTATAAAAAGGTTAAACTGAGCTTAAATATTACAAAGTTCATGCAGCCCCGTTGGGTCTCCCACTGACTTTCGTAAAAAATCATGGAGCTGCATATCCTTATCTCTCATTGGCATCATTCCTGAAAGGAGGCTGGAACCTGGGACCGGGAAATGACAAATTGTAAACTAACTCGATTTGTGATTGCAGTACGCATGGCACACTGATGACCGGGGGTCTTCTCTACCATTCAGGAGCACTGTTCCATCAAGAGCAAAGGAGTAAGTAAAACACACTAAGAGTCCCTGTCAGTTTTGCAAAGACGAGGTTTTGAGTTGTGCTTCTGCAGTGGCTCTGCACAGCCTTGGGGACGCCTGGTGAGGCTGTGTGGCTAATGACACAGCACAACAGCATCTGAAGATGACTTGTTTGTTGTATATACAGGCATTCTTCTCAAGCAATAACTTATTTCTTTGGGGAAAAAAATGCCTCCCCAAAAAAACACCAACTGCTAATGCTGGTGATGAAAAGAGGAAAATGTAAAAACACGGAAAAAAAAGTGGCCATTTGAAACCAGAAAAATAGCAGCTCTGATAAAATGATAAATGTTGAAAGTGACACTCTGTAGTGGTAGGTTTATAATCATGGAATGACAAAGTTCTCAGGTGTCTCTCCTTGGAACATAAAGGGTCAACTCACAGGATTCCAAATGCATATTCTTTCATTCACTTAGAAGTGTCTGGGAAGTGCTTCCAAGCTGCTTTAAGAGATGCGACGATTAATGCTTGCTCCTAGTTTAAACAACATAACAAATGCTCCTAAGGAGGCAGGCATTAGATTGTACACTTGCCTATGTAACGACCAGCAGTGGCAGAAAAGTCACAGGCTGGCAGACTGGAAGGGATTTTAAAGACTGTTTTAGCCAGGACCACTACCTTTATTTTACAAACAAGACAAATGGGGCTTCGAGAGGCAACTTACCTAAGATTATGCAACTACTAGCACAGCCTAATTCCTAAATTTCACACCAATGGGACACTATGTAGTTGACTCTTGAACAACATGGATTTGAGCTGCATTAATCCATTTATACGCAAATTTTCTTTCAATAAATGTATTTGAAAATTTTTTGGAAATTTGTGACAACTTGAAAAAACCTCAGATGAATCGTGTAGCCTAGAAATACAAAAAAAAAATTTAAGATATGTCATAAATACATGAAATATATACATTAGGTTGATGCAAAAGTAATTGTGGTTTTGCTTTTGAAAGTAATGGAAAAAACCGCAACTGCTTTCACACAACCTAATAGATACTAGTCTATGTGTTAACTGACTGCTTATGTTATCTGTAAGGCTTCAAGTCAACAGTAGACTTTTTTTTATTATTATACTTTAAGTTCTAGGGTACATGTACACAACATGCAGGTGTGTTACATATGTATACATGTGCCATATTGGTGTGCTGCACTCATTAACTCGTCATTTACATTAGGTATATCTCCTAACGCTATCCCCCCTCCCCACAATAGGACCCCAGTGTGTGATGTTACCCTTCCTGTGTCCAAGTGATCTCATTGTTCAATTCCCACCTATGAGTGAGAACATGCGGTGTTTGGTTTTCTGTTCTTGCGATAGTTTGCTGAAAATGATGGTTTCCAGCTGCATCCATGTCCCTGCAAAGGACACGAGCTCATCCTTTTTTATGGCTGCATAGTATTCCATGGTGTATATGTGCCACATTTTCTTAATCCAGTCTGTCACTGATGGACATTTGGGTTGATTCCAAGTCTTTGCTATTGTTTGTGAATAGTGCCACAATAAACATACGTGTGCATGTGTCTTTATAGCAGCATGACTTATAATCCTTTGGGTATATATATCCCCAGTAATGGGATGGCTGGGTCAAATGGTATTTCTAGTTCTAGATCCTTGAGGAATCACCACACTGTTTTCCACAATGGTTGAACTAGTTTACAGTCCTACCAACAGTGTAAAAGTGTTCCTATTTCTCCACATCCTCTCCAGCACCTGTTGTTTCCTGATTTTTTAATGATCACCATTCTAACTGGTGTGAGATGGTATCTCATTGTGGTTTTGATTTGCATTTCTCTGATGGTGAGTGATGATGAGCATTTCTTCATGTGTCTGTTGGCTGTATGAATGTCTTCTTTTGAGAAGTGTCTGTTCATATCCTTTGCCCCTTTTTGATGGGGTTGTGTGTTTTTTTCTTGTAAATTTGATTGAGTTCTTTATAGGTTCTGGATATTAGCCCTTTGTCAGATGAGTAGATTGCAAACATTTTCTCCCATTCTGTAGGTTGCCTGTTCACTCCGATGATAGTTTCTTTTGCTGTGCAGAAGCTCTTTAGTTTAATTAGATCCCATTTGTCAATTTTGGCTTTTGTTGCTGTTGCTTGTGGTGTTTTAGACGTGAAGTCCTTGCCCATGCCTATGTCCTGAATGGTATTACCTAGGTTTTCCTCTAGGGTTTTTATGGTTTTAGGTCTAATATTTAAGTCTCTAATCCATCTTGAATTAATTTTCGTATGAGGAGTAAGGAAAGGATCCAGTTTCAGCTTTCTACTTATGGCTAACCAATTTTCCCAGCACCATTTATTAAATAGGGAATCCTTTCCCCATTTCTTGTTTTTGTCAGGTTAACAGTAGATTATTAGTAGTTAAGGTTTTGGTGAGTCACGAGTTATATCTGGATTTTTAACTCCACAGTGTAGGGGTTGGTGCCATTATCCCTCATATTGTTGGGACTTTTTTAACTCTTACTTTAGGTTCATGAGTACACGTGAACGTTTGTTACGCAGGTAAACTTGTGTCATGGGGGCTTGTTGTACAGATTATTTCATCACCCAGCCCAGTACCCAATGGTTATCTTTTCTGCTCCTCTCTTTCCTCCCACCCTCCACCTACAAGTAGGCCCCAATGTCTGTTGTTCCCCTCGTTATGTCCATTTGTTATCATTTAGCTGCCACACCCAGTATTCTGTTTTCTATTTCTGCATTAGTTTGCTAAGGTTAACCCACAAGACATGAGCTTGTATTTTTTATGACTGCATAGTATTCCACGGTATATACGTACCACATTTTCTTTATCTAATCCGTCATTGATGGGCATTTAGGTTCATTCCATGTCTTTGCTATGGTGAAGAGTGCTGCAATGAACGTTTGTGTGCATGTGTTCTTTGTAATACAATGCTTCATATTCCTCTTGGCATATACTCAGTAATGTGATTGCTGGGCTGAACGGTAGTTCTGCTTTTAGCTCTTTGAGGAATCGCCATACTGTTTCCCACAATGATTGAACTCATTTACACTCCCATCAACAGTGTATAAGTGTTCCCTTTTCTCTGCAACCTCACCAGCATCAGTTATTTTTTGACTTTTTAATAGTAGCCATTCTGAATGGTATGAGATGGTGTCTCATTGTGGTTTTCATTTGCATTTCTCTAATGAGCAGCAATATTGAGCTTTTCTTCATATGCTTTTTGGCTGCATGTATATCTTTTGAAAAATGTCTGTTCATGTCCTTTGCCTACTTTTTAATGGGGTTGTTTTTCTCTTGTAAATTTGTTTAAGTTCCTTATAGATGCTGTATAGACCTTTGCTTGATGCATAGTTTGCAAATATTTTCTCCCATTCTGTAAGTTGTCTGTTTACTCTGTTGATAGCTTCTTTTGCTATGCAGAAGCTCTTAAGCTTCATCAGATTCCATTCGTCAATTTTTGCTTTGTTGTTATTGCTTTTGGTGTCTTTGTCATAAAATCTTTGCCCTTGCTCCATGCAGAATGATATTGCCTAGGTTGTCTCCCATAACCCTCATATTGTTAAAGGGTCAACTATAATGTCATGACTGAAGGAAAAGATATTTCATTATTTATTAAAGATTCCTTCTCATTATTGGTTAGGGGTAAAATTATTTAATCAGAAGAGGGAAAAGTCAATGGAAGTATAATTCTTACCATGCTTTCCAGACTTCAAGCTCAAAATACTATGGAGTCAACAGCATTTGATAGACTGTCATGTCACTATCCATATTATCTCTCTCATTTTGGGTACACGTTCATGCCTTCCACTGTATCGGAATGATTTGTGGAGAAGACCCAGATGGTCAACTGCCTGCCTTGACAGCTGTCAAGCTGTCAGTCAGCTGTGGCCAACTAATCCACCCTACTTGACCTGGTGGTTTTTTGGGTGAACTGCATTCTTTCTTAAATTAAAAGTAGACTTGCCTTTAAATGGCTGGCTTTCTTTTAAAGAACAAAGTTTCGTTTTTGTTTTGTTTTGTTTTGTTTTTGTTTTTTAAAAACTATTGGAAGGAAATGTATTCCTTTTAGTTCTCTGAAAGAATCTAGTACAGGAAATAAGTGATGAATAAAGTCCTCATTCTTTCTTCAATACTATCTCCCCTTATTTTTTCAGATAGCATAGAGAAGATCAGACTCATCTATGAATCTTTTGGTGAATAACTGAACAAATGGGATTTGAAATGCTCTTCTATGAATATAACAATCCATTTTTGTCTTAACAAGAGCTCATATAAGATCCATATTCAAGAACTTCCAAATATTAAAAAAAGAGATTGATATAGATCACACAGGAAAACAGGGAACGAGAAATACATCTTCTTTATGGGTTTTATTTTTATTTCATTGCACTATACTTTTTAGACTGTAAATTAATCAGAACAATATGTTTTGCTGGCAGACAAGGAGGTTTTGGTTACAGTGTTTGAAATGCAACAACATGAAGATGAACAGATGCCTGTGTGTTGTTGGCTGCATGTACATCAAGATGTACATGATACCAACAACACATAGGCAACTGTGTGCCCAAAGATCAGGAGAAACATCAAGCTCCTGGTGCAGGCCTGAAATCTTAGCAGTCAGATTATATTACAGTAGATAGAGACTCTGGGATGCTATCTCTCTGTCCTCAAATGAGGGGGCATTTTGCAGCCCCATTAAACAGAAGGGTTGAGTGCCAATGCTGAGATCACAGAGATAGAGGGGTCTGTGCCTTGGGGCTGCTGCTGTATGAGGTGAAACATGTGAGAGAGAGAGTTTAGGATAGGAGCCCAGGCTGTGGACAAATTCCATGGAGGGAAAAGAAGATCTACAGTCTGCAGGGTCCTAGAGGTTTAAGAAGAGTGCCATCAGGAAGGAAACATGGCTTAGCGTCAATGCCATAGAAAGGGACCAATGACAAGAAAAGGTCGCTGGATTTTTCATTTAAGAAATCATTGGTGATTTTCAAGAAAGGTGTTTTAGTCAGCTCAGGCTGCCATAAAAAAATACCATAGACAGGGTGGCTTAAACAATAGAAATTTATTTTCTCACAGTTCTGGAGCCTAGATCCTCCAAGATCAAGGTCCAGCATGGCTGCTTTCTGGTGAGGGCTCTTCCTGGCTTCCAGATGGCTGATTATTCCCTGCGTCCCCATATGGCTGGAAGGAAGAGAATATACATGCAAGCTGTCTTGTGTCTCTTCTTAAAAGGCAATACACCAAAAAACAACCCCATCAAAAAGTGGGCAAAGGATATGAACAGACACTTTTCAAAAGAAGACATTTATGTGACCAACAAGCATATGAAAAAAAGCTCATCATCACTGGTCATTAGATAAATGCAAATCAAAACCACAATGAGATACCATCTCACACCAGTTAGAATAGCGATCATTAAAAAGTCAGGAAACAACAGATGCTGGAGAGGATGTGGAGAAATAGGAGCACTTTTACACTGTTGGTGGGAGTGGAAATTAGTTCAACTATTGTGGAAGACCGTGTGGCAATTCCTCAAGGATCTAGAACTAGAAATAACATTTGACCCTGCAATCCCATTACTGGGTACATACCCAAAGGATTATAAATCATTCTACTATAAAGACACATGCACATGTATGTTTATTGCAGCACTATTCACAATAGCAAAGACTTGCAACCAACCCAAATGCCCATCAAGGATAGACTGGATTAAGAAAATGTGGCATATATATACCATGGAATACTATGCAGCCATAAAAAAGAATGAGTTCATGTCCTTTGCAGGGACATGGATGAAGCTGGAAACCATCATTCTCAGCAAACTAACACAGGAACAGAAAACCAAACACCGCATGTTCTCACTCATAAGTGGGAGTTAAACAATGAGAACATATGGGCACAAGGAGGAGAACATCACACACTGGGGCCGTCAGGGGGTGGGGGGCAAGGTGAGGGATAGCCTTAGGAGAAATAACTAATGTAGATGATGCGTGCAGCAAACCACCATGGCACATGTATACCTATGTAACAAACCTGCACGTTCTGCATGTGTATCCCAGAACTTAGGTATAATTTAAAAACAAGAAAAGAAAAAAAAAGGCAATATACCTTCTTGAGGGCCTGCTGTGGTTTGAATGATTGTCCCTTCCAACTCTCATGTAGAAATTTCATCCCCAATATTGGAGATGGAGTCTAGTGGGAGGTGTCTGGGTCGTGGGGGTGGTGGATCCCTCATGAGGAAATTGTTGCCCTTTCTTGTGGGTGAGTGAGTTCTCACTCTATTAGTTCCCTGGAGAGCGAGCTGTTGAAAGAGCCTGGCACATCCTCCCTCTCAGGCCGTGTGATCTGTGCATAGGCGGCTCCCCTTCCCCTTCTGCCATGAGGAGAAGCAGCCTGAAGCCCTCACCAGAAGCAGATGCCAGTGCCATGCTTCTTGTACAGACTACAGAACTGTGAGCCAAACAAACCTCTTCTCTTTATAAATTACCCAGCCTCAGATATTCCTTTCTAGCAACACAAAGGGACTAAGACAGGGCCCCACTCTTCTGACTTCATCTAACCCTGATTCTCTCCCAAAGGCCTCATCTCCAGATACCATCATAGTGGGGGCTAGGGCTTCAATATATGAATTTGGCAAACGGGGCACCACAGGTCAGTTCACAGCAAGCGGGTTTTGGTAAACTGCTGGAGTCAGAAGCCACACAGCAGCAGTGAGCTAATGAGCAAAGGGGAGATGAAGCAGAGAATATGAACAACTCATGAGACTTGGTAGTGAGAAGCTGATGTTATGAGAGTAGCTTACAGAAAAGAAAATAACCTCCTTGGGAAAGAAAAGATCTTATGTTTAATTTGCTTAGAAATCCTTCTGTATTTTCTTTTCACATCCAGTGAGCTACTGATATATTTTGCCATTTCCCCCATCCCACTGTATAATCTCCCCAAGTCAGATTAACATTAAAAAAAGCCACTCATAACAGTGGCTTTTTTAAAGAGAAAGAGCACATATTACAAAACAGTGCGTGTTGTATGATCAGATTTGTTTAAAATTATTCATGAATAAAATTTTTCAGAAGGCCTTATGTATAAAGTGTTTAGTGTTTAATCCTAGGAGATAGGATTTAGGATGCATTAGGCAGAGTTCGGTTAGGAAAACAAACTGCACTGCATGTTTCAAGTGGAAAGGATTTAACTTAGTTCCATGCCTGCAAAATTGTTGGAAGGGTTGCAGAAAAGTGAGGTGAGCAGAGGCCACCAAGAGCTGTCAGATTTGCCATTGTGGCTGTGATCCCCTCAGAGATCAGGAACTGCTACTGACTTTGCACCACCATGGGCTGAGGGAGAATAGCTCCCACCTCCCTCTGCCTTCCAAACCCACGTGAGTGCATTTCATCGGCACAGTTAAAACTCTATCCAGAACCCAACTGGTAAGAGAGTCTGAGAGAGAGTTCCCTGGCCCTCTTTGATTCTGGGGAGGATAAAGAGAGGGGTGGGAATGGTATCAAAGTGCTAGACAACAGCTATCATAGTCTCTACCCTCTTTAGCTACTCAGTGACCAACTGTATGCACCCTCTTATCCACACCACAATTTCTAAATTGCAATAGCAATGATACTAACCTTCTCTGTAGTCATCCCTCAATTCAATTTAAATAGGTTCATCTTTTCAAAATGAGAGATTCAAAGTACCATCATTTATAGTGTGGGATATAAGGGTTTTTAAAAAATAATTTGATTAATTTTTTATTTTTTAATTTATAATTTTTTCCTTTTTTTGAGTTTTATATTAACTGGAACTTTACAAGGATTCAATTTCCTTAAAATTTTAAACATTATTCCTAACAATAGTATAGTAAAGCGATCTTCACTCTTCTAGTTCAATGACAAATCCACCTAGATATCATGTAACCTACCTACTAAATGATGAGTTTCACCAGTACCAACTCACCCTATCTGAAATAATAGGAGAAAATAAGAGGAAAAAGAAAAGTGCATATGTGTGTGTGTATGTGTGTTTATATATATACACATATACACATATACAAGCAAGAAAATATGCACAGCCTAGCCATCTTTTCTGCTACTGGTCATGAGGCTAGAGTTGATATTTATAACTTCCCTCTACTAGGAAATCCATATTTTATTTGTTTGGCTAGCATCTCAGCTGGTTAGAATGAGTTCTTTACTTAATGAAGTAATCCAGAATCTTTATTCCTCAAGGGCCTAGCCCTTAGTGGACTGACTTGTATTTGGCCTGACCTGTATTGGGTTGTTCTAATCTACTTTTACTACTGGATAATTACTAGAAGGTATCCTAGGTATTCAGACATAGTACTCAGTGTTCCAATTTCCTCTTGATAGTTACTCCAGCCAGTAGAGTAACTTCCTTCTTTGCTTGTTGGCTCAGTGGCATGGGGTGTCCCAAAGGGCCAAACAGGTGGCAGTCAATTGAATCATTTTTGTATTCTCTGATGGAGAACTCGCTAAGATTTCATACTAGCAGTGCTCAAAGTTGCAAAAATAAGAAGCTATAACTTTTTTTTTTAACTGATACAGGATAGATATGTATTTTCAGGGTACCTGTGACATTTTCATACATTTTTACAGTGTAATAATCAAGTCAAGATAACTGAGATATCCATTACCTTCAACATTTATCTTTTCTTTATGCTGGGAACATTCAAATTATTCTCTACTAGCTATTTTGAAATATAAAATATTATAGTCACTCTATTGAATTATCAAACACTAGGTCTTACTTCTTCTATCTACCTTATTTTTGTACCCATTATTCAACCTCTCTTCATCCCCCTCTCCTGCCTACCCTTCCCAGCCTCTAAAAACCACCAAACTACTCTCTGTCTTCATGAGATCTACTTCCTTAGCTCCGACATGAGTAAGAACATGCGATATTTGTCTTTTTGTGCTTTCTGGCTTTTTTCATGTAACATAGCAACCTCCAGTTCCGTTCATGTTGCTGTGAGAGGATTTCATTCTTTTTTTTATAGCTGTTAATACTGCATTGTATGTATCTTCATCCATTCATCTGTTGATAGGCACTGATACTGATTTCAAATTTTGGCCGTTGTGAATAGTGCTGCAATAAACAAGGGAATGCAGGTATCTCTTCAATATAATGATGTCCTTTCTTTTGGATATATACCCAGTAAGGGAATTACTGGATCATATGGTAGTTCTATTTTGAGTTTTTTGAGGAATCTTCATACTGTCTTACATAGTGGTTGTAGTAATTTACATTTCTGCCAAGAGTGTATGAGACTTCCTCTTTCTTACATATCCTGGCCAGCATCCATTATTCCTTATGCTTTTGGTAGAAACCATTTTAATTGGGAAGAGAGAATATCTCACTGTGATTTTGAGTACTTTTTCATTTACCTGTTGGCCATCTGTACGTCTTCTTTTGAGCAATGTCTATTCAGATCTTTGCTCATTTTTAATCAGATTTGTTTTTTGTGCTACTGAGTTCCTTACATTCCTTGCCAGTGGACAGTGTGCAAATATTGTCTCCCATTCTGTAATTTCTCTTTTCACTTTCATTATTTCCATTGCTGTGTGGAAGCTTTTTAGTTTCATGTAATCCCATTTGTCTAGTTTTGCTATCATTGCCTATGCTTTTGAGATCTTACTAAAAAAATCTTTGCCCAGACTCAATGTCCTAGAGCATTTCCTTAATGTTTTCTCTGAGTAGTTTCATAGTTCAGGTCTTATGTTTAGGTTTTAATCTGTTCTGATTTTTGTATATGGCAAGAGACTGGTGTCTGGTTTCATTCTTCTGCATATGGATATCCACTTTGCCCAGCACCATTTATTGAAGAGACCATTCTTTCCCTACTGTATGTTCTTGGTGCCTCTGTCAAAAATGAGATGACTGTAGATGAGTGGATTTATTTCTGGATTCTCTACTATGTTTCATTGGTCTATGTGTCTGCTTTTGTGCCAGTACTATGCTGTTTTGGTTACCACAGCTTTGTAGTATAATTTGAACTCAAGTAGTGTGATCCTTCCAGCTTTGTTCTTTTTGCTCAGGATTGGCTTTGGCTATTTGGGGTTTTTTTCTCTCTCTCTTTTTTTTTGTAGTTCCATATATATTTTAGGATTTTTTTTTTTTTCTATTTCTGTGAACCATGACATTGGCATTTTGATAGGGATTACACTGACTCTACAGATCACTTTGGGTAGTACTAACATTTTAACTCATTTATGCTGGAGCCTTAAATTTTTTTGTGTGTGAAAAATCAGACCTTGGCAATGACCTTGAGCAGTAGGAGATAAATAACTCCCACAAGCTTAGCGTTCCAATAATAGAACACTAGGCACAAATGGGTTAACAATACTAATTCCTCCAATCCATGAACATGGGGATCTTTCCATTTGTTTGAATCCTTTTCAGTTTCTTTAATGAGAGTTTTGTAATTTTCCTTGTAGAGATCTTTTACTTCTTTGGTTAAATTTATTCTTAGGTATTTTATAATTTTTGTAGCTACTGTAAGTAGGATTGCTTTCTTGATTTTGTGTTCAGATTCTTCACTCTTGGCATATATAAATGGTATTAAAATCCACCCAGATATGTAACCTACCTACTAAATTATGAGTTTCACCAATACCAACTCATCCTATATAAAATGATAGGAGAGGCTGGACATGGTGGCTCACACCTGTAATCCCAGCACTTTGGGAGGCCAAGGTGAGCAGATCACCTGAGGCCAGGAGTTTGAGACCATCCCGGCCAACATGGTGAAACCCCGTCTCTACTAAAAACACAAAAACTTAGCTGGGCATGGTAGTGCACACCTGTAATCCTAGCTACTCAGGAGGGGTAGGCATGAGAATCGGTTGAACCCAGGAGGCAGAGGTTGCAGTGAGCCCAGATTGCGCCACTGCATGCCAGCCCAGGCGATACAGTGAGAGTGTCTCAAAAATAAATAAATAATAAAAAAAAATAGGAGAAAGTAAGAGGAAAAAGGGACATGCATATATACATAAAAGCAAGAAAATATGCATAGCCTAAGCATTGCTTCTGATTACAGGCTATAGCTGGTTACAGGCTACAGTTGATATTTACTCCTTCCTTCTGCTACTAGGAAATCCTTATTTTCTTTAGCTAGCATCTCAGCTGGTTAGAATTCTTTATTTAATGAAGGAATCCACAATCTCTACTCCTGAAGGAGTCTGCTTTTAGACCCAGTGGTGTAAACAGAGACCCGAAATAAGAAAATATAAATAAATAAATAAATAAATGAAAATAGACCTAGTGATGGCACAGCTCATGGGTGTAAGACAACTTCTGATAAGATTCATACAGGCATTGATATTCCTATAGGTAGAATTACTTGATTGAGGACTTTGAGTAATCGTAGCTCTCCTGGTTTAGGAGCTGCTGTAAGAATTATGTAAGAATCCAATTTTACTTATTTATTTTTTACCTGCTAGGACTGCACTCAAGGAATCAAAATTTAGATCTTTTCAGATCTAAAATTTAGATTTTTTAGCTATTGTAAATAGAATTGACTTATTTGGTTCTCTGGCTGATTGTTATTGGTGCATAGAAATGCTAAAATGATTTTAATATGTTGATTTTATACCCTGTAACTTTACTGAATTTATCAGTTCTGGAAGTTTTTTGTTGGAGTATTTAGGGGTTTCTATATATAAGATCATGTCATCTGTGAACAGGATAATTCTGTGAACAAGGTGAATTTGACTTCTTCCTTTCCAATTTGGATGCCCTTTATTTCTTTCTCTTTCTGAATTGCTCTAGCCAGGACGTCCTGTATTACAGTGAGTAACAGTGATGAAAGTGGGCATCCTTGTCTTGTTCCAGTCTTTAGAGGAAAGGCCTTCAATTTTTCCCCCTTTGCTATGATATCAGCCATGGGTTTTTCATAGGTTGCCTTTATTTGAGATATGTGTATGAGTCTGTTCTCACACTGCTATAAAGAACTTCCCTGAGACTGGATAACTTAGAAAGGAAAGAGGTTTAATTGATTCACAGTTGGGCATGGCTGGAAAGGTATCAGAAAATTACAGTCATGGTGGAAGGGGAAGCAGGCACCTTCTCAAGGCCGCAGGAGAGAGTGTAAGCATGTGAAGGAGGAACTGTCAACCACGCACAAAACCATCAGATCTTGTCAGAACTCATTCACTATCATAAGAACAGCATGGAAGAAACCAACCCCATGATCCAGCCACCTCCCTCCCTCAACATGTGGGGATTACAATTCAAGATGAGATTTGGGTGGGACACAGAGCCAAACCATATCAATATGTTCCTTTTGTATTCATTTTGATAAGGGTTTTTATCACAAAGGGATGGTTATCAAATTCTTTTCTGTCATCTACTGAAACAATCATGCTTTTTTCCCTTGATTCTGTTAATGTGGTATATTGTGTTTATTTATTTGCATATGTTGAACAATATTTGCATCCTTGTGATGAATCCCACTTGATCACGGTGAATGACCTTTTTTTATTGTGCTGTTGCATTTGATTTGCTAGTATTTTGTTGAGGATTTTTACCTCTATTTTCATTAGTGATATTAGCCTGAAGTTGGTCCTTTTTTGTTGTTGTTGATGTTGTTGTTGTTATTATTATGCCCCTGTCTGCATTTGGTATCAGGGTAACAGAAGCAAAAACTTTTGAAGTGGATTTTTAGGTTTATGCATAAGAAGGGCCACTTCTACTCTCTCAATCCACAAAACACAGCACCATATACTGTTGCTACTTGGGAGCATTTACCACATCTCTAGGGCGTTGAAAAAGGTTACCTTTCAGATGGTGCCATAACTAGGCCCACTATGATTTGGACTGAGTCCATAATGCTACTTATTACCTGACTTTCAGCAACCTGCAGTGTCTGATCCTTGGCTACATCAGCCCTGTAGCTATAAGGGATGGGAGAGTCTTCTAGGGTAGTCACAGAAGGTCCTAGGCACTAAATTGTGTCCCAAAATTCTTTTTTTTTTTCTCTGTCACCCAGGCTGGAGTGCAGTGGCACGACCTTGGTTCACTGCAACCTCTACCTCCTGGGTTCAAACAATTCTCCTGCCTCAGCCTCCCAAGTAGTTGGGACTATAGGCGCATACCACCACGCCCAGCTAACTTTTGTATTTTTTGGTAGAGACAGGGGTGTGTTGGCCAGGTTGATCTCAAACTCCTGTCCTCAAGTGATCTGTCTGCCTCAGCCTCCCAAAGTGCTGGGATTATAGGCATGAGCCACCACACCTGGCCCATGCCAAAATTCTTATGTTGAAGCCCTAATATCCAATGTGATGGTGTTTGGAGATAGGGCCTTTAGGAGGTAATTAGGTTTAGATGAGGTCATGAAGGTGGGGTCCTCATGATGGGACTGGTGCCCTCATATGAAGATACAGCAGAGAGCTTGCTTCCTCTTTGTCTCTTCCCTCCATGTGAGGACACAGTGAGAAAGTGGCCATCTGCAAGCCAGGAACAGAGCCTCAATGGGGAAATAAATTAGCTCGTGTCTTAATCTTAAGACTTCCCAGCTTCCTCAGTTTAGATTCAAAGTCTAGTAATCTACCTCAGAATATGGTTCTCTCTTTTCCCCACTGCACACTCTCCCTATAAGTACCTGCCATTCTCTTTCTTTGAAGGGGTAAAAGGAAAGTTTACTGCACTCACTTGTGGCATGATTGTATACATTTTCCCCTTCATCCAGGGGGCTCTGGTTCTATAACTGGTCTGGTATCCAGGTAAGTGAATTGGATGAGGCCATGATTATCCGTTGTGATGACAAGTAAAGTCTCTGTTCACCAGACCAGAGTTTGCCTATAATGATCAGGTAAAACTTTAGTATGCTGCCCATTTCTATCAGTTCTAGAGATCTCATGCTTAATTAGCCACTACAACAATCCCTAGCAGGTCAAACTTTTTTGACTACTATTGTGACCTTGTTGACCAATACAATAACCAAGCCCACTTTGACTGTAGTTGTTCAGTGGTACCAAGGACCCCATTTTAAGGACATTATCTTCCTGTCAACATTGCTGACTCCTCAGGCTTCTAAACTTTTTCTAGATTATACTAGGAAAGTTCTGGCATTTCAACATAATTTAATGTAGAATCCTTTGTTGAGCCTAACATATCGAATCCAGAATCTCTCACAGGAAAAGTCCTATAAATAAAGTCATTATCAGTCCAACTGAATTCCTCCCTCCATGGTCTAGAACCCTTAGTTCCTAATCTCACACATGAATTAATATGAACATACGAAAAAAAGTTCATCACCACTGGTCATTAGAGAAATGCAAATCAAAACCACAACAAAATACCATCTCATGCCAGTTAGAATGGCGATCATTAAAAAGTCAGGAAACAATAGATGCTGGAGAGGATGTGGAGAAATAGGAATGCTTTTACACCGTTAGTGGGAGTGTAAATTAGTTCAACCATTGTGGAAGACAGTGTGGTGATTTCTCAAGGATCTAAAACTAGAAATACCATTTGACCTAACTATCCCATTACTGGGTATATACCCAAAGGATTATAAATCATTCTACTATAAAGACACATGCAACCTTCACCTCCTGGGTTCAAGCGATTCTCCTGCCTCAGCCTCCCGAGTAGCTGGGACTATAGGTATGCACCACTGCACAGAGACACAAAAAGCAACAGCAAAAAAACAAACATTGACAAGTGGGATCTAATGAAGCTTAAGAGCTTCTGTACAGCAAAAGAAACTATCAGAGTAAACAGACAACTTACAGAATGAGAGAAAATATTTGCAAACTATGCATCAAAGGTCTATCCAGCATCTCTAAGGAACATACAACTTCCCCAAGTTTTATTAAATGTAAATTAATGGAATCTTATAAATCTTCCGGTGCTTTACTTGTATCTTTCCAAGTCGGATTTTCTACTTATCTCTTTGGGACATGATGACATTTGACCACTTTTAGGCCTAAAGATAAAGATGAACGAAGTAGAAATGGGACATGACTATATTTGCCACCTCCTACCTGGCATGAAATAGAGTCTCCAAGCAAGATAGGACTTGCTTTACTGGATGAGGAGGGAGAATTGTTTCTGTAGGAAGGCATGCTCAGTGGAATTTGTAGTTTCTAGGTATGTGAATGTATGTGAGTCTACCCAAATGAACCCTACAAATTCTCACAATTTCACCTTTTCCTACCAATGCTTAATCTTCACTTAAAAGATCTGATGTGGCTATGAATTCAACTCACATTAGAATTCTGCAACCTGCAGTATCTGGTTTTTGGCTACATTAGCACTGTGACTATAAGGGATGGGAGAGTGTTCTAGGGCAGTCACAGAAGGTGCCTGATGCTTTGATTGTGACCTGAGATAAAAATAGAAAACTATGAGATTGTCATTTTCTTTCCTCAAGCAATTCAGTATAGCTTAAGTGTGGATATATCATAGGTTATACAAACTATGCCCTTAATAAAGATTTTTAGCCTCTTCAATAAATTCTTAACTGAGGCCAGATTTAAGTGACACCTAAGTCTATAATGGTACTACCACTCTGTCTGTCCAGTATGACAAGCAATTCTGTAGACCCTGGGTATGCTAGGGTAGTTAAGAGTTCATCCACGGTGCCTAGTTCCTACTGCATTTGGCCCATCATAGCATATTAAGAGCTGAGGACTGTGATGGCTAATTTTAGGCGTCAACTTGACTGGATTAAGGAATGCCTGAGAGAAATGTTAAAGCGTTATTTCTAGGTGTGTGTGTGTGAGGGTGCTTCCAGAGGAGACTGGTGTGTGAGTTGTTGGACTGAGGGGGAAGATCCACCCTTCGTGTATGTGGGCACCATCCAACTGGCTGGGGGTCTGGATAGAACAAAAAAGGAAGAGAAAAGACAAATTTACTCTCCCTCTTCCGGGAGGTGGAATACTCTTCTCCTGCCCTTGGACATCAGAACTCCTGGCTCTCCAGCCTTTGGACTCCAGGACCTGCACTTGCATTCCCCCAGGTTTTCAAGCCTTTGGCTTGGACTGAGAATTACACCATCAGCTTCTCTAGTTCTGAGGTTTTCAAACGTGGACGGAGTCATGCTGCTAGCATCCCAGGGTCTCAAGCTTGCAGGCAGCCTGCTGTGAAACTTCTCAGACTCCATAATTGCATGAGTCAATCTTCCTAATAAATCCCCTTTCATATCTTTATAGATATATATCTGTCTCTATGTTCTATTGGTTTCTGTCTCTCTGGAGAACCCTGAATAATTCAGAGGCCAAACCAATTTGCTGGAGTGCTGAGGGCTGGGGAGATGCCTAAGCCTCAGGAGCTCAGAGGACAAGAAGAGACATGGTCTCATTGGTCTACATGTCTACGCATCTTCCAGCCTTGCAGGGAATCCCCTCAAGGAGGGGCCAGCTCATTAAACAACACAGACTGGCAGAATTTAATATGACATCTCCACAGATGTAGTCTTCCTTTAAATTAAAGGCACCAATAAATGTTTGTATTCAAAAAGTTCACTGCATTTCAAAGTGAAGCAGTTTGGTCATTATATTCAATTTAAACATCTTCAAATTAAGATTTCTAGGTGATGTGTATTTTTTCACATTTTGTATTTTTCACAACTTACTGAGCTCATTTGCTTTCACTTTCTCAACTGTTTAAAAGTGCAACATGTATTAATAAAAATCACAAATTTGCCAGTGTCCTACGTCAGGCTCCTTTAAATCTGCTACAATCATTCTTTTGGGCTAAAAATTCTTCTCTGCTCATGTACTTCTAACCTACGATCACTCTGAAGACCAATATACAATTTAAAAGCCTTGAGGTTCTAAATTAGAATATGCAGTTTATTGTGTGGCTCCTGCTCAGTGCAAATTTTTCCACAATTTTGCCCAGAAAACAGATGCCCATTAGTAGCCTCATCAAGAAGCCCTGTCATTACTATGACTCTCGGTGTTGGAACAACATGCATCCAAAGTTTCCTCTGACTTCTAGAAGGAGAGTTTAAAGTAGCTGCCTCTGAAACTGTTTTAAAATTGTGGCTTGTGTAAGCATTCGGTGAACAAAGCACTCTTTCTCCAAAAAGGTAGGTGCCAGCCGTTTGCTGTCCTCAGGCTGTTCCCTGAGCATCGCCAGGAACATGAAAATGCTCTCATCCACGGCTCAGGAAGTCATTTAAAGCAAACCTCTCCTCTGAGAAACAGGGCAGATACAACCAACTAATCACTGTGGCAGGAGACTTAGGGTCCAAGTGATTTATAAGTAAGGAAGGCAGAATCCCTACCAGTTATTGTTATGAAGAGAAAATTCAGTAAAAGCAGAGATATTCTGGGTTCTGACCCACCTCTATCCTCTGCTAATTTTAACTACAAGGCAGTCACTCTCTTTAAGCCCCAGCTTTTTCACCAGTAAAATGATGGGTCAAATCTTGCCCCCTGCCTTATGAGTTCGGTAAGAGGATAAATCCATGTTGGTAGAGCAATTTGAGGTAAGCTCAAAATATAATCAGATTATCTAGAAGCCTACATAATGCTTAGTTATAAGCTACATTCATAAATCTCTCAAAATCTCCAAGGAAGGGACATAGCTTGCACATTTAGCATCCACCCAGTGAATAAAAGGGGCAGCAGGGACGCTGGTCTCTAAGATGGAAGGGGCTCCATTTAGAACTCATCACTAAAGCATTTCACTCAACTTCTGATTTCATACCCTTATCAATGAACTGAGGACCACAACCCCCACCTTGACTGCTTTCCAGGGTTATTTTAAGGACCCAAATCAGAACAGAAAAAGGGAGGTGAAAGCACATGATTAACAAAGCTAAGAGCAATATACACTTCGAAAGCCTTAGATACAAAGAAAACATCATTATAATCTAGTTTATAATCTATAAACTAGAACTTCGGTCTTGGAGTTAAAATATTAATAGTTGGGGCTACTTCAGCTCCAAGATGGAGGGTCTAGCAGGAGGGGCAGAGTGAAAGCCGACTGGAGCCGTGTACCTGATGGTGGTGCCTTGCAGACGGTCTATCTTCTTGTTGAGCTCCGCAATGACGCTGTGGAGCTCTGTGATGCGCTCCTCATAGCGAAGCGTCGTTCGCTCCTGGACATCCTCATGCTCTCTCATGAGGTGGGACTGCTCGCACTGGGAATAAGGGAAAAGGACAGAATGCTGATGAATTCAGGCATCTATAGGTGGGTGATTCCAAGCTTTGTGGTCTCAAACCATTACAACTGCCAACACTGAGTAAGCCCCAAATAAAATGTAGGTCAGCTCATTGGCTGGCAATCCCAGGGAACATATCAATGGCTAAATTTTATAATTCCCCTGGTGGATACCGGAGTCTTTGCCTTTCTAGCACTCCATCTCTCTTTGGGAAACAGTCCCTTTGCCATTGCACACTGTCCAAGTGGGGCTATCCAAGTCCCCCGCTTTCCCATAGTCAAGAAACAGGCAAGTGGTCCAAGCTAGATCCATCAGATACCTTCTGCAGGGAATTTCAATCTTAAGCAAATGGATGTAAGGTTGCATGGAGTTGATTCAGAGAGCCTTGAAGAGCATCTCTCTTAGTTCCTGCTACCTACAGCTCCCTTCCCAAGTTCTCTTATGGCTGTTTAGTTTCCTTTTTTTTTTTTTTTTACTGATTCACTCCTCCTTTGCTGAAGTTTATCAGGGTTTGTTTCAGCTATTTTTCAACCAAACAATCCTAAATGGTATAGTACCACTTCTTATCTGGATAGATTATCAGCAAATTTAATGCTTTCCAATATCATCATCTCCCAGACTACAAGCTCCTGGAAGGCAGAGACTAGGTTTTTCATTATTTAGCCTAGCACCAACAAATGGCCTGGTTTACTGTGGGTGAAGTAGGAGTGTTATGGAATGAATGGATGATGATATATCACCATCATGAAAACTGCTTAGCAGAAATAGTGATAAAAGAGGCAGCGGGGGCCGGGCGCGGTGGCTCAAGCCTGTAATCCCAGCACTTTGGGAGGCCGAGACGGGCGGATCACGAAGTCAGGAGATCGAGACCATCCTGGCGAACACGGTGAAACCCCGTCTCTGCTAAAAAATACAAAAAAGTAGCCGGGCGAGGTGGCGGGCGCCTGTAGTCCCAGCTACTCAGGAGGCTGAGGCAGGAGAATGGTGTAAACCCAGAAGGTGGAGCTTGCAGTGAGCTGAGATCTGGCCACTGCACTTCAGCCTGGGCGACAGAGTGAGACTCCATCTCAAAAAAAAAAAAAAAAAAAAAGAAGCAGAGGAGCTTCCCTTGCTCAGCGTTTGATGGACTAAGAGGCAGCAGAGTTACAAAAACATTTCTGCAGCCAGAGTTTAAATCCTGAGGAGCCTGTTCTCCTCTGACTTTTCTCCACCGTTCTCAATACCTTCCAGTCACTGTGCATTTAATCTCATTTACATAATAATAAAATACTCCTCAGTGATGGAACAAGTAGTCCAGCTTGCGTCCTTGTCTACCACATTCAGCTTTGATTAACTTCCTGTCACCAGAGGAACTTTACTTTCATCTTCAACAAGGTTTTCTCAGTGCCAAGAGCCATATGTGTTTCCAGCATTGCAGGTTTGCATCTCCAGGCCTGGTGGCAGGCAGGGAAAGAGTAGGATTTCTCACCCGCTAACTCCCCTGTCCCTCCCTAAATCGGCTAAGCTTCCAATGGCATAACCCAGGACAGGGACAAAAGGCTTTCAACGATAAACTGAACATTATACTAAGCCTAACTCAATACTGAAACAGAAGTGTTCAATGAAGAAGTCTGACAAATACTTTGGTATCAATCATGGTAGGGCCCGCACCTCAACAACAGCTGGATCAGTATTTATGTAACTTCCTGGGGGTTACCTTAGAGCTCCAGAAACAAGATTGGAGGCAAGAAGGTTGTTGAATGCTTTATCACAGCCGTAGAGGGATAGTTACTTTCAGGAAAATACTCCCGTGAACTACTACTCTTAGTGACAACCTGAAACATCAAATAACCTCCACTCAAGGTCAAGCACACAAAAAATAAGTGGGAACAGAGGCAAGGATCAAGGTCGAGTGAGAGGCACATCTAGTGGAAGCTTTCCTAAACAAAGATGCCGTAACCAGCCACAGACACTCTTTCCATGAAGTTAGGCCTTTCTCATCCATGACCTACATACTTCAGGAACAGGAGAAGTCTACAAAATGACAGGATCTCAAAGGCAATTTCTATCAATAAATGAAAGAGCTTATATTTCTCTGAACATACCAAGAAGAGAACACTGTTCCTCTCAGACCTGCAGCACATCTATAAGCTCTTGCTATTAGCCTCTGTTCCCAACCTCAGAGTGTGTGTGTGTGTGTGTGTGTGTGTGTGTTCATATTGTATGAACATGTACAGATGTAGTGGACACTCTCATGCAGGTCACCAGTTCCAGATCTTAGTGTGACTGTAGGATAAAATTCTGTCTCTGACCTGGATCTCATCAATGCAGTGACTCCTATGTTCCCATGTTGCTTGTTCCTCCTCTTTGGTTTTCCATATTCAGTTCTCTAGGGCTACAAATTACTGTGAAACATTTCCACTTACACACTCAATGAGCTCTCACTTTCCCTTATTTCCCCACTCATATTTCCTTGTTTGAAGTCCTTACAGGTCAACAGGCCACTACCACCACCTGGGCTGACAAGAAACTACAAAGTCCAATGAACAATGAAGATGTTCAAGGGTCTGTATAGAGAAAGGCACACCAGCAATTGATAACCACCAAAAGACCACCCTTTGGCATCCCTACTGACTGATGTGAACTGCCTAAAAGATGTGATCCTGGCCAATCAGCAGCCCTTGCTGCTGCTCTGCCTATGGAGCAGCCATTCCAGCCATTCTTTTGTTTCTCTAATAAACCTGCTTTCACTTAAAAAAAAAAAAAAAAGAAAAGAAAAGAAAAAAAAAAAAAGACCCTGTGAGGCTGCCCAGGATACCAGATGGAGAGGGAGAGCGTGCTGTCTGGTATTGCACCATCTTTCCCCTGCCTCTAACTGGGAAGCCTGCCTGGAGAATACCTGCAAGAACAAGAGGCAACATGAAGCCTGGTGATTCAGTCAGATGGAATAGGGCTTGTAGCTAGATAAAGAAAAAAAAGATTTGATGTATATTTGGAGCTCAAGCACTCATTTAGAAGAAGTAACAAGAATATATTGGAGGGAAAAAAAAACTCTTTTAGCTAAGGGCAAAGGTATTCAGTTTACATTCCTATATTTTTCCGTAAGTTTTTAAGAAATAGCATATGATGTAATACTATAATGTAATGCTTCCTCTACACATATCAGACATTTCTTAAATGAGACTGTGCTGGGAGCTACAGGGGAAGTGATTACAATACATGTTGAAGGTAACTGTGGTCACAGCTTACAGTGGACTGAAAGAACGCCAGACTTCTCTTCAGGAGAACAAGAAACAGGGATAGAAGTGGAAGGGTGGGGAGAAGAAGAGATACTAGGATGGCATCCTGGGGATTCTTTCCCCAGTGAAAAGAGAATACCAGAAAATAATTATCAAAACAGACTCCTAGCCGGTGGCTGTATCAATGACCGAGAAGCCACTGCTCAAGGTTCGTCTCTACACATCAACATCCTCTTATTAAACATGCTTCACTCATTTGTGCACACTCACTGTACCCAGCCAAAGAAGCTGAACCACTGATCTCAAAGCTCAGTGAAAATCCGCTGAGCATTTCCAAGCTGTAGTGCAGGGAAAAGCGGAGCAAATCCCACAGGGCAACAGCACAGGAGGAAACAAGCCATCACCTGCAAAAGCCAAAAGAACCAACACAACACCCTTGTTCATTTTTTCTTTTCTTTTTTTTTTTGAGATGAAGTCTCGCGCTCTTGCCCAGGCTGGAGTGCAGTGGCGTGATCTCTGCTCACTGCAAGCTCCGCCTCCCGGGTTCATGCCATTCTCCCGCCTCAGCCTCCCGAGTAGCTGGGACTATAGGCGCCTGACACCATGCCCGGCTAATTTTTTTGTATTTTTTTTTTTTTTAGTAGAGACAGGGTTTCACCATGTTAGCCAGGATGGTCTCGATCTCCTGACCTTGTGATCCGCCTGCCTCAGCCTCCCAACGTGCTGGGATTACAGACGTGAGCCACTGCGCCCGGCCAACACCCTTGCCCAAGAGCACCCATCTAGCTGCTCATGAGTCAACCCTGGGAATGTGGCACTTTAGTGCAGCAAAAGTGGAAGATGAGCAGGTGGCAGGCAGGGCAGACAAAGCCATTCTGTGTACCATCACTGGCCTTCCTGTCCTGGCGACCTCCCACATAGGCAGGAGCAGCCTGTTAAAGTGAGGTCCACTCCTGTCCCCACACTCTAGTTCGTTACTGACCTGTTGCCTCTCATCACCTTGAGTTTTCATGACCTGGGAGAACACTTTTTGTTTTTTTGAGATGGAGTCTCGCTCTGTCGCCCAGGCTGGAGTGCAATGGAGTCATCTCAGCTCACTGCAACCTCCGCCTCCCAGGTTCAAGTGATTCTCATGCCTCAGCCTCCCGAGTAGCTGGGATTACAGGGGTATGCCACCAGGCCCAGCTAAATTTTGTATTTTTAGTAGAGATGGGATTTCACTATGTTGGCCGGGCCAGTCTTGAACTCCTGACCTCAAATGATTTGTCTGCCTCAGCCTCCCAAAGTGCTGGATTACAGGCATGAGGCACTGCGCCCGGCCCTGGGAGAGCACTTTTTAACCCTGGATGGTGTATGATTTCAGGTGTTCTGTTTAATAAGGAAATAGGTTAGGACAAGCTCAACACTGCACCTCTACGTAAGAGTCACCTAGGAGTACGTGTTCCCGCATGGCCTCATTCAGGAAGGTAACACAATGACAACAACCAAACAGAAAAGAAGTTCTCTTCTATAATTACTACTTAACATTTGCATAAGTTTTCCAATTTTTAAGTTAAAAAATTAAGTACAATATAGACTTTCAGAAAATTGATAGAAGACCCACCCATTTTTTAAATGATTTCCCTAGCACATTTTTTTTCTGAATCGTTTTCATTTCTCCCCATTATTTTCTTAGGTACATGATGCTCCATCCACCAGGACCACTACATGGTATAACAAGTACCCCTGTGGCACCAAGCCTCTGGTTTGCCATCCATGCACATGGTAGGATTATGCTTCTCCTGCTTGAAGCTAAATATGGCCATGCCACTTATTTTGGCCAGTAAGATATGAATGAATATACCATTTTGCCTAGAAGCCTTTAAGAGCTCCTGTCGGGCTTGCCACATTCCCTTTCCCGGGCCATGGCCACTAACGACATTCCAGATGGTAGAGGCCCTCAGCTTGGAAGCCTGGGTAGGGACAATACAGCACAGAGTTCCCTGCCAGGTCCAGTGAGCTCCCAATAGAAAACAAGAAATCAATCTTTGATATCTTAGGCCACTGAATATTCGAAACTATTTGTTTTCACTGCATAGCTTGACACCATCATTTTGTAGATGAGAAAACAGACTTAATGTGAAGCAACTGATTTATTTCCTGTAACCCAGGTAACAAATACCTCTCCGATTCCTGTTTTTGCCATCAAGGCATTGAAGCTGTTTGCAGCCACAATCCTCTCTCCTCTATGTCTTCCTCCTCCAGCTCCCTGACCTGTGGGCTTACATCCTCTTCACCATTTACCTAAGGATCTTAGGTGGTACCTTGGTCTCAGACCCTGAAACGCCTCTGTGAACTCCAGGAAGCATGAATGTTAGGTCTTATAATACCAAAGAGAGTTAGGAAAGCCCAAAGAGCTCTCTCTTCTACCCCCAGAGAGGATAAAAACAGAAAAGGAGACACAAGGGGGTGGAAAACAGGGAATTCAAAGTCTCTCCAGCTTCCAACAAGCCAACTTTAGCTTCCAAAGTCAATTATTCAGTGATAATTTACTTAGCAGCCTCTGGGACCAAAGGCAGTTTCTTCTACTACAACTTGTAAGTTAGAGACTATCTTCTTCTCTCTATTGGACAGAGACACCTCACATAATTTCAGCTGAACAAAATAAAAATGGGTCTCAAATAACATGCTACTGCTTTTTTTTTTTTTTTTTTTTTCTATCATTACAGGTAATTGCATCCAGGGTTCTTCCTCCTCCCAGCCCGTATTCAGTTTTTGACTGAAGGTACAGTGCCACAAAGCCAGAAAGCCTGTGGTTGCAGCGTCTTGCCTGCCATTAATTTCTGGAGGCCATTATCATTAGGAGTCTAGATTTGTCTCACAACTACAGACTTTCAGTTTGAAAGGAAAAGAAAAAAATGATTGACACTGGATATGATGAAATTTTGTTTTTCCCAAATTTCATCTGGCACTTAATATATACCCGGAGTTTCTTCTTGAGATCTTAGCTTTCCTATCATGATGATGGAGCAAATTAAACATTCACATAAATACTTGTGTCTAGCCACATAAATTGGTGAAATTGCCAATATGCAAAAATGTGTAATAAAAACAAGCAACATCGTCATTTAAACCACTGAGAATAAAATCCTTTAGGCTCATCCCTGCTATGGCGCAATCCAGGGATAAAGCCCTGAGTCAGCCTTGAGACAGTCTGGCCTGAGAACTTGAGCCCCTGTTGGAAAAACCCTGTGCAATGTGGTGATGCTAAGCAGCTTTATGGTTTTGTTAATGTTCTTCACCGGGTTTTATCTTACTCCACTGAGGCCACTGATCTTTAATCATCGCATTAGTGTCAGCTGTCAAACCTAAGAGCATTATGAACTAGGTTCTGGGAAAATGCAATGCCATCATTAATTTGTTAACCCTCTCAACCATCCTGTGAAGGAGGTTACTACCACTCCCTTTTAAAATATGCTAACAAGCAATGTTACCCTCTCAAGGTCACACAGGATTTGTCACAACTAACACTATTCGGGGTATTTCCACCCTCACTCTTAAGTTCTTGCCCAGGTTCCCTCGCTAAGGGGAAAGTGGGCCAGCTAAACAAAGAGGCACCAACACAAATGGAAATGCCATTAAGGAGCAAAGCAGCTGGAGTAGTTTACCAAAGAGAAGCATAAACAAATAGGAAAGGAATGGAATGAGGCGATCCTAACAAAAATACATGCCGACTACATCTCATAAAAGTTATCTCAGAAAACAAGAGAAAAAGAGAAAACTCTCTCCATTTCACTTAAGGAAAACTGTGTGTGTTCTCTTCCTGAATGCCAAGAGGTAGAAAATTCAGGAGACTTGCTTTCCAAAGATAAAGAGCTTAGAAAGTGTTCCACATTACTGCTCACCGATTTTAAAGGGGTTCATAAGCTTGTTTGACATATCTGCTTCTGAAGTACTTAAAAATGCAGTAATTTAAAATAATTGTTGGTACTAAATAAACAGCAAATATGCTGAAAGCGTCAAATCAGCACTATATATGATCTTAGCCAGTTTCCCACAGGCTCAGTAGCCACTGGGCTATGGAATGTTGGTGCATGGCTGTGCCCCTATTCAATTTGGGAGGATAGGGGTGTGCTGTATTCAGCCGGTAAGTTTATGGCAATTTATTATACAGCAATAGAAAATACAGAAGCACTTCGTCTTCCCCATCACATTGATATTGGGTTCTTCCCTTCATATCACTATTCTCAAAACTCTACCTGCAGGTTGATGTCATGAGCATATATAAGACACCTTCTTTTATTCAACCAGTTCCAGTGTCACCTTTAATAATGACTCAACAGATGTTGCAGCTCTCTTGGTAATGTCTGTTGAACATAACTGCCGTTTACATTTTACATTTTAGTTTAATCACGGCACTATAATATTTAGAGAGCTGGTAAAACTTACTAGAGCCACACAGCATAAATTTACACATGAATTTGCTCTTCCACAATCCGGTAAAGCCTCAAACATGAATCTTTTACCAAGGCATATAACACAGAAAATGTGGCACAGTCATTTCATTGTTCTTATATTTTTCTTGCGTAAATTTCATGTTTTTAAAGATCTAAGTCTGAGTTTTTTTTCCACGTTCTCTTCCCTAGGTTCCAGTATATGAACTGGGAAGAAATCTCCAGTGAGAGGAGCAGAGAGTAATTTTTAAATCTATTTCACTTAAGAACGCAAATAAGAGAGTCAATAAATGGTTCTATGATGTGGCCATTATCATCAAGGGTAAAATCAGTCATCAAAAGCTATTACATGAGGATGGCTTGACCACAAGTAAAAAAAGAGCTGAATCAATCCTTGACTTAGAGAAAAAATTTTCCATTATCCTCTTACCATCCTCTGTAAAAGCTGTCTTTGTAGGCTTAAATTTTAATGAATACCTTTCTGGTCACTTTTAAAAATCCAAGACTGCTGTACATGCCAGCTTCCAATTAAATGCATTCACAATTTTCTTTCTTTAAACAAATTCTCATCAATAAGAATTGGTAATGATGGCTGGCTTTGGGTGGGTGTAAATTAGAAAATAGTCACCACCATTTTGTTGTTTTTAAATATAAAAACAACTATTTTCTCTTACAAAAACACTGTAAAACAAAAAAAGCACTAAAAAAATTTCTGTTCAGAGACCACCACCGAAATATTCTAATGCTTTCTAGTTTTTTCTATCACAATTTTATTACTTTTATAATCAGAGGGAAAATATTCTAAGTAACATTTTCGTCTAAGTAAAAACTGAAAATTTTTGTCATGTATAACATCCTATAGTGAGAAAAGGCACAGGTGGCCTTGCTGAGCTACTCATTTATCTTTGGGTAATCAAGTTAATCTCCTTCAGATGCTCGTCAAATGTGACGGTGGATGATCTTAAATACAGAGAATCTTTTCCCTCTACTCAAGGTCTTTGATTATGAGACATGAAAGTTTCCAAAAATTTTCCATAGGTCATTCTGGAAAGACGGCTATAGCAGCCTGGTATTAAAATTTCTCTGCATTCCCACATAAAAATAAACAAAGCACGTACACAGTATAAAGCCCAAAGCTTGGAGACAAGGTAGGCTATTGAAAAACAAAATACAAGCAGGTAAGAATAAACCAACATCATCCACAAGATCTGAGTGGCATAAGCATGGGGAAAATCAGAGGGAAACAAGGTTGATGTATCTGAGAACTGGAAAACCCCTAAAAAACCAAAAGGAATTCACAGGAAAGTAAGAATGCCCAATTGGAGAATAGTAGCTAAAACTAGGAGGGGTTTTGCCTGACCAAAGAGTCAGTGCAAGGGGCCCACAGTAAAATTTGAAGAGGCTAACGTAGGCTAGTCCCTGTGAACTTTGGAAGACTGCCCCTGTCTTCCAGAAAGAGAAACTGCTGGGAGTGGAAACAAAATTGAACAGGATGGGAATAATAGAGACAAAGGAAAGAAAAGGGCCAGATAAAAGCAGGTAAAAGGAACAGAGTCAGATAGTGACAGAAAGCAGGCTGCCATTTTTGACAAGAAAACAACAGAAGGCTAGGTTCTAAACACTTTAGAAAGCCATTTTAAACCCTGCCTCCTGAAAGTTCAAGGAAATTATTTTTCACATGAAAATGAAAAACAGAAAGATACTGACGTCAAATCCCATACTAAGTTATACAAAATAAATCCCATACAAAGTTATACAAAATAAGGGCAGATCATCCTTATAAACCATAAAAGCATGCCACAACACAGACCAAAAACAAAATCCCCCAAACAAAAACACTCCAGATAATAGCCTACTATTTCAAAATAAACTAAAAGACATGAGACAGAAAAGAACATTAGGAATTAGAAAAATTCAGAAGTGAGAAAAGAGTTAGAAATAAAATGAAAATGCATTTCAGAAATGATGACTACAATAGAAGTCAAAAAAGAAAGGCTAAAAACAACATATAATGCCCCAAGAGAAAAGGAAAAGAAAAAATTAAATTAAAAAAGATTTAAAATATTTAAGATAGTCACAGATAAAGATAGGCAAAGATGATGTAACATACAAATGATAGATGTCCTTGAAAAATCAAAGCAAAGGAATAAAATTAATATTAACAAGGTAATTAAAAGGCCAGGCACGATGGTTCATGCCTGTAATCCCAGCACTTTAGAAGGCCAAGGCAATAGGACCACTTGAGCTCAGCAGTTCAAGACCAGCCTGGACAACATGGCGAAACTCCATCTCTACAGAAAACACAAAAAATTAGTTGGTAGACCCAGCTACTTGGGAGGCTGTGGTGTGAGGACAGATTCAGCATGGAAAGGTGAGGCTGCAGTGAGTCATGATCGTGCCACCACACTCCAGCTTGGGTGACAGAGCAAGACTCTGCCTCAAAAAAAAAAAAAAAAAAAAAGGTAGCCATCTGGAAGGGATCCCTCGGTAGGCACCTTGGACTTCGTAGCTACTGGAACTGTGAGAAATAAATGTTGTTTAAGCCACAAATCTATGGTATTTGTTACAGCAGCCAGAGTAGACCAAGACGGAGTATTTGCTGATAAAGCTGTAATATGTTTTGTGGGAATTTCTGTACCCATGTTTTATCTTAAAATTAAATATTAAAAAAAAATTAACAAAACAAAAACAAAAACAAAAACCTTTCCAGATTCCTTACCTGTGCCTTGGCCAATTTCTTTTCCAGAAGGTCCCGTTCCCTCTCTGTTTGCTGGAGACGTTTATTAAGTTCCACTATATCTCCCTTTAGTGATGCCAGGGCTGCCGAATGGAGCTGTGGTGACAGAAAGGAGATTATTGTAGCAGAGATGCATTTCCTTCCCTTCATTCCCGCAACTAGCATAACCAAATAAAAAGCCTATCATCCAAAAAGCAACACTTTTGAGAATGAAGGTAAGTGTTACCTTACCTTCATTACCTTCTTGCGGACAAAAGACATAAATCAGGTGTGCTACCAGCAAGCTGGGTTATATGGTCACCCTAAATATTATGTGTGGGCCATGGGACCTAATTTTGGATGGTATAATCAGGCCAGAGAACAAAACTTCTCTTTCCAATGGCTTTCCCCAAGTTACTCAGTGAGGATGAGCATGACAGCTGAAGTGGAGCTGCCTGACTCTTATCATGAGATGCAAGAAAATGCAGAACCACATTAATTTTCACCTTCAGAAAATACGAAAGCTGAATAGGGCAATTCGGTTTTTTGGAATCCAGTCATCTAAATTGCTGCATGTATGACAGCCAGACAGGGACTGAGCATTATTTAAAAAAAAAAAAAAAAGCAGCAGAGCTCATTTTTCAAATGGTCTCCTTGTACAGTTGACCCATTTATTTTCTTGTTGGTTCTTCCCTCCTCTTTCCCTCCCCACTTTCCCCGAGAGGCTGTACTGGCCAGATGCTTCTTATGTGCTAGCAAGCCCTCTTTCAGGAGCATCACCAGAACTCTGACAAATCATGCTGTGAAAAGACAAATGAAGGATCAACTGAGGTATCTTTCCCCAGCCATTTCTCTGGTTTAACTGAAGTAGAGGCCGGGCGTGGTGGCTCAAGCCTGTAATCCCAGCACTTTGGGAGGCCAAGACGGGTGGATCACGAGGTCAGGAGATCGAGACCATCCTGGCTAACACGGTGAAATCCCATCTCTACTAAAAAAATACAAAAAACTAGCCGGGTGAGGTGGTGGGTGCCTGTAGTCCCAGCTACTCGGGAGGCTGAGGCAGGAGAATGGCGTAAACCCGGGAGGCGGAGCTTGCAGTGAGCTGAGATCCGGCCACTGCACTCCAGCCTGGGCGACAGAGGGAGACTCCGTCTCAAAAAAAAAAAAACTGAAGTAGAAAGAATGTTCTTCAACAGATTAATAGGAGGCCCACGTACATCCAGAATCTCAATCTGTTCAACTTTCAAGTTCTAAAGACTGGACTTCGGCTGCACACACACCTACCACACGTGTGCCTTCTGTGACTTTTCAGGCTGACGGATGGAACTATTTTTAAGACCCGTTCAACACACTGGTCCCAAAGCAACACCCTGAAACCTCCTTTGAAACCTTGAAACTTTCCATTCCAGGTGGAGCTCAGACTATCCCCTCGCTGAATTCCATACTACATTTGGGTGAACAACTGGAATCAGAACAAACCATCCCCTGGCTTTATAGGCTTTTTGTAGTCTTTGCCAAGAAGAAGTTCAAGTAAGAAGTGAGCAAATACATTCGATCTTTAAAGACGGACACAGGACAACGGTACATAACTCAACTTTGAAGATTCTCATTTGAGGCTTAGAAAAATGTGCTTTTCTGCAACCTGCCCTCCACACACAGCATGTTGGCTGACAGGCTTTGGGGTGAGGGTTGGGTGCGTGGTGAGTGAGGGAGAAGCAGATACAAGGTAGAGTGTGGGGTTTCAAAGCAGTTGTTTTTGTTAGACTCTAATAGCAGTAAATGCGACTTCACTTAATTGCATTGGAGCAGCAAACCAACAGATCAATAGCTGATTTGAAACCAGGAATGCTTAAAATTAAAAAAAAGAAAATGTCAGGCAATCTGGCAGTATTTGTCTTCTGATGTAGGGCTAGGGCGGCTTGGAAAAGGTCACTGTGGGTTTCAGATACAACGTTTTGTGTGAAGACTTCTCAGTACAAATACCACAGTGTTCCCATTGTATAATCTCTTTGAGATTGGTTTGTTTGGTGGAGAGGGAACAAATTCACTCCCTTTGATGGTTGGTTGCCCCCTCAGCCTCTGAACTGTCAGTCTGAGGATTTTCCTTCAGCATCTGACACTGTGGCATGTTACACTATTATACCAACTCTTGAGAGAGGATTTGCCACCTCACCTCCAGCGAGAAGGATAAAATACGTGAGAGCTGACATGTTCTTTAAGAAATTGAGGAGTGGGGATAAGGATCCCAGCTCTGTGAGCCTAGACTTGCTTCCTTCCTCGTTATATCTCCCCTCCTACTTCTGGGGAAAAGGGCTGCTTGGAGGGGTTAGGGGAAGCCCGGAGGGAAAAGCGGAGAGAATGCTGCATGCTCCCCCACGGACTCGATGAACTGGGCCAGATGGAGACACACAGAGTACTTACTTCCATCACAGACTTGGAAAAGGGGTCCAGGATGGGTCACTGTCATGGGGGAGAGCACCAGGCTTGGAGTGATAATACCTTCCGGCCTACCAGCTCTCCAGATTTCCAGGAAGAGCTGTCAGATGCCCACTGGGGGCAGGTCCCTTCATTTCTCTAGATGGAAGGTGCCTATGTATGAGGTGAGAATAGATTCCTTGAGAATCTCATGAATGCAATGGACCCTTCTACCAGGGCAGAGATGAGTTTGGGATGCACGCATATTTTCCACCCAGTGATGGTGATGACGCACTCTGGAATCTATCTATGGGCCCCTCAATAAGAAACATCTGGACTCGATGTCAGCTCTGTGACCCCACACCAGTTTCAGAGACTGTCTCATGCGTCATCATCACAGATGTCTGGGTGGGGAAAAGAACCTTGGTACGATGTCCCCCACTTCACAACTGCAGGTGAGGATCTGGAATCCAGAGTCTGACTCGCTTACTCAAGGTCTCATGGTCAGCTGAGCACCAGGGCCAAGGCCACAGCACTCTTTTCTGGCTCCGTGGTGTTGTACGTGACAGAAGTCTTCAGTTTTTTACTTGGAGGAAAATGTTACTTAACATATCTTCTCTGATTATAAAAGTTCTAAAATTGTGACAGAAAAATAAACCAGAAAGAGCATTCTCACATTTTAGTGATGGGCTTTGGGTGGTTTTAAGCTGTTTTTTGTTTGGGTACTTTTTGTTTAATGAGCATTTTTTCCTAAAAGAAGTTATGTTTGTATTAAAGACAAGATAAAATAAAGTGACTGTTTTCTGGACATGCAGGCTGTAGCGTAAACATTGTACAGGGTTATTTTGCTTCCTTGCTGCAGTCTGTCTGTCCACCAGCTCTTCTGATAGAAGGAAAACCTGTAACAATGAGGTAGTAGAAAACATGTCTCTTACTGTTACTGACAATTCCTCGGCAGAGGCTACAACTAGAGAGAGCGGAAGATGGAGTGGGAGAAGTCACCAACCAGCCACAAGCCACACCGCCTAGAATCGGCTGACAGACCACTCCCTGACCTCCTGGACTGAGTAGGAGAGGAGAGGAGAGGAGTGGACTTCCCACCACAAGTTGGAGTGCTGGACACTCGATCTCTGTGCGTTTGACTTCAGTGGCACTCCCTGTCCCACTGCATCACCAACTCAAGTCATCAAAAGCTGCCATAACCTCCCTTCTTTCGGGGTTTCACCACTCTCTGGCAGAGTTGGTGGCATCCCTGAAATTCAAAACCTAGAGTGTTTGTGAGTGATGCTACACGAGGGAATTTGTGTAGTTGTGTGTCGGCAAGCACGAAAAACTTAGTTTAGAGGTCCTTCTAGGCAGTTAAAACTTTTTTACTGAAATATAATATTTACACATATTTACGGGGTACATGTGATATTTTGATGCATGCATACAATGTGTAATGATCAAATCAGGATATTTAAAATAATCATCACCACAAACATTTTTCATTTCTTTGTGCTAGGAACATTTCAAATTTCTTCTAGCTGTTCTGAAATAGACATTATTGCCAGCTATAGTCACCCTACTGTGCTACCAAACACCCAGAGTTATTTCTTCTAACAGCATGTTTGTACCCATTAACCGACCTCTCTCTTCATCCCTCCCCTACTATCCTCACGTTCTTCCCCACCTCTGGTACCTATCATTCTATTCTCTATCTCTGTGAGATCAACTTTTTTAGCACCCACCTGAGTAAGAACATGTGATATTTGTCTTTCTGTGCCTGGCTTATTTCACTTAATGACCTCCAGTTCTGTCCACATTGCTGCAAATGACAGGATTTCATTCTTTATTATGGCTGAATAATATTCCACTGTGCACATGTACCACACTCTCTATATCCATTCATCTGATGATGCACACTTAGGCCGACTCCGTATCTTGGCTATTGTAAACTGTGCTGCAATAAACATGGGGATACAGGTGTTCCTGTAATAAGCCGATTTTCTTCCCTTTGAACAAATACCCAAGTAGTGGAACTGGATCATATGGTAGTTCTATTTTTAGGGGTTTTTTTAGGAACCTCCACACTGTTTTCCATAATGGTTGTCCTAATTTACATTCCCACCAACAGTGTATAAGAGTGCCTCCGGGTAATTTTTAAAAGGACTGACAGCAGGTTTAAATCTTGGAAAGATAAATGTACTAAAGCAACCAAAATTGTCAAGTATGTATAAACGGGAAATTATATTTATGCCCATTTTTGGGATCCCTTTAATCACATTCTGGTTTCTCAAATGGCCTCTAACTTGAGTGAGAGATTCAGAAATATGAACTATGAAGTATGATGAAAAGAAAATGTTCCATGAACCAAAGAGAAAGAAAATACATGCTGTTTGGAGTCTGTGTTAGTGTCTTCCTCAACATATATTTCTCTTTATCCTCAGGAGTCAGATGCTGATTTTTAGCTGGCCATACTGCTGCTCAGCTAAAACATCCCAGTTCCCATCCTTCAGTGCAGTTGGAGCTAGGTATAGCCATGTGACAAAGTTCTGGCCAGCGCGATGTAAGCAGAAATACTGTGCGAGAGATATGGGAAAATCTTTTTGAGAGGCCACACCCTTTTTCCTTTCGTCCATCCTTGCTGTTTCCTATCTTATGTGATGGATGGAGCTATAGCAGCCATCCTGTGCTACAAAGCTGAGATTCTAGGGAGCAGAAAGGTGCCTGAGTCCCTAGCAACTTTGTGGAGCCACCCTACCAGCTTTGGACTGCCTAACCCCAGACTTCTGTTACAGAGCTGCAAGAAACAAACCTCTGTTGTACAAAGTGCTGTAAGTTGAGAGTTTCTGCCAAATGAAGCTGATCTTATCCTAATTCACAGAATCAGATGAACCTGGGTTCAAATCTGAGCTATACCACTTGTTGGTGGACTGTCCTTGCACAATTTAATCCCTTTTGTTGTAGGGCTGTGTCAAGACAAATGATGGCATCCAGAAAGCTACTCGCATGGTGATTGGAACCAGGTAAGCACTCAACAAACGGGTTTGTTTGAAGTCAACAACCTTCTCAGGCAAACCAAGCCCCATCAGAGGTGCTAGGGACACTCAGACTAGGAAAACAGTCCTGTCCTGGAGAAGCATATCGCCTGGTGGATAGCACAGGACTAAGAAGCCAATAGCTGCATTGCCAGATTCTGCTGAAATCCTAAGGCTTAAGGAGCTGACAGCCAGGGCTCTTAGTTCTCTGTGAAATTTTAACATGAGGCCTAAACGAGGTTGGATAGGACCCTGGCACTTCGTATACAAATCTGGATCTAGTGCATGAAGGATATAGATCCATACATTCCTCACATTTCTGGAGATAAAATGCCCTAATTCCCTAGGCTGTTTTGAGCCCTGCTTCACATTCATTTTACCGTGTGTATCCAAACGAAACTAAACCACCTGGACATTTGGCTGCAAGCTAGCTGTCAAAATGGTTATTTTTGGACAAAACATAACCTGAGTAAAATAATTTCACTGTTCAACTGACTGTAAGGACAAGCCCTCTTAGCCTCTGAGAGGAAAGGTGTCCGGCCCCGCCGGGCCCAGGTGAGAAGTGAGCAGTGCCCTCATGACAGGCTCTCCCAGGGGTTTCTACTCTGCTAAGTGGATAGATGTCTACTGCGTTACATATCTGCTGTGTGACAAAAGGCTTCACACTTCATAAGGTGTCCTTGAACTCTGCAGTCCACTGACTCTGATGAGAGCCCCTCCAGGAGTGTCACTGTGTATTTCTGGTTATTAGGTGCGTCTGCATTTTGCTACCCCTGGCAATAAACACAGCAGACAAGCCTGCACCACCCAGTGCGCACGGCACTCTCCAGGCACCATCTCCCCTGACCTTCATCACGCCAGGACTCTGTGGCCTAAGGGCAAGCTGTGCTTCCCGATTTGCTGAGGGACAACTGTTTTTCCCATGAAACACAGTTGGTAAAAGGAATACAGGATTTGAATAAAATGGTGGGGAGCCTAGATTCATCTTTCTGGGACTTCAGTCTGCGCTTTGAATGGCACTGTCTTCAAAGGGCCCAAAGGCTTCTGCAGCCACAGCTGAAGCAGAGGAATGAGTTCATCCCCACAGGCCCTATCTACATACAGCGCTGCTGAGGCACCTCATGGTGCTGAGGGCTGGGCCAGTTTTCCCGGCTTTGTTGGGAAGTGAGTTCATCTGGGGTAAACTGTGCTTGTCCTCTCTTTCTCCTTAACTTGGTCTGGCTACTTGAGGTGCTCGTTTAACACTCACTGCCAGCATGCCTCTATTGCCCTTCCCACTGAGTAATGACAGGAGTTACAGTGGTCCCCCCACTTAATGGAGGGAGATCTGCTCCAAGACCTGCAGTGGACGCCTGAAACCTCAGTTAGTACTGAACTCTATATACACTATGTTTTTTCCTATACATACAAAGCTATGATAAAGTTTAATTCATAGTCAGAGATTCACAATAATAGAACAGACCAATGATTAACAATATGCCAGCATTGCTACTCTTATGCTTCGGGCCATTATGATGTAAAATAAGGATGACTTGAATACAAGCACTGTGATGCCATGGCATTTAATGTGATAACCCAGCTGGCCAATGAGTGGCGAGCACAAACAGTGCAGATCTGCTGGACAAAGGACGGAGCCCTTCCCCAGGTCGAACAAAGCAGCCCAACATGCAAATGCATCAGGCTACTCATGACAGCACGCAATTTCAAAACTGCCAATTGTTTATTTTTGGAATTTTCCACTTAATATTTTCAGACTGCAGTTGACTGCAAGTAACTGACACCATGGGTACAGGGGGACTACTGTACTATTCTGTCTTTCTGGATGAGCCACTTGCTTTCCAGACACAAAGTATGCACAATTTTTGCTTATGTTTTAGCGATGACAGTGGGTAGTGCCAACTTCTCTCATCCAGTGACCTCTTCATCAAAGGGGAAGAAATGAGAACTCAATTTCACTGAACACATATTTTTGGCAGGTTCCACACTGCATGCTTCATGCACTTTACCTGTTCCATCAGCTGCAGAGGAAAGGCACTGTCAAATCCCAATGCCAAAATCTGGGAATATTCTTGAGAATTCCAGGCTACCGGGCAGTAATCATGAAAGTAATAATATTAATAGTTACTGTTTGCTGAATACTTACGGACATCGGGGGCTTTGGCTAGGCACATTACATGCCATATCTTATGCAACCATCACCACAATGCTGTGAGATAGATGTTATTACCTCCTTCTGGCAAACAAGGAAACCAAGGCACAGAAGAGAGGTAGAGAATCAGCCCAAGTGAAGAAAACTAATAAATACTAGGTTGGTGCAAAAGTAATTGCAATGGCAAAAACCGCAATTACTTTTGCACCAACCTAACAGTACCGGAGATAATAACACACGAGGACTCTATGCTCAAATCTTCTCTACTACGCGCATCGCTGGCACCTCCAACTCAACATGCCACGGCTCTCCCTTGCCCGAGGGATGCGTAAACCTGCTTGTGTCCATGTATGTGTGTGTGGATGGGGGGGGGCGTGGATGTGGGACAGAGGTGAGGTCTGTGCACAGGCAGGGCTGGAGACATGGGAGAAGCAGGGTCGAGGTTTTCATGATGGCAGCACCCATGTGATTTTCGGTGGGAGCAGGGGAGTGGCAGGGCAAGTCCTCCAATGTTGTGATGAAGCTTGGGGATCAGCTTGGTATAAATTTGGGTGATTCTCTTTGTCCTTTCTGTGCTTTTTCATCCTCTGTAGAAGGGTTTGTATCGGATTATCTCTAAGATTCTTCTGGTTTTAAACTTGTAAGCGTGCATGTCTGACATGTTCACCTGTCCAGGCACCTGAGTTCTGCACTATGGGCTTTGCATATTTTATTTGCCCACTGGTCCCAGAAAGAATCTCCTGCAGCTCAAACACTTAAGGAAGCTTCACTCTATACAGAACTGTTCAGCCCAGATCTTTTCCCTAAAAATGGAATGAGTTCTCATAATCACACATCGTCTTCCCACTGGCAAGGGAATTTGAGAACATCTAGTCCAATTCCTTTACTGTCGAGAAATGAAACTAAGACTCAGAGAGATTCAAGGTTCATCAAATTCGATTTCCTGGTTCCCTGTCCAGAGGCTACCTCTCTCCCAATGGCAATCCAAGAGCTCGTGGGTAGTCAATAATATGTGTATGTCCCAGCTATCCTTGGAGACAGCAAGAAACATCTGCACATGAAAAAGCAGCCTCATTCAGCTTCCCCGCCAAGACTCCACACCCAGGTGTTCTAATTTGGATAAAGAACAAAATGCCTGGCAGAAGAGTGGTGTTCCCTGCTAGATGGACACCACCAGGGCTGTTTGGTGACTTCTAGGACTGCAACATTCCTCTTTACTGCTGGAATTCCAGCTAGGGACACCTGCTATGTAATATTTCAAGAAATGCTGCTCATAGTCTTGAAAGTTAAAACTCATTAAATATAATCTACAAGATGTCTCGCTGCATGCAAATCACTTGTGTGTGCCCTAGATCAACTAAGAAAGCAGCAGCTTTTCATCTTTCATTTTAGCTGACAATTTCATTGAGAGGTCAGTGACCCCTGAATTATTTCTTCAACCTCAGCCGAAATTGAGTTGCTCAAAACAGCATTCAAAGGCTCCTTCAATACGGCAGCACTGGGAGACCATTTATATGAGAAAGATTAACCCTACCTAAGATGGCTGATATAGAGAATAGCGCCAGATCACAAAGCTGGCCCAGGTACTCACTGTGAAAGCTGTCATACTGGTCCCCAGGACCCACTTAAAGCCACACCTCCCCCTTCTTCAAATAAATGGTTAGGAAATGGCTCCCAAGGTAGGGAGGTGTCTGAGACTGACAATCAGCTTTGAAGATGACACTCAATCCCATCCCATCTGTAAACATATGCTCCTCTGAAAATAAGTTCCATCATAGTTTTTACTGGCTAACACAACTGCTTGCTATGTGCTAGATTGCTATACTCAGCACATAACATGCATTTTCTCAACTATTCTTCACATAGCTTTATGAGATGGGTACTGCTGTTATCTCCAATTTAACCAGGTAGGAATTGAGACTTAGAGGTTAAGTAACTTGTCAAGTTTGTAAGTCACAGAGCTAGAATGAAAGCCCAGGTCTTTCTAACCCCAGGGTCTTGTTTATAACCACCATGTCCCAGGCTTTGCAACAGAGTATCATAGCACTTCTGAGATCCTTGCAAATACCCATGAAACTGTTGAGAAGAAAAGATCTCAGAGGGTTATTCTGTTAAGAGAGGAAAGCAGAATTAGCACAATTAGCATGGGGGATAGAGAGGTATTCATTCTTTAAAACTTTAAACATTTTGAGAAACAGAAGACCATTTAGCTGGTATCAGACCCAGGAAGGAATCAGTGAAAAATCAATCTCCAGCTATTTCCACATTCTATGTGGGAAAGTTAAAGAGGACTTAATTGTAGTAGAGGTAAAAAAGCCCTTACAAACACCTAACTTTGCTGCTTAAAGAGTACAGAGAAGGAAAGGTTATTACCTTCAACAGTTGGGATCTTTAAAAATTAAAAATCTAAACAGAAGAATATTTTATAGACCTTGTAAAAATTTCCTATACAAATACTGTAAAACAATAAGAGCTATTAAGTTAGTATTTTCCACTAAAAACTCCTAACTTGTAGTAATATTCATTTTCAAGGGAAACGAAAATTATGTGGTTATACAAGGGTTTTTGGAAAGAAACACAGACAAAATAAAGACACTGCACTAAGCTGGCTGCACCAACTTAAATTTCAAGGTGGGTTGCATCCTAATGACACATCATGAAGGAGATGAAGATGTAACAATTAAATCCAGCTAATCAGAGGACATGAATATTTCAGTGCATGCTAAATACTGATGTGATCCCCCAGGCGGAAACTCCCACAGAGAATTCTATGAACATGAATAAAAGGGTTTTCTGACAAAGTCTGCATTGTTCATAAATTTTTATATTGATCCAATTTAGCAGGTATTGAATTCCCCATTCTAGAGTAACTAGGTACCTTTAATGGTGAAACAGTCAATCAACTCCACAGATCAGGAAAGGCCAAAGTATTTTTACAGCAATGGTTGAAGTGCTTTGAAGAGACCCTAGATTTTAATGGATTAAGGACAATACTTTTTGATTGGGAAAGCAAATGGAGGTTTAGATTTACGTGTGTGTGTGTGTGTGTGTGTGTGCGCGCGCGTACATATACCCATACACACATATACATACAATTACTGACATATACACATACAGAGTATAAAAAAAACTCAAGGCACATGCTTCCAGACTTTTAAAGTATAAGAGTTAGCCAAGATGTCAGCTATTTAGATATTCAATACAATCATTTTTAAATGCATTCCCATCTTTTAAAAGATACTTTAATATGCATTATTTCCTTTAAAGAAAATCAGTTTTAAAATGCTTGATGCCATGGCATGCTCCGTTTCAGGGAAGGCCTAGGCAGGCCGTGGCTTGTCTTGCCTCACCACAGGGCTGCTGATGGATGGGCCATTTACCGCTTGCTGGTACATCTAATCCAAAGCACCAGGAGAGGACAGAGGAGACACATTTCAAATCTGCTTCGTGTTCCCTCTCTGATGGGGCCCTGCTGACTGCTTCAGAGAACAGTGTGTTTAGATAGAAAGAAGGAAAGGCTTTTAGGTCTGAATCTTCTTTCCTTTCCAAATCACTCTAACCCAGCCAACAGTAGTCCCAACTCGGATCACTTCGTTCCCAGAAAATGAAGAAAATGAGAAAGATTAGGTAGAAAGAAAACAACATAGAAAAACAGTTTCATGGTTGAGGACATAGGCTTTGTCAAAATGCAAAACCAAAATACCCTGGACTTGAGTATTAGTTCAGCCTTGGGTAACTCATTCAACTTTTCTAAGCCTCAGTCTACTCATCTTTAAAATAGGAACAACACCCACTCATTCTAGTTGAGCTGATTAGATGAAATATTTCAGGCAAATCACTTAACCACAACGTCAGCCGGCAGAGTGTTAGCCACAAGGATCATTGCAATCTTTTTTTTTTTCTTCCCTGAGACACGGTCTCACTCTGTCACTCAGGTTAGAATGCACTGGCAAGAACACGACTCACTGCAGCCTCGACCTCCCAGGCTCAAGTCATCTTCCCGCCTCAGCCTCTCCAGTAGTTGGGACCATAGTCGGGCACCACCATGTCCAACAAATTTTGTTGTTGTTATTGTAGAGATGGGGTATCACCATGTTGCCCGGGCTGGTCTCAAACTCCTGGGCTCAAGTGATTCACCCACCTCAGCCTCCCAAAGTGCTGGGATTACAAGCTAGAGCCACTGTGCCTTGGTCCACTGCCACCTTACTGACCACAATTATCATATGCCACCATTTCTGCCCGCTAAAGTGTCGAAATAAAATCAGGCTTTGAAAACAGTGGTACGTTACTCTCCTATCTCTTTTTCACAAGTCCTGATTAAGCAATCAGAACAATTCAACACAATGGAGCCTAGATCACATTAATCAGAGTAATCTAGACTCTGCCTTTCAACATGTGTAATTGAATCAGCTGCTCCCTGCACCCAGGCTGGGCCAGGAGGTAAGCCGGCAAACACATTCACCCTAAACAGCCTGGAAACTGGAGTAGCCTCATGCCCACTTTGCACCCTCCACCTTCTGTGTCCTTGTCATTCAGGTAAGAGACAGTCGAGAACCAAGCGGGACATACATAATGACCCCAAAATCAATTTCCATAAACATGCAGCTCAACAGTACAAAAGAGAGGACCAAAGAAGTTACTGTAAGCAAGGACGCACACAGATGACAAAGGTCATCTATTCATGATAGAAAATCAAAAATAATAAGTTTTTGAATAAATTGTGTGGCAGGCATAGAATACTAAGTTGTCACCAAAACAGAGAAATATATAATTAACTTTGCAATCATTATTTCCCACATGTATGACTCATTTCCTAAGCTCTTTCATGTTGGTTTCCAATTGTCCCCCACAGACCACCCATTCTCCCCCATCCACTTTCTCTTTCTTCCTTTTTTTCATAATCCTTACTATGACCTGACATCATATCCTAACATTTTTTGTTGTTGTTGACTCACTGCCTCCATAAAATTATGAGTTCCAAGAAGGCAGGGATGTCAAGAGGCTGGGGAAATAGCTCATGAGCAAGATGAACTGTGCCTGGCACATGGTAGAATTTCATGCAGTATTTGCTGAATGGGTAAAGTTAGCAAATTAGAAAATACAGATAAAAGAATATTATCCTTACCTCTTCCCACCACCACTATGAGATGATATCACCTGTAAATACCTGTCAGACATTTCTGTACGTGTAACACTTAAGATAATTTATGCAAAACAATTTTTAATATAGTACTATTTTTGGCCACAATATCTAACTAGAAAGAAGTCCAAAAATACATGTACCAAAATGTTAACAGCATCCCCAGGTAATCTCTGTGTAGTGTGATTACAAATGGTTTTATTCCTTAGGTTTATTGTATTTTTTCTATAATAAACACATATTGGTATTATACAATTTTTAAGTGTTTTCTTGACCCTATTTACAAAGTCTTATGAAGAATACAAATAGGTACTCCTTGCTCTCAACAAGCTCCCAGTGTATTCAGAGAGATAAACCAAGGATTTTCCAAATCTAGGGGTTGGAAAGATCATTAACTGTCCTCTTACCCAATAGTCTAGCCAGTGCCAGAATCCTGTCTACAGTGTTGCCTGCAGGTGGTCACTACGTCTATGTGATAAAAAGCTCGGCAACTCCTCAGACAGCCAAGCCTGCTCACTGTTGGATAGCTACTGGCATTTGCAAATTTTACCTTACATAGCAACTCTGAAATTGCCTCCTTGTAACTTGTCCCATTGGTCTAGTTCCATAAGTAGGATAAAATTAACTCTCTTCTATACTCCAAACTCTCCAAGTAATTCACTCTATCAGTAAGATCCTTCCTAAATCATCAAACCTCCAGAACAATCCTTGATCACCCAAGGGCCCCTTGGATGTCAATTTTCCTTTTGGTAAATGGTAGGCAGGACCAAGCACAGTACTCCAGATGAATTCTGCCTAACACATTCTAAAGGGCCAATCACTTTACGAGAGTTTTCATATAATTCTCACAGTAAACTGAGATAGGTGCTACAATGACCTCATTTACGAAACTGAGGCACAGTCAGTTTTCTAGTACTTGAAACCACAAACTTACAGGCTGAGCTGTCACATTTACGATGGGTATCCAGGGTCACACATTTTGAGATCACATATCTGGTGTGGGCTAAAGGAGAGAGCCTGAGGGCTCAAGACTGCAGACTTGGATGGTGCTCAGCACCAGATGGTTTATAGCAGTGCTGCTCAAATTGGAAAGGCCATTGGTACCAGAGGGAGTTTCTGTGGGATCCCCATGCTTGCTCTGACAGTGCCTGGCACCAGAGGGAGAAGAAGCTCCCCTGTATAGGTGAAGGGCAGCCTGAACTCTGTAGCCAAAAAGGCATTGTTCTACCCCAAAAGACCTTGTTCCTGCAAGTAAGTTATGAACCTACCAAAGCTGGTGCATCTCCTGCACCCCACCCCATCTGCCAGCACTAGCCTGGCCAGGGCTTGTGAGCGTTTTGCAATTCTTTGCCAAATCAAAGATGTCAGAACTGCAGATAAAAGCTACAACACAATGCAAGTCAACCACAGACCAGAATGAAACCTGGTGGTTTGAGTCTAGGTTGACAGCATTCCAGCTCTTTTCCTGTAAGGAGCTGCTTCTCCCTCAAAAGCAGCCTGTCCTCCCACTTTGTCTGGAGAAACCACAACATACTAGTAACTCAGACAGGTATGGAACAACTCAGCATTATCTTAATATAAAAAGCCTCCCTGTTTCTTCCTCCTATCTACAAAAAACACCAACATTTTATCACATGTTGTCTTGCCAGTTCTCTTACAAACTAACTTATTCCTTTTTTGTCCCATTAGTTTCATAGGCTAATTCTGAAATTAATAAAGTATGGCAGGGGTAGTGGCATTACTGCAGATGGGATAGCTAAGGACAATGCAAGGTCTCCTACATCGGCACTCACCTCTACCCTTCTGCCATTACAGGGACTCTGTGACACTCTTGAAAGAGAAAGCAGCAGGAAGAATAAAGAGGAGGCCACTGTGATGGGCTAATAAAAGAAATGGTTCTTTGGGGTTTACGCTTATTGGTTGTTTCTGACTTTCTCTAAATGGTAGGAGCCCCTAACCCAAGAGCACTGGTCTTCCAACCTGTAACTGCCCAATGAATCCATATTAGGTTCCAGACCTAATGGTAATAGAAACAGCTTGGTTGCTGAGGGAGGTAGGGAGCTTTTGGGTAATCACAAATAGCACACAGCTTCCTAGAGGTAAGGCTTCTTTCGTCATACATTTTTGGCAATGACATTGCTTTCTGCCCCCATCACATACATTCATTTACAAACTAAATTTCTCCTGTGCTTATTAAGGGGGAGGGGGAGCAGGTGGGGAGTGAGGGCTGCATATTTTCCCAAGCTCATGAAGCCCAGCCTAATCACTACTTCAAACATGCCACAGCAAAAGAAGTGACATCTAATCCTTGATTTTCTTGTCATGTCTACCATTTCTCCACCTCCTTGTAGACACAGCACTAGGATGCAAACAGAAAAATTCCCTAAAGCTGCCTTATTTTGTTTCCTGAACACAGAAAAGCAGTGAGCAAAGAAACTATGAAAGACTCCTAGGCTGTTTAGGAACGACACATTTCCAACCTAGATAAAAATATCAAAAGAAAGTCTAAGTCTGGCAGTGACTAGAAATACTGCCATTTTAACAGTACAAAAACTAAAATTTACCCAAACTCTTAAAGCTAAGCCTCACTGCTAAAGAAGTTTACACTGACCATCATTAGGCATGGGACCAAGTACAGCGGTGGAAAAAATGTTGAGTAAGCTTTTGCCTGATATTCAGATAGAGTGTCCTAAGAGTCCTGCATGAGCTACCCTGTGGGGTCAAAATTCTGAAATGCTAATCTTGGAACAGCATGGGTGATAATACAGTTTACATGCAAGCATCACTCTGAGATGGATAAACAGGACTATAAGATCTGAAGACTCTGTGAGTCTTCCCATTACCCTCAATACAGGGCATCATCTATTTAAAAACAAACAAACAAAAAAAAACAAAGCTTAGTTTTGGGCCCTTAGAAAAGTATCACAAATTTGAAATGGGATGATTTAGCTCAGAGGTGAGGAGGACGGAGGCAAACTGGCACTAGCTGCCAAGCATGTGATGAACTCTTAGACTGCAGGGACTCACACCAGGGTATGCAGCAAGAGATAATGGGTTTACATTTCAGCATGAGGGATTCAGGCTTGCTCTAAATGTCTGTCCTGACAGTGAAGCTTGTTATGTCTTACAAGGTACAGCGACGGCTGTGGAATTACTCTCCTGGAAAACCTTTCCAGACAGGGGCGAGTCTCATCTCTCTGGGATAATGTGGGTGCAGCCCTGCCTGGGAGTTTGGTCGGCAGCCTCTTGAGATTCATTCCAGTCTGATGATTCTCTCATTTTACACCAATAGATGCGCTGGGGCAAAAAAGGTGAGTCAACACACACAGAACAATTATGGAGCGCATTTCTTTTCATGTGGCAAAGAAAAACAGTGGTTATTCCAAAGGAAGCACAGGAACCTCAAAGCTAGCTTTTTATTTTCTTAAATCCTGGCAATTGTGACTCATAACACAGAGCAACATTTACAGAAGTGTGAAATTTGCACACTTCATTCCCTGATGTGCTTCAGCCTGAGCGCTATGGCATTTACACACCTGCAGGGCAGAGGGTTACCTAGAAAAGTGACTTAAATAGAACTGGAAATTTATTTAAAGTGATTGATACATAAAGAAACAGCTTCCTCATCCCCAAAATATCAGGCTAGAGTGAAAAAGGGAAAGAGAATCACCACTTTAAATTTTAACTTCAACAGATTTAAACTCGTTAGACTTTCAAAACGATTATTTTCTGGAGCAGAGAAACATGACCTGCAAAAACTACCTTCCCCTTTCAATAACCATCTTTATTTTATTTCTGAGACAGGGTCTTCTCTGTCACCCAGGCTGGAGTGCAGTGGCGTCATCAAGGCTCACTACAGCCTTGACCTTACAGGCTCAAGTAATTCTCCCACCTCAGCTTCCCAAGTAGCAAGGAGTACAGGTGTGCGCCACCATGCCCAACTAACTTTTTGTAGAGTTAAGGTCTTGCTATGTTGCCCAGACTGGTCCTGAACTCCCAGGCTTAAGCAATCCTCCTACCACAACCTCTCAAAGTGCTGGGATTACAGGCATGACCCACCACACCCAGTCAATAACCATTCTTAAAAGAAACCAAAATTACTCAAAAATTGCCTGCAGTCTCAGGATTTTAAACATTAACAACTGAACCTACCTCATTTCAGATATCACATTTTGGGAGGCAACAATTTTATGCCCGTGAAGAAAAAGTACAAACATAGCAAATCATTTCCTAGGGAAACACACAGCCTTTGAGTATCCTTATAAAACAACAAAGTTATGCTGGGTTTTCTTATATACTTAGTGCAATATTAAACCAGGGGCATGCCACAACAAGCCTATTTGGAGCTTTGTATACACTGTACATGCTTGTGGAAACAGGGCAACTAGAGAGCCATAAAAAATTCATAACTTACATGTGGAATATTAAAGTTCTGATGAAAATGTGCCCTTTTCCAGATAAATGCCAGATGTTAAGAGTACCTTCATATCCATTCAGACTAGTGCTTTAACATGATTCAGTTCTTTGAAACCTTCTGAAAAAATATACTTGCATTTCTCTCCCCCATTACATTTATGGAGAGAGATTTTCACGTACTTTTTATTAAAAACTTGACTAAGAAAAGATTAGCTGTGCTGCATAAGCTAAATGATTTCCATAGAAATACATTATTAGAGTATACAAAAGGATAAATCTCTGCTATGAAAGAATAATACAAAGCAGGCTCTTTCCATGGCGAGTTCAAATTCCAGAATATACCACAGGCACAAAACCCTTGTGGTTTACAGAATTCTGAATCTCAAAGTTTGAATAGTGGGTGCAGGCCATAGCAACTATGCTTTTTTGCCATGTCTGTTTTTTTAATTAAGCCCTCCTAGTGGGTGGGGTTGGGGGAAAAACAGGGGCAAGAGATCTGAGGCAGGCAGCAGAGAACGGGGCAGGGGTAACAGACTAGTCCACAAGGCTAATTCTATTTTACCCCTAAAGTCTATAAAGCAAAGACCCTCTAAATTCAGGCTTGACTAGTAGCAAGCAATAGCTTACGCAGGCATCAGCCCCCATGATATCCACCAACTCTCTTGCAGGCATCCCACAGGCACAATCAGTGGATGTAAAGATTGTGTTAGCTAAGCAAACAGCTTTAAGAAAAGCCCTCTGTGCCTCTCCATCACCAATTCCTAGCCCCAGAGCAGCCTGAATGTCTCCCTTAAAGAAATCTTGAAACTCCCACCGTACTAGACTCCCTGCCCTCTGTCATAGGAAGAGAGAAAGAAGGGACACTGATTTGCATTGCTCTTGCTGTTTTATGGGTAAGATGGGAGGAGAAAAAGGGGAAAATAATCCAAAGAGTAGGGGGAAGAGGGAAATAGAATGGATAGGCTGTATAGATGGAGATAGCCATTAATTCTAAAGGAAGTCAAGAAACCCAGAAGGAGAAAGGAAAATAAAGATAAGCAAATTAACATTATAGGTTTTTAAAAGTCTGTTTGAAAGACTTCCCTCTGCAGGACCATTTCTGCACCCAAATGTGTCAAAGCCTTAATCTTGCATAGTCTCCTGTAATGCACCCCACACCCTATAACCAGCATGGCCAAGCACACCAAGGAAGGCCAAGCACACCAAGGAATGCTGATGTTTAGATAATTGGGTGGAGACGAGGTGTGGACTGAGAAACAAGTAGAGATTGTTCTTGAAAAAGTGTTCTCTCATTAAGACCCAGTCAAACTGCTCAGGTGTGGTGTCAAGGGGGTTAATGTACAAATTCAGAAGCTCTGTATGTGTCACATTCTGGCCATGGGGAGACACAAGGGTAGGTTTCTTAAAATGCATTGACTTGACCTCTTCCCCATGAGCAGTCACTTTTTGAACTGCTGTGGGATGACCTGGGAGAAAAACAGAAAGCTCTGCAACCAGGCACTCTGCATGTGTTTGTAGGCAACAATCAGAGGGCTGTCGAGAAAACAAAATGCTTCATTTCTTTAATAGTAGCTATTCAGGCAGCAAGAGGCAATTTAAAGACTGGCCAGCAAAGTGCACTGTTTGGGAGATCGGCATAAATGATAACATTTCTATTCTACTCCAGCTTTTATGCACTGCTCTATTTCATATTGCTTAAATAAAGTGCTTCCTTCTGGGGATGGAAAGTACATGATACCTCAGCTACAGCTACTATGATAGAATTAGATGGATATACCCCACACATCCAAGCTCCAGTGCAAAATTCTTAGGGATTTTTAGTAAGATGCACAAATGAGTGTTTTTAAGCACAAAGTCATGGGCAGGTCTGGTCTTCACAGAAAGCAGCTTGACCATTGATGGTAGTGTCTTAATCCAAATTTCTTTTTTATTCTTTACAGCACCTACTTCTTTTAAACAAGGACAGATGGAGCCATAGGGTGTTAACTGGTCCCTTTACTCCTTTCACTTTTTTGTCCTTTTCTTCAATGGACTTTACTTCTAATCCATGGCAGAATCATCCTTTCCTTGTAGAAATGGGCAATACACCACATTCCTACCTTCTTAGGCAAGAAGGGACATTTCCAAAATTTTCTGATAAAACCAAAACTGCATGAATGGTGGGAAGCTTGGCTGCTTTTTATTTCTGTGCCTTGCCTGCCATTAAAGTACCACAATACCCAGCCTCTGCTATGCACACCCACCCATGTCCCTATCTGCTTGGGGGAAGCTAGTATTTACCCACTTCCTAGGGGTCTGAGGGCGTTGGGGTCTGGGGGCATTCCTATCAATGTTGTTTGTTAAAAGCACTACAAAAGTGTTACAGTTCAAGGTGGTATTTACTGACTTTTATATGTAACTCTCCTTACTGGTGTCCTTAAAATTCATCTCTAACATACTTTATTATGTTTGCCTCTGTTTATAAAATTTGGCAAGAAGTTATAGACTCTTCGTGATGGGGTCAGTAGTTATAGTATAAGCAAGCAACTCATATGCTCTGCTCCCAGAAAAGAGCCCTTAGGACTACTTATCTCTAAAGACAAGACTTGAAATCTGACAGATCCAAATATTGACCGATGGCTGGCAATACCTTTAAGCTAAAGAGTGGGTGTTTGGCTCCCACACAGGGCGTTCTGCATCCTGAACTGAGACTCTGTGGAAGTACCAAGTATGTGTGTCCCCAAAGTTTTGGCTTCAGTGGCTCTCCTGAATCATTTCTGTTTGTCAAAGGCATTTGACCATGTCCTGGCAGTTCACTCAGATATCTGCCCTCCGCACAAAACTTCTGATCACAACTGCCTACATCCACAAGGAAGCTCCCGAGTCAAGTTTAGCAGAGCATTATCACAGCATGGTGCAAGATAATTTCCCATCAGACAGGCAGCCATTCTCTTGAACCTAAAGACTAAAGGAGGAAGCATAGAAAATAGAGCTGTTTCATCACTTGGGTACCAATGAGCTTGCATCTCTGCCCCAAAATGTATTAAGCTTCAGTCTGGCAATCACCTAACAAGGGCAAAAATGCAGAGACAAGCAGAAGGTGAAACCCTCTCATTTATTTTTTAATATTTGAGACAGAGTGTCCTTCTGTTGCCTAGGCTAGAATGCAGTGCCACGATCGGCTCACTGCAACCTCTGCCTCCTGGGTTCAAGCAATTCTGGTGCCTCAGCTTCCCAAATAGCACACGCGCTACTACACCCGACTCATTTTTGTATTTTTAATAGAGACAGGGTTTCATCATGTTGCCCAGGCTGGTCTTGAACTTCTGGCCTCAAGTGATGAGCCCATCTTGGCCTTCTGAAATGCTGAGATTACGGGCATGAACCACCGCACCTGGCCCTGGAAAGCAGAAACCTCTTTAACCCAGAAAACCTAACTGGTGGCTCCGTGGCCTGTATCATTTCATAGGTGGTTACTGTGCAGTCTCCAAGAACAGAAGCAGCTGTGGCAAGGGAATTCTCCAGAATCTGTGAGGTTTCTAGCTACAAAGACCTTCAGTGATATCTGCTTGTCACACCAACAAGTCCTGGAACTCATCAGTAACTGACCCTATTACATGAGCCCCTACATAAGGAAGGCTCTCCCTTCCCGCCCTCATGATCCATCTCCCACGGTTCTTAGCAAACCATCAGTGCCATGTTTTGTCCAAGAAAAAGTAAAATGGAAAGCTATCCAAATGTTGACTGACTTCAGGTACTATGGAAGCATCGGGGCAGCGGGGGGGGGGGGGGGGGGGGGGGGGGGGGGGGGGGCGGGAAGAACTATTATTTAGGAGAAGGATTCTATATGAGAACAGATAGGATCCTTTTCTCCAACTCCAGCAGTGGAAGAGAAAAGAGACACATACCAATGGACAGTTCACACCCAACAGACACGATTCAGCTCACACAATCCAGGCACCTGACTTAATACTGATCAAGTCTCACTGGATCACTTAAGACAGCATTCAGAGGTGACAGCAATGTTTTTGTCTGTCTGAACACAAAACAACTCAAAAAAGGGTCTCAGGCATCAAACTCTCACCTCTTTAAGGTTATTTAACAGCCTAGGCAAAATTTTGGAGGTTAGAACCTCTATTCAGCTGCTTTAGCACTTCATTTTGCTTAGAGAACAAGCTACATTTTCCCTTCTCACTATATTTGGTCAGCCTCAAGTTGCTATTTCCTATAGCTTTACAGCTGAAAACTCTACTCTGCCATGCACATCTCTTCTTCTAAGTAACCTTGTTTGACTAAAAAGGCTTTGGGGAGGCGAATGTGAAATGTTCTTTCCCCACCTTTTATATACTTTGACATAACACAGAACAAACCAGGTGACGAGAAAGACTCCACCCATGGCCATCTGTCCATCTTAACACAATTATCTATGTGCTGGGTGTACCATAATTTAGCCAACAGCCAATTATTGAATGTGTAACCAATTTTCCTTGTTGTATATTGCTACAATGAAGAACCTTAGAACAAACTCCTGGAAATAGAATTATCTGGCCAAGGCTTCTGACTGTGAAATTGCCTTCTACCAAAAGCTATTGCAATATATATTTCTCCCAGCTGTATCTATTTCACTTTACTCCTAACATGTGTAGATATATCATTTACATATTTTTTTTTTGCCAATTTGATTCCAAAATAGTCTTCATTTTCTTGATTATTTGAGGATAAACTTTTTGTCGTAAATCTACTGAACACATGAATTTGTTTTTTAATTGCCTGTTTATGTTCTTTGCCTATTTTGACAGGATGATTTTTTTAGAGTTTAATGTGTATAACAGATATTAACCTTTTACCAAATGTATTGCAAATACTCTTTCCCAGTGAACTGTTTCTCTTTTAATTTATATAGCATTTTATCACATCTGTATGTTTCATATTTTTATGTAGCTTCCATAAACCTTTCCCTTAACAGATTCTCTCTCTGCTTTTTGTTTAGAAAGACATCCTCCATACCACTCAGATTCCATAGCGACCGACATTTTCTTCAGTGTGGTTTTCTTCTACGTGGTCATTTTTTAAACCTTTTATTCATCTGGAATTTCATGGCATACATGAATTAGAAATCAACTTTGTTCTTTTCTTTTATTGTTTGTCCTAGTACTACTGAAAAATTACAGCTACATCTTTTTTATGTTACTCTAAATGACAGTATTATAATGTTTAATGTTGCATAGTGTAATCTCTCCCCCTTTGTTTTATTAAAAATAGTATTTTAGGTATTTGTTTATTCTTCCAAATAAACATAAGGTCACTGTAAAGATTTTTTTGAAATCTCATGAGGCTCTGGATCACACCACCACTAAACTTCTATTCTCCCCCAATCAGTGTAATCATGTGCATGACTGAATCCCATCTAATAACATGAGCATTCCATTTATCAAATTGTATTTTTCTTTGCAGAGGCCCTCTTTAACCTAGACATAAATTCCCTGAGGACAAACTTTATTTCTGTTTTCTCAGTGTATTCTATTCCTAGTAGCTAGTACCGTATACTAGTAGAATGAATGAAATCAAAGTGACCTAGAACATTTGTCTTGAACATCTTATTTAGTGTTTTGAACCCCAAATAGCTAAAACAGCACCATAACCCTGAATGCACTTGGTATAACTCAGCAAAGGTCTAAGTGCAGGGATTTACAGCACACCACACCACTCTGAATAACAGCATAACCAACTCCAAAGACAGAGACCTTTCTACATTACTGCAACAGCAAAACAAAGGGGAAATGAACATGGAGGGTAACACTGGGTAGATTAAGATGAACCATAATCAACAGAACTGGAACTCATGCGTGAGAACTACAGAAATGTGCCTAGAATCACGGCCATGGTGAAGTAAAGAAGTCAGAAAACTGCTTTAGAAAGTCCTAGACCCAATGCTAAGAGAGATTTAGGACACTGAGAGAGCAAAGATCCAAGGTAGGGGTGAGTAGACAGAGAAATATCCCAGGTAAAAAAAACCTGAATCAATGTTCCCAACCTGTCTTCTTCCTGGCTCCTTGGTAAAGGGACTCAGCTAACAAAAACTAACCCAGTGGTGGAGGCCGGATGGAGTCATCGTGAATTGTACCTATAGTGCTGGCACAGATCACCTGCACTGTTTGGCTCCTAAGGAGCACGTCTTTTTGTCTAATGATTTACTAGTTTTAAGATATATTTACAAAGATATTTATTGTAGCACTATAATAACAAAAACTAAACAAATACATTAATGCCCATCTACAGGGGAGTAAATAAATACACTGACATATCCGTACTTTGCAGCTGTGAAAAAGAATGGCATATTGGAGACCTTGGAGAAGAAACCCACGACATATAGTTAAAAAAACATTTTTTTTTTTGAGGGTGTTTCTCTGTCATCCAGGCTAGAGTTCGATGGTCCAATCACAGCTCACTGTGGCTTCAACCTCCCAGGCTTAAGCGATCCTCCTAACTCAACCTCCCAAGCATCTGGGACTACAGGTGTGAGTTTGTAGTTTTTGTAGAGACGAGGGTCTCCCTATGTTGTCCATGTTGGTCTCAAACTCCTGGGCTCAGGTGATCCTCCGCCTTGTCCTTCCAAAGTGCTGGGATTACAGGAGAGAGCCAATATGCCTGGCTGACAGATTTTTTAAATTAATGTTAAGAAGAGAACGTAAATAGTATGATCTCATTTTTATGAAAATGTTCACCACATTTCATACACATATTTGTGTATTTTACATGAGCTTAGATGGGTATTGAAGAACAAACACCAAATTGTTAATGTTGGTTGAGGAGGAAGACAGAAACTTAAGAGGAGAAGGGATTGAGTTAATGCTTCCATGATATACTAACGTGTTGTTTGACTTGTTCTGGTGGGCATGTGTAGCTTTTGTGCTTTGAAAGGAGAGGCTAATAAGTTACTATTCTTGAAAATAAATAGACACGTCAACAACTTTTGAAAAATGGATATTAACAATGCAAATGTAAAATTATCTCAGATGTAGAACAAACAAAATAATGAACCCCATTAGAACATACTTGAGACGGTCAAACTTTGATGACTTAAAGCTGGAAAGAGGTACCACAATTAGTTTTTCTTTGATTTCACGGACTTATTTATTCTTCTTATCTTAAGACAGAACTAACAGATCAAATAGTTTTGAAAGGTCCTAGATGGTTCTCAACATTTGGGTATATTCCAGGAAGACTAAGTTAATTTAGCTATTCACAGAGTGGCACATTTGACAGGGAAAATGCAAATTTGATCACTGTAGTTAGTATTCAATTAGCCACTCAAACTGGAAGGGAAATAGTGACAGATAAATATGATGCTATGGGTACCACAATGTATTTAACTTTTGAAAGCCTTGTTCAACTTTCTCAGAAACCTATCTAGGAGGTTGTATGAAATTTGTATTAGATTGCAAACATTGTTTTGGTGTACCCCCAGAGGATTAATTAAAGCACAACCACATCATATTCCTTTAATCTACTCTAAAATACATTCAATTTTAAGGAAGAGATATAGTTGTCCCCAACCATCCCTAGAGTCCTTTTCATGGATATTTTTCATTATGTGGGTCATGATCCATGAATGAGTTTTGAGACAAATTTAGCGTGTTGTGATCAGCATAGGTCTAGATTAAAAAAAAAAAGTTTGAAAACTACTGCCTTAAATATTCCCTTCTTTTCTGCATCCTACCCCCTATGTACTGTACCAACCAGCAGGAAAAAACACTTTCTCTCAAGTCTGGATAGTTATATCCTGGGCTGATTTTCAAGGAGCTGATTTTGTCATTAAGAAAAACATTCAGTTTAAGTATACATTCGAAAATTCAGGAGCTAATTCTATTTTCTCTAATTCCCAGCAAGGCATTTGTTATAATGGGTAAACGGCTTTGCCTTAGGATTTCTTGCTGAGAAATAGCTCCTAAATGCCCATTTCTTGTACTGTATATTAAAACATGACATAAGCACAAGGGGGATCACAACAATAAGGCCATAAAGCTGCAATCAGGCCATACCCCTAAGGACTGTATTAACAGCCCAGCACTAGCAGTGCATGTACAGAAAGGAGCTGTGTGCGCCCTGAGTACAACGGCTAGTAAACCTTCAACTGAAAAGTTATCTCTTGCAGCTGTGCTGCCAACACTCAGACATCTGAAGACAACTGTCAACAGAATTCTCAGGAAAAGACATCTACTACTGAAGTTCTAGCACGTTCCTCAACACACACAGCAAGACACTGATCTCAAAGTCCAACAGTCAGGATGATGACTCCCTTGTGCTCCAGGCTTGTACCACCAGTTGCTGACCACACTGCTGCACCCAGAGGGTCACACTTGATGTGGCCCAAACTCACTTTGCCTTCTTTCCCTGCAAACTAACCCACCCCGTGACTGAACTGTCACCCAGTTTAATTAAATGAACAAATAGGGGCCAAGAGCCAAGTTCTACAGGCCTGTTTACCCAAACCAGAGACTTGGGTATGGGTATCCTTTTTGAATTCTTCCTCCATGTCCCTCTTACCAACTTCTGTTGATCTTGCCTCACAAATCTTTCTGGAAACCGTCCACTCCTCCCCATGCCAGCATCACCATTCTAGCTCAGGGTCCACTGCTTGTCTGGATTGTAGCAACAGTGTCTTCACTGGTTCCCTACCTCCAGCCTTCTCTCTAAACTGTTCTCTAAAGGAAGCATAGACACTCTGAAGTACAATTCTAATGATACCATTTCTCTTGCTAAAAGAGAAATATTAAACAATAACAACTCTTCAGTGGCTGCCCTTCACCCTCAGGTGGGTCCAAATTCCTTTGTATGGCCTGAGAACCCTGATCCCACCCCAACACCATCTTCAGGTGGCCTCTGGAAAGACTTCTTGAGTCCTAGTGGGCACCTCTCCTAGGTACCCTCCTAGTTCCCATCAAGCTTCTAACACACTCTCTTGGTGGCCTTGTTTCTTTCGTCTCCTCTGGTAGTCTATAAGCTGCTTGAGGACTAGGATTTTGTCTGACTAGTTTCCAACAGCCAGCACTGTGCCTGGTACAAAGGAGGCACTGAATAACTACATGTTAAAGACTAACATTGACCAGTTCCTCTGCCATGGGAACTACGATAAAAGCTAAACCAGGTGTTGGAGGTCATTGTGTGCTTTGCACAATGACACAATGTGGACTTTCGGCAATGGTTAGGAAACCATCCCACCAAATCTCTCAGGTACACAAGGATGGAAAATCTAGGGCTAGACAGTCCAATGACTTCAGCCACACAATCTGAAAACAAAAAGGGGCACTGAAATCAGTAGGTCTGCCTATGATGATAAACAATGTTAACATTAAGTACATTTTGGCATTAAAGGCATTTCACATAAAGACATTATACCAAAAAAAAATTGTTGTAGTAATTCGATTTCTTCATGATCCTTTCCATTATTTAAAACCCATGTTTGGGCCGGGCGCGGTGGCTCAAGCCTGTAATCCCAGCACTTTGAGAGGCCGAGACGGGCGGATCACGAGGTCAGAAGATCGAGACCATCCTGGCTAACACGGTGAAACCCCATCTCTACTAAAAAATACAAAAAAACTAGCCGGGCGAAGTGGCGGGCGCCTGTGGTCCCAGCTACTCGGGAGGCTGAGGCAGGAGAATGGCGTAAACCCGGGAGGCGGAGCTTGCAGTGAGCTGAGATCCGGCCACTGCACTCCAGCCTGGGCGACAGAGCCAGACTCAGTCTCAAAAAAAAAAAAAAAAAACCATGTTTGCATTTTTCTTTAAAAAGCTGTAATCCTAACATACATATATAGTGAATTTTGTGTTATTTTGTATAGGTTTTCTCAAGTGGGTACACAGTCTTCATATTTGTAGTTTTAATGCCTGAGTAAATGCCATCAAGTTAATGTATCATACTTAATCATATATAGGTCGTTTCTAATCTTTACTAATTTAAAATAATGCTGTAACAAACATCAAACGATTTTCTCCCTTTCAAATTAGGAAAGAATTTTTTCTCCTTATCTTAGAAGACTATTTCACCATGTTAAAGAACCTGCAAGGACACACCGTTGGAACATGGTCTGCAAGAATAATACCCAAAACAGTGGCTAATGTAAGAATGGACCAAAACAGGGCTTGCAAATCAGAACACACGCCAAGAAAGTGGGGTATGAGTGGCAACAGAGAAGACCTGAGAAGGGAAGAGAAGCTGCAGAAATGGAATTTAGAATGTGTTCCTGAATGACACGGGAGGGGCATTTCTGGAGTCACTCTTGCCACTTAGACAGTTAACAAAGACTCTACCCTGCAGCAGTCCCTGTTATGGAACAAGACAAGACAGCGGGGAGTGGACCATCTCAGCAGCTCTGAACACGCAGCAGCTTTCCTAGCAAGGTGGCTAGGGGTCAGATTTAGACATAAAGGGTAGATGGCATCAGGGGCAGCAAAAGATTCTGGCCTGTTTCCAGTAGTTGAGGAACTAGAAAACAAGAAGAAGAGCAAACAGGGGGAGACGGAGGTTGCCAGGGCAGAAGATTTATTTATGAAGGATATGTTGGGAAGGGTTATCCAGAGAAATAATAGAATCCCAACCCACTCTGCCTATGACAAGTGGCCACTCAACCACAATTCCTCTCCACCCCCAAGTCTGCCCTTGCAGAGACAGCTAAACTTCTGCCAACAACCGGATTCCTTTCTATAATTAAATTTAATTTAGCACTCATATAAATATTATTTCTCACACTACTGTCTTCTATCATTGTTGTGTTAACCTCAACAATTTTCTCATTCTACTTCCACTGTCAAAGAATAATAAAATCCTCCCAGATACCCACTCTTAATTAACATGTTCTATTTTCTTTTCCTTCTATCCTACCCCCCTGCCTTCTACCAGAAGGCAAAGGGGATCTAAAGTCTTCCTGCAAACACAGAACTGTGGTCTCAAGTGATTACAGTCCCATTTATCTCTCATTTATTTTATCAAAAAAAATCTTATAACAATATTTATACATACTCTAAGAAGCCAGGTAACTGTTAAGACTTAAATTCAGCAGAGCTTAAACAAAGGAAGAGCAAAAATGGTCAAGAAGTCATAATTTACTGTTAAAATGCTACTATCTCACGTACCATCCCCCATACCACCCTCTTCCATGCCTCATTCAATACCTTACAGAGACCCTTTAGGAACACAGGCTGTGCTTTCAGCAATAACTGACATCCCTGTAAATCCATGTAATGTTCAGAATATAAATCCAGTGCTCTCTGCTGCCCATATAGCACCATTAATCTTATGAGCAGTACCACAGAACACCCTCCCCCAACCCCCTCCATCTGCTTTAAGTAGGGCAAGTGTTTTACTCATGTTAATTGTTCTGACAGATGAGGATCAACACTGCTTTAATCCATTTGCAGCCTAGCACGGGGAACATTTGTCTTCTCAAATGCTGTTAGGGGCAAGTACACTGGCTGTTAGTAACACGAGAAGTACTTCAGGCGGTGCTCAGTACTCTGAAGTGACTGGCTCTGCTTTCCTCAGAGAGAGAATGCAAAGGAAATTCTTTCCAAAATGGGTTCAAGATGTTCTGGCTGCCATTGTGGTTGTGTTTTGATCCTTTAAAAACAGCAGATAGTAGAATTTTATTAAACTAAGACACACTGAATCAATTTCTATTGATTTCTTTTAAAATGCCAGTGTATCTTCTCATTTACCAATTAATAACATGCAAGTTCTTGAAAAGACAAATGAATGCAGTTGAATTTTGCAGAAGGATTTTGCTGTAAAATGCAAAAACCCAATTATGAACCACACACATTTTGCAAGGATATGCCTAGCACCAATTTACAACACACACAGGAAACATCACAGCCAAGGCCTACCATGTTTACAAGAGCATAGGCCTTAGGTACAGGCACACCTGTGTTCAAATCTCAGTTTCACCATCTTTCATCTTCTCAGCCAGCTGCTATGTGTATTGCAGGAATCCCTGGTCAAGGCACATACATACCTAAACATATACACACCTAAATCTTGGCTCTGAATTACCTGAAGATGTAGCTTCAGATGATGTGTTAAACATTCCCTAGAGATTTCTATTCTCACCCCAGAAGTACAGTCAAAGAGGATTTCCACGGAGAATGAATACAGTGGCCCAACAGCCTCCTCCCCTGATTTTGGGAAGGGATCGTCTGCCTGGTCTCCATGAGCAGTACTTCTTTATCAGCATCTGGACTTCCCGGGCCCATCTCTACTAGTTATCCTCACGTGGTTTTTTATTTGCCATTTTCTCCTTTCTACTCCCTTTGTTTTATTGCTATTTCTTCTTCAATTCTACCCTGTCTCCTGTGCTTCCAATTTATAACCTTATACATTTCAAGACTTCAGTGCAGTGCTTCCAGCTCAGAAATCTAATGAAGAAAAACAAATATGGCATGACTCAGATTTATGGAATATATTGTATAGAGAATCCACCAGAAAAACCCACTTGTTACCCCTTAAAGGCAGGATTACTGATTTCTTCCTTCTGCCCCTCCTAGGCTTTCAGTGCTGTTCAGGGTGCATTGGTGAGATGAGAGTAGATGGACAGGAGACTATTCTTCTAGTTTGGGGGTCTTTCTTCTTCAACTTCTGGGTAAAAGCATGGTCCAAGATTGGCCACTTAACAAAAATGCCTACTGACATGGGAGAAGTTTATGTTATAATGCCAGCCATTTTCTGGCTATGGTATGTCTATTTGGATGTGGGATTTAAGGTAATTTTTACTTTAATATTTTTCTGACTTTCTAAATTTTATATAATAGTTAAGAATTACATTTTAATCAGAAAAACAAAATAATTATGTAAAGTTACTTATGTCCTTCTAACTCCATTCAGCACCCTACTTTGAAAGTCATCATTTATGTGTTTACAGTTTAATCTAAAAATCATCCAGAAGCCAACTCTAATTTTGAAGAATCAAAGCTTCCAACCACCCAACTCGATTAAATTAGATCAATGCCGCAGTGCCCGAAAAACCTATATTCCTTATATTGAGACCAATATATCTCTATGTGAACTGATGACACTTATTAAAGACAACTTAGTCTAAACTCCCAGAAACAGGCAATTTAGACTATTTCTAAACATGAATTTTGATGGGAAGCTTTGATTCCCAAAAAGGAGTTTTCCTCCTTCTGCTGCTTACAGAATGCCTGGATGTGCACAGGCCTCTTTAAGACCATATCAGGCAAATTTTAGACCAGCACTATTGGTCAGAACACCATTACCAGCCTTGAAATGTACTCATTAGAATTTAGAAATGGATTCTGAGGAGATTAACTTTTACTGGGACTCAAAGAAATTTGGCTGGGCAGTTTTATTGTTTATAATGACCGAGGTAAATATTTAGGAAAATAAAAGACAACATGAACTCCAAAGAGTTATCTAAACAAGTAGTATTCAACAAAAGTACCCTGCCATCTATAACTATAGAATAAAATAGAAAGGAGAGAGAATGCACAATAATCTTAGCTACCTTCTGACTGTGCACCTGCTGTCAGAAGAGTGGGGTCAAATCTGACTCTGCTTCTCTGGGCTTCTGTTTTGTCAGCTACAGGATGAGGGAACTAGTCCCCAGAGAGGAAGAAGTGAGAAGATGTGTAAGAACAAATGAAAATGTAACAAAAGGCAAACCTCAAATCAAAATGATGATCACCTGCCTGGAGAGTTCTCTTCTTCACATATAAAACTCACAGTTACAAAACCAAAAATAGAAAACAAGAAAGAAAACAAGCTCTCAGACACTGTGCTGAAGTATGAGTGAGTCTCCTTACCTATGACCGCAGTTCACTGTAAATTCTGAGCCCCAGGGGGGTTTACAAGAGTTGCCACACAGGTATGTTGCTCTCCGAGGACCCCATCCCCTGTCGGGTGCATCATGTGCTCATCAGCATCACTTGTTCCTTCCCACAACTGAGCCAGGCCCTGATGTGCTAACATGGAGGTGAGGTGCCATGCTCCCTCTGTCAGCTTGCTGGGTTCAGCTGGAAGCATCCTGTGTTTGTGTAAGGTAAAGCCACAACTCTCTTCTTTACCAGAATTGTTCCTTACCTGTCCATTTTGTTTCTATTTAAGGGTGATTTCACCCCCACCAATGAAATGTGTTTATGGGGGTTTTTATAGTAGAGAAGGGACTGAACTGCATTTACACACATTATACAGATTCTCTTCATTCAGTTAGTATTTACCGAATGGCATCTGCAGCTTGGTATCTCTTCTTCCATTACTGCACTCAAGCAAGACCCAGTGTTCTAATGGGGTTAACTGGGCGCATATCCTTTTTCTCTAAACCACACTAACGAGATGGTAAATGACTCATTCAAAATACACACATTGGGTATCTACTATGCACCAGGCATTCTGTTAGGTATGGAAGTAAAAGATTAAGATACTCTCCTACCTTCAAAAGGCAAGACTTTCGGGAGGCTGAGGCAGGAGAATAGCTTGAACCTGGGAGGCAGAGGTTGCAGTGAGCCGACATCGCGCCACTGCACTCCAGCCTGACGACAGAGCCAGAGTGTCTCAAAAAAAAAAAGGGGGGGGGGTGGGGGCAAGACTTCAAAAGCTACATGAAGATACTCACATGGAAATATTAAAGCACTTGATACTTCCTTTCACATACAACATATATCACAGTGAGTTTTGCATTTACATGGCAGTCTCCACATCTGTTGGTGAACTCCTAGATTTATCTACTTCCGGTGCCTTGCACAAGCCCTGGAACAGTGCGGCACTCAATGCATGTGCATCCAATGAGGAACTGACAATCCAGATGGCGGAAAGGTATAAACACCCAATAGCCATGCTGTCACAGGAGGCTTGTGACAAGTCCATAGTGAAGGTCTCAGTAATGTGCCACAGACAGCACAGGAGAGTTCAATGCAGTTCCCATTGGAGATGATTCAGGAAGATTTTCTTGGAGAGAGGGCATTTGAGCTAAGTTTGGGAGAAGGATTTCAACAGGCAGGAAGAATGAGAGCTGGGGAGGGTGTCCAGGTGGGCAGAGCACCTTAAATGGAAACATGATAGGCTTTATACTAGGTCCGTGGCTGCCAGATGATACGCCTTACACAGTGGGGGCTCCAGGTCTCTCAGCGGCCCCATCTGCTCCTCAATATAATTGATTTAAAAGGTCAGCTCCCTTACACTCCTGAGACAAGAGCTTTGATTCACACCAGAGAGGTCTGGAAAATTTAAGCTCTGTGTGTGTGTGTGTGTGTGTGTGTGTGTGTGTGTGTGTCTGTGTGTGTGTGTGTCTGTGTGTGTGTCTGTGTGGAGGGTGTGGGGGATGGGAAACGAGACAGAGAAATGTCTTTTAATACGCTTCTCTAAACTTTAGCTTTTTCAATATATGCAACTTAGTTCAAATCTATCTTTTCTTCCTTCAGGTACCAGGTCAGAGAAAATCTGTCAGGCTATTCTTAAAAACATTCTTTCCTGTCTCAGAAGAAAGGAGTGTAGATTGGTATGATGGCCTCTGATGGAAACATCGTGACAAAGTCACCTACCTCCCTCCCCCAAACATCCTCCTCCTCAGGAGGGGCCTGGCTTTACCCAAGGGTTTTGGTTCCAAATGAGCCTGGAAGGGGACACTCATTGGCTGCGTCAAATTACAATCCCCCTCAGTTGCATGAATAGGAATACTGTATCTAGCACATAGCAGGACGAAAGTCTCATACACAGAGAGAGTCGGGCATCTGGAGAAGTGTGCAGACCCAGACAGCTCATCTCAAGAGCACCAGGGGGAAATGGGACCAGTCCAGAGGGATGAGAACTAGCTGGAAAACATGACTAGTAAGGGAAAATGGTTAGAATTCTCTAGGTTCTGTCTCAAGCGAGACTTGTGGGGAGAAAGGGGGCAAAGGGAATAGAGGGCTGACACCCGTTAGCCCTTTCCACATGACTGCTGCGCTCCTCCCTCCTCTGCCTGCCCCCACCCGTCTTCACAATTCCCCATGCAATTTTTTGGTTGTGCAAACTGAAGCCCAAACAGCTTAGAGTATCCAAAATCACAATGCTGGTAAGTAGAATGAATGTCTGATGCCAAAATCAATTTTTATTCCCCTCTAAAGCTCATTAGGGGAGACAGCTGGCATTTAATTTTTAGAGTGATCTCAAAAGAACTGTAATCTCTTAACATCAGAATTTGCTCTTATAAGATTGTTTTCCCACTTCTTAGTACCATGCATTTGTTGAGATGGATTTGGATAATATCAATACTCTGACAGAACATAATGGGATAATTCAGGTCCTTAACCCAAAGCTGTTTCTATTTAAGATAGTCTAAAAGAGCTACATCAGCATCTAATTCTTCGCCACCCACCCTCCCTGCAACTCAACAGGTTTTCCATAACTGCTAAGCATAACTTATTTTTTCTGGTTTGGATGGGCTAGAAAGATGTTGGAAGAAAAATTAGACCAACTTGTAAAACTTTACTTTGCTGATCTGTGGAATAGCAGTTTTCCTCCATAGCAGTTTAGGTTTTTTTTTTTTTTTTTTTTTTTTTTTTTTTGGAGACAGGGTCTTGTTCTTGAGCTCAGTGCTGCGATCATGGCTCACTGCAGTCTCCTGAGTTCAAGCAATCCTCCCGCCTCAGTCTCTCAAAGTGCTAGGATTATAGGTCTGTGCCACCACGCCCAGCTTACACCAGTTTGATTTCTATAACCCTATAGGAACAGAGGTCAATAAGGATTATTTTTGTTAAAAATATCAAAAGAAGAGATGGACAGATATAAGTAAAGTGGTTAAGTCTGAAACTGTAGAACATAGAACTTCTGGGTAAAATCCTTAGAGCCCACTGATGGAGGTGTGTTAGAAGGCTAACAGCTTCAACTTCGCATCTCCAATTCTAGAATTACCAACTGAAATAGATGGGCAGACCACCTTAACTTTGTATAAAGTACTCACGACACACACTGTACAGTGAGAGAACGAAAGAAAACGTTACCCTGAGAGTAACTTTCCATTTATCTACAAACCCAAATCTTATCTCCTCCACCTTTTAACTGAAAGGGACAAGAGAGAAAAGGCTGCAAAGGCACCAGGGAAGCTGGGGAAAGACGGAAGGTGCGCAACCACACCACGTTAGGCCATTCCACGTGGAGACAGGCTGTGCACGATGGCTGAAACATCAATTTCATGAAGAGATAGTGGGCATAAGGGGTTGAATTCATCCGACTTTGGATCCTGACTCTCTAAGCTGTCTCTAAGATAAGGTCCCAACTCTCTAGTAACCAGAGGCGTTGAGAGGGTGAGGAAGGAGAGTTGTAAATGGGAGTCGACTTATTTTTGCAGTCAAATCTTAACAAGACACAAGCCCTAGAGGAAACAACCCTATGGATCTGAAAACTGCAAACACACACATACACACACACACACACACACACACACACACCCCCTACAAATTGTTCTGATCAGCAAAGGAGGCATAAACACTTGACTTCCTAGCAAGGGTCCACAGGCTGAGACCATCTATCTTGTTTGAAATTCTTAAAATCCTGGTTACATCATTCTAAAATTCCTGGACACATGATGTCCTAACCCATAGGAGATTAGAAGTAGCAGATTAAAAGGCTAGAGAAAGCTACACAGATATCAGCAAGAACTGACAGCTGACAAAAAAGTAAGAAAGAGAATTACTATTCTCAAAAGTGACAATATTTTAAAACTCAGCAGTCTAGGAGCACTGAGAGGAACTAACAGCTTTACAAACTTCAATCACTCTTGAGTCACTGCCATCCCCAGGCATGTGAAAAATAATTACAAGTATAGGAAAGAAATACAGCGTAGTAGCAGAACATATTAAAGAGATTTAGGAATTCTAGTTCACACTAAGTTCATTGTGAATGAAGCGTGCTGTAGCATGACACTCTGCAGTCTTAGGATATAGTAACAGAAGCCATATAAGGAAATGAAGGAGGAGGTCACCCCTCCTTACACTGTATTGGCCAGTAAGTTCAATTATTGATTCCTTAATTTGAGAAGGAAGAGCAATTAAATGTATATTCAGATGAGAACCACCAAGACCCTGAGGAGATCCGAAAACAAGGACTGTACGATTTTTTAAGTGCAATGACAGTGGCATTGGGGGGCAACAACGCATAAACCTAGTTTGTGGGATTGACTGAGAGCTGCTGCCGAGGCAGGACAGAGGTCTCTGGGATTTTCAAAGTATTAACACACCTGTGCTGCAATGGATCCTTGCAACTACTACAGGTGATCTGACCACACCTACACAGGATCCCTAGCTCAGTCTTTCAGCCCTGCTTCTCACACAGGAAAATCCAGACTGTGGGTGGCAGGGGACATGCCACCAGGAACTTGAAGACACAGTAAATGCAGCTGTGGGGGCTATGGATACATTTTGTTTGATTTGTACAGTCACCCTTCCACCTCTTCATTTGGGCGTATTTTAAACACGAATGGCTTTGATATAAAAATGTTTCTGAATTTCCCAAGGCCTGCAGCAGCCATGGAGACAATGGACTAGAAATGTGGGCAGCCTCCCTGTTTGGCTACTGCCCTCCAAAATTAACATCACTTCTTTTTCAACAAAAACAAATCAAACCTCCTAGTCTACTTCATCTATTTAACCTGCCCTGCCTGGCACTTGGGTGTGTAAAGCCTATCCTACAGCAACATTGATGTCAATGCAACTTAAAATATTTTTATATTTAAGACCAACACATATATTAGAGAATAAAGCAAAACACATGTGGTAGAGAAAACATCTACCTATTAGCCCTGGGATGTTGAAAAAGCTTCAAGCCTATGTACCTTTTCAAGGGTCACCATGGGCACTTTGCTTCCTGAGGGGCAGAAGTTTCCCATCTTGCTTTATTTCAGAGCAGTGGTTCTCAACCACATGCAAGTTTGTTCCCAAAGGACATTTGGGAACAATGTCTGGAGACATTTCTGGTTTTCACAACGGGAGGAGGGTAGGAGGAGCTACTACCATCTACTGGGTAGAGCCCAGGGATACTGCTAAACATCCTACAATACACAGGACAGCCCCCACAACAAGAATTATTCGGCAGACACCCTATATAGGAAAGTTTTCATGAAGTGCTGGCCTATAAGATACAGGATACTTTGAGGCTCCTCAACATCTGCCCCAACCAACCATTCCAAACTCATCTAAACTTTCACCTCCTATAGTTTCTCCTCCACTCCTCATCTGCACCATCACTACTAGCAGTTGTTTTCAATCTTCACCTCATAGGTTCAAGCAATTTTTGTGCCCCAGCCTCCTGAGCAGTTGGGATTACAGGCATGCGCCACCATCCCCAGCTCATTTTTGCATTTTTCATAGAGATGGGGTTTTGCCATGTTGGCCAGGCTCGTTTTGAATTCTTGGTCTCAAGCAATCTGCCTGCCTCGGCCTCCCAAAGTGCTGGGATTACAGGCATGAGCCACGGCACCTGTCCTCCTCTGTTTCTTTTTAACAAGATGAGGATAAAAGCACTGTCACTCACTGGGTTGTTGTGAGGATCAGAGGAACCCAGGATATTTCAGGGCTTAGCCAAGGGTCTTCCATGTTCTGGGGCTCCCAAACTCTCTAGAAAAGAAAGCTGTAATAAAACATATCATCAAAAGCAAACACATGCACCTGTGACCAAAACAGGAAAACAAAGACTCTCTCACATCACAAATGTGAGCCATACTTTAGACAGAACCCACGTTACAAACCAGGCCCCTTACAGTTCTAGTGCATGCTCAGAACAAACGGAGGGGCAAAGACTTAACAACAGGGGCATCAACAATTCTGGTGTGTGGCCCTGCTCAAGCACGATCTCATTATCATCCTAGAAAGGGGAAAACAGAAGTAAACCAAGCCATAAATGAGCCTCTCTCACTCCCAGGGTTTTTGAAAAGGGAATGTAAAAGGGGCCAAGTATTATTTACAGCCGAGGAAGCAAAGACCTCAGATGGAACTGAAACAACGAATATAGCCTGTATCAATGCCAGCTTGTCCACATTACATGCAAGCCTTGTGGTTGTCTCTGGATGCCCCGTTTTCTATTACAAATTCATCACAACCACGATTGGATATAGTCAAGCTTCACAAAAAGATAAGAGCCAGCTGCCAAACTAAATTCTTCTCATTGTTTACCAAAAGGAGGCAAAAAAGATTCTAATTATTCTAGCCCCACGAAACAGGTAAATAAGAAACACAGAGTCACATGTTCTGCCATAGAACAACTCACAGTTAGAATTTATTCTGCTTCCAAGGACAGCCACAGTGACTGCAGGGGTATGGCTGCAAAGTTCATATTATTTAATAAGCAAATTGGATCAAGAGGCTGAAGGCTTTATGTTTTCATATTTATTAAGTAAAGATGTATTCGAAGCACAAAAGCAGAGACGGGAAGGGAAAATCAAGGTTGAGGGCACACACGCTTTTCAGAGGGGTATGGTATAAAGAAACCAGCCCACATCTAACCCGAATGTCACGTGTGATGTAGTGTGCACACATCATCCCATTTAATCATGATGTAGACCTTTAAAGTAGATGCTGTTGATTCTTCTTATCTTACAAGTGTGAGGTAACTGAGTCTCAGAGGCAGAATAATGTGCCCAGGGCCACACAGCTGGTCAGTGACCGAGCCAGGGATTGAGATGTCTACCTGACCCCATAGTTCTTTATTTAGATAAACTCTAAGCTTATCTAACTATAAAAACAAAGCAAAGAGTATTGGGAAGCCAGTATTAGCTACCATAAATAAGAAATGGATACTGAGCAAGAGAAAGTAAATGTGAGAAGGGGGGCCCTTGTAACTCTGCGAGACAAAGCGGAACTTGGTGCAACAAACTTTCTGAATGCAAAGCCCGGAGACAGCTTCGCCTCGGAGTCAGGCTGTCTACTGAGCCCTGTGAAAAGGAACACCTGAACAGAACCCAGACTACCTCAGACTTGCCTCAAGCCCGTGTTCAAAAAATAATCCAATGTCTGCACTGAGCCCAGTGACAGCTGCTGCCCTCACCTTGGCCTACATGTCCTCTTTGGAAGAGGCTGGCATCTTATATCACAACTCAACAGTCAGCTGCTCCTTAAACGCTGAGACTCTCAGTTATGGCTCTGGGGGGAGGACTTACTAGAGACCATCTCCCTGGTTTCATAGGTCAGAAGAAAGCACCTTTGAAGCGTTAGCCCAATTTTACACTTAAACAGAAGAGAATGCTGCTTGAAGGATCAGATGATCAAAGCAGAGATTGAACATGCTGGTCTGTAAAAGTCTGCCCTTTAGGTGTAAGCCCATTTTACAGGTAGCAAAACTGAGTCTGAGAATTAACTAGATAGGCCATCCAGGTTCACTATGACTTGCTTAAAAGCAGTGTTGGACTCAGGTGACTCTAAGCCTCACAGTCTATCACTAGGCTGCACTGTCTTACCCCTTTATAGTCACACAATAGAGAATAAATAAAAGTGAATCAACTGAGCTGATAAAAATAAAAATAGAAGTAAATCACTTGAGGAAACGGGAGGCTGGCTCCAAGTGCTCAGAGTCTAGTGGAATCACTGTTTAACCTTTGAAAAAGGAAGTAGGTTAAATTTAAGGAAATGGATGGGCACTACCAAATTTAAACAAATAGGCAAGTCACTTTTAATTAGCCACAATCTTAATTAAGCAGCCACTCATAAAAAGCCCAGTAACCACCATTAACCAGTGAAGCTATATAACATTCCTGCAGGAGAAGACCCAGGCTTGGCTCTTGGATGTGGGTTATCTAGAGAGCCTCATTAGTCCACTGAGATCCCACTGGCTAATGGACCACTCGGGCCTGTGTCTGCCTGAAGTACCCAGCCTCAGTCTCAGCCTAGCCACCTGCAGCCTATCACCCCTCAACCTACGGTCTTCTGTTAGCATCTGATCAGGTGTTAAGGTGTCTATAAGGTTCCCTTATTTCCTGCCTGGGCAGCTACTATAATAGTCTTGGCCAAACTGCAGTTGTAAAGTGAACTAAGTCCATAGCTAATAGGTCAGGTGATAAGATGTGAGAGAATTAGCTGTCTTTTGCTTGTGTTCACAGGCTGCTCTAAGTTGGTAAGGCTCTAACAAGCCACTTGATCTATTTCCCCAAGGAACTAAAAGGTCTACGGGGAAGGATGATAACAACAAACAGGGGTGGCAGGCAATCGCGCTTCCCTAGATCCAGGCTCTTTGGCCTATATAGCAAAGGCAAAATCACATGCAGAAGGAGGGGCTATAAGGATTCTCCAGTGTTAGGAAGCTTTAAATGATGCACACCAAAGGAGGAGCTTAGAACACCAAGGAGAAAGTCTCCAGATTAAAACAAAGAAAAGCCCTAACTCTAAGGGAGAACACTAGTTCCTGAATCACAGCTAAAGAATGTAGAGCTATTCAGTATTAGTCTCCCTTCTGCTGAAAAAACCAAACAGACAAAACAACTACAAAACCTAGAGTGGGGTGGGGTGAAGAGCAGGAGCCAGCACAACAATACAGAGATATCTGAATGGTTTCAGAATCTCAGCATCTCGAGCTGCAAAAAGGTGGTGCCAGGAAAACCCAGGGCAGGGGCAAGAGGAAGTGTATAAAACATCTTTTGAGTGGATCGCCTTACTGGGTATGGGGAACAAAGGATTGTCTAAATCTGAGAGGCAGAGAAAATTAAATGTCTCTCAAGTTTACCATCTCTTGAACACAGCCCCATCACCATGGGCATGACCATCTGCAGGACCAAGAGCAAGTACTCTGAAGGCAAGGAAGATGGAGTGGAGGGCAGAGCATGGTGCCTGGCACGAAGCAGGCATGACCCTGATAGCTGGATCTCAGCAGCAAGCCAGAAGGGCCCATCCTCTCCAAATTATACAGATGACTTAAAATGAACAGAAGTCATCACATCCAAAAATGATAATCACCTCCTTTTAGCATTCTCCGTTACATTCAAGTTCTCAAGCATCACTAAGCAGAAGGTAGGAGTCTGCTTACCTGCCTTTGCTCCTGATCTCTTCCCATCAAATGTTAGAAGTGGGAAAGGCTAGTCTCCCCCATCTGCCTCCGCACCAGTGCTCCACATTTTTCTGACCTTTATTCTTCTTCTTGGGTTTGTGAGCCTGGGCTTTGCTTCTGCCATTATCTTCTTCTTTCTCTTCATAGGAATAAAAGGAGGTTCCCTGACTTAACATCTCTCCTTCTGGCCACAGCCCAACCAGGAACATCGCTGGCCATTGTGGGGAAACTAGCCCTGGAGGCCCATCCTAGGCATGACCCTACCGAATCCAGAGGGCACCTAGAAGCCTTCCTGCTGGGTCATGTTCCTTTAGACACGTTGTAGCCCTCAGCTGAGCAAAAGGGAGAGAAACAGGAGTGCAAGGGAACTGAAGATGATAACCATGGGGCTCCCTGACCTCACAGTGATGCAGGCAGAGGTTTCCTCACCACATCTCTGTACATCAGAGAACAGAAGAAAGCAAGGTCATGGGGCTGAGGATGGGTGACTTTATTTTTAAGAGAGGAGGATGCAACAGTTTCTTTTTTCTAGGACAGTTAAAGTGATGCAATTGATTATAGAACAGCAATGAGAAAGAGCAGCTCCCTGGTGGGCCACCGTTCCCCGTGAAGGCCAAAGGCTATAACACCTTGATTTAGGTATAGTGTAAAGTTGTTGTTTTTCTTCCTTCTGTGGGGCAATGTTGGACTTTAACTGATTCAACAGAAGTTTCTCAAGAGTGTTTGCATGTACCAAGTAATGTACCAGCTTTGTATAAGTTAGGTTACCACCATGCACACCTACCTACTGGATGCCTGGATTTTTTTATGATGTATGCAGGAAAGATTCAGTCATTTGTCAAATATGACCATTTTTTGTTTTCCCCAAACCACAGAATTAGAAGATGATGTTTATGTCACTTTTTGAGCTTAGATCTCATTCCAGTGTGCCGGGGCCAGTGCCACATGCCCCTACCTTCACCATGGCACCCACCCACCAGGACCTAAGGAAGCACCCACACCTGAGAGTAACCAAAGACAATACCTGAGACGTTTTGGTAAGGCCAAGCTATTAGATCAAGGTCACCCTTTGAAAACACCTTTGAGACGTGTAGTCTCTGGACAACCTTGTTGTCAGTGTTGATAAATTGTGAAACACAAGGTACCATTCTTTCACTAATAAATTTTTCCTCTTCTCCTCAACATGGGATTATATATTCTCTGTGGGAAATTTGTGAGTTATGAAAAAGCATTCGCAGAAAATAGCAACTATACCCACCTATTTACAATTAGCATATGTCTTCATGTGTATTTATTATGTGGATTAAAGACACACATGCATGGGCTTTGGATCGTGTGTGCCAGAAAGAATCCTAGCTCTGAAACTAACAGTGTGATGTGCAATTTAACAAGTTTCACAGTTGGCTTATTATTAAAATGGGAGTTACATCTCTTTCTCCATAAGTTTGTAAGGACTAAGAGATGATATACATGCAAAGTGCACAACATAGTCCAAACAAGGAAGAACCTGCTAAGCAGTTATACCTCCTTCTCCAAAGGTTTATCAACTAAGAGACGACACATGCAAAGCATACAACACAGTTCAAAGGAGGAAGAACCTACTAAGCAGTAGATGTCAGTATGAAAGGTTTTCCATTAGGCCCTGGGTTTTCTATGGCTGCTGTGACAAATACATGAACTTAGTGGCTTAAACCAACACATGTTTATTATCTACAGCTCTGAAGGTCAGAAGTCTGAAATCATTTCGTTAGGCCTAAATCAAGGTGTTGTCAGGGCCAGGCTTCCCGGGAAGGCTCTGGGGTAGAATTTATTTCCTTAGCTCTTCCTCTTCTAGCTTCTAGTAGCTGCCGGCATTCCTTGGCTCGTAGCGCCTTCTTCATCTTCAAGGCCAGCAGTACAGAATCTTTTCAAGTCTCTCTCAGGCTCTGATTCTTTGTTTCCATTATGACATCTCTTTCGTCTGACTCTCATTTTCCTCCCTCCCTCTTATGAAGACCCTTTTGATTACACTGTGCCTACCTTGATAATACAGGATAACAGCCTCATCTCAAGATTCTTAATCACATATGCAAAGTCCCTTTTACCACGTAAGGTAAAATATTCACAAATTCTGGGGATTATGACATGGACTTCTTGGGGTGGGGGTGGGCAGGCATTCAACCCACCAGATGTTCTTACTATATTAGGCTATTTGAGAATGGTAACATGGAGTTGTTGGAAATATTTTCTCCTGTTTCTCTACATTCTTTCCATAAAAGTAACATGTTTATTGTCAAATCCTATTATCTACCCTTTTTTCATTTCTTCCACTAATTTTAAGCCTAGGAATTCCCTCCATATCTTGTCAGGATAGTGTTTGTGTATGCGCGGGTGTGGGTGTATGTACTTTACTCATTGTTACAAATTCAAACGATAGAGAAATACATAAAGTAGGAATAAAATTTGTTCCCCACCTCCAATTCTGTTTCGCCTAGGAAACTGCTTCATAGCCTGGGATCCACTCTTTCGGAGTTTATGCTATTCATTCACACACATGCACTTCCATTTGTTTATGGGGTCAATTTGTACACCTAAGTCTACAGTCCAGCTGGGATTTACTTTAGTGAATGCTACATATACACCTAGGAATTCCTCCTCTGTTTTTTTATTCTAAAGAATGATTAACCGAAGCACAATATGGGTAATAGTTGTTATTTTTCTATGGAAGTGTGTTTTGTGACCTACTCCTGTTTTTTTCCAGCACCACACCCGGGGATCATCTACCTGCCATTTCTACCTCATGTTTACAGGTACCACTATTCACATGGTGGCAGTTGCACAAACTGAAGAAACAGCACTTGGGAAAAATTACACAGGCTCCAGAAGACTCCTATAGATCTAAGCTCATAAAGTGACATAAACATCATCTTCTAGTTCTGTGGTTGGCAGAAAACAAAAAATGGTCATACCTGACAAATTACTGAATCTGTCTTGGATACGTCATAAAGAAATCCAGGCATCCAGCAGGTGTGCACAGTGATAACTTAACTTATCCAGGGTTTGTACAATACTTAGTACATGCAAAACACTCTTCAGAAACTTCTGTTGAATCAGTTCAAGTCCAACACTGCCCCACAGATGAAAGAAAAGCAACAACTTGACACTACTCAAAAGGCCTCCTGGTCTGTGTGGGGGCTCACACGCTGAATAACAATAATTTAGGAGGCCCAGGCAGGAGGACTGCCTTAAGTCATGAGTTCGATACCAGCCTGGGCAACAAAGTAAGAATCTGTCTCTACAAAAAAATAAAAACCAACCGAGCACACGTGTCTGTAGTCCCAGCTATTCGGAAAGCTGATGCAAGAGGATCACTTGAGCCCAAGAGTTGGAGGCTGCAGTAAACCAAGATTACGTCACTGCACTTCATCCTGGGTGACAAAGGAAGACCCTGCCTCAAAAAAGAAGGAAGGGGAAGGGGAATAGAGGAGGCCTCCTGATGCCCTATGCTGAGTGATGAATGCTGCTCTGTAGGAAGATTTTGGCAATCTTGAATTCCTTCATCTACGGTCATTCCTCAAGGACTCATTGTGAAAATGAATCTAGATGTAGTGTATAAAGCAAACACAATAAACCAAGGCCAAAATAGCCATAAAATCAACAAGAGAACATGGCCCCACAGCAGGCCTCACTTCTGTTGTCAGTGACATCATCACAGCCGGGCTGGTGGTTCCACTGTTGGGAGCAGTGATGTTTAACTCTGAATAGAACCAGGTTGCCCCAGAAGCATCCACACCCATTTCAGATAGTGATTGTGCCCTAGGCTTTCCCAGTGCACAGTGTGGACTAAATATACCAAAGCGTTTTTTGAAGGGAACAGCAAAGGAAGACAGCTCCAAGACCACACACAGATCACACTTGGTATGAAGACAGCAATGGACCTCGTGAGGATGTTGATCAATATCCGTGCTGCAGCAGCAGCATTCTCAACAGAGTGTGCTTGGAAGGGGTGAGCAGTGTTCCTTACCAGCACCCAGCACCAGGAATGTAGAACCTCTGCCAGCACATACAGGCAGAAAGCAAATTATAACAACCAGGACACAGTGAGTTTCACTAATAGAATTAGACCTACAATCTGGTCTCAACCAGACACAAACACTGTCTGCTTAGGCCTGGTGTAATTTACAGCAGCATCAAACATGTTTCCCATCTCTTTGTAAGACAGGCAGATTAAACTTTCTCAGTGTCACCACTCCCCTTTCATGCACTTCCAATTGCATGTGAAATGTATCACCCACCTGTGGGCTCTGAGCCTCCTGAGATCACCAGGACTCTGCAAACTGACACAGCCATGGGCCTGAGAAAGAAAGGTAATCTTAAGCACCCTTAGAAGAAATGGGCTGTAAGAAGCAGCCAGATGGGGGGTGCAGAGGAAATCCTGGCAAACAGGTCAGTAAGCCGTCTCTGGCTCTGGGATGTTTGCTAACAGTTGAAGATATTTTCACTTCTCAAACTCCTTGGACCACAATATTCCCCTTCTCAAAAATCTTTGGTGGCAGTGCCCTTCCGCCTGTGTTCCAAATACCACCATCTGGCTTTCAGGGTCTCTGATCTGGCGCCTCCTCTCTCTCAGCTCCCTCTACTCTTCTACATGTGGGTCATGGTGGTCAAGTCACAGCTGGCTTCTGTTGCATCTGTCACCCCCTCAGGGAGAAGGACATTTTCTCTTCCAACTACTGAAATCCTATCATCCTTAAAGAGCTAGCACCAAACGACCTCATGTATGAAGCCCCATAGGCAGCTTAGGCGGCAGCAGATTATCTACTTGTACCTCAGTCGGCACATGGTGTCTTTCATTGGAGTCATGCTGGGAGTCACTTCTATTGGTGATATACCTATGGGTGAGATACCATAAGTAATGGGAAATATCTTCATTCCCATCTGCCTTACTTGTCCCAACACCTAGTCCAGGGTTTTAGAAGCAGTGGTGGATGGATGAATGACCCTCCTTCCTGGCATCAGGCTCTCATGACCTGGGTCACAGGCCAGTGCCCAGGTTAGCAGGTGAGCCCTAACAGAAGTGGGTGAGGTGAGCAGGAGGGAGCAGTGGGGCCCATGGCAACCTGGAGAGGGCATGTCTCATTTACCACCAGGCATCTGCTTCTCAACTCCAGCATTTGTTGCCAGGTGGGAATATGGGCCCCATGTTGCTAGATACTATGATTTTGTAAGAAAATCCAGAAATCGGGATTTTTAAGTGAAATATTTTCCATGTATAAGGGCTACATACCAATGTTAATTGAAAAAAAAATACTTGGTTGGGTGCGGTGGCTCACATCTGTAATCCCAGCACTTTGGGAGGCCAAGGTGGCTAGATAATGAGGTCAGGAGATCGAGACCATCCTGGCTAATACAGTGAAACCCCGTCTCTATTAAAAATACAAAAGATTAGCCAAGCGTGGTGGCACACATGCTGTAATCCCAGCTACTCAGGAAGCTGAGGCAGGATAATCACTTGAACCTAGGAGGCGGAGGCTGCAGTGAGCCGAGATCACTCCAGCTTGGGCTATAGAACAAGACTCCATCTCAAAAAAAAAAAAAAAACAACTCTCTGTGGGCAAACAGAGGCACGTCTGCAGGTTCTGGCTGAGTTTGGGCCCTGTGATCTGGAACCTGCACTGATGGTCTTTGGAACGATTAAGGGTGCCATCCTACATGTAACATTGAAAATAAAAGATGCAGTGTCTGCCCTCATGGAGCTTAAAACCTGGTTCTGAAAATGTAAGATGTATACATGGAAATCTGAGCAAGAAATGGTGGCATATGTTGATATTGTGGAATTAGGACTTCAGACTTTTTGGAGTCAGGGAGCTGTGGTGGGCTAGGGGTCCACGCAACTGTCATGGGCTTCTTTTTTAAATAAATTCTCACATATGGGGAGACATTGGTCAAAGGAGATATACTCACAATTCAAAAGGGGGATTTTTTTTTTTCCTAAACCAGTTTTCAGACCCAGAATATTTTATTTTAAGCCCAAATAGGCAAACAAAGAGAGAGTAGATAGGTGACTGCTTGGGCTAAGGGAGAGGATAGGTAGCTAGTGGGAGAGAAGTGGAGAATGACTAATTATGGTTATGGGGTTTCTTTTTTAGGCAGTGAAAATGTTGTTTGTGGTGATGGACACCCAACTCTTAACACACTAAAAACCACTGGATTGTACATTTGAAGAGGGTGAATTGTATGATATGTGAATTATATCTCAAAGTTGTTGAAATGATAAAGTAAAATAAGCTCCCTAGCACACAGGAAGCCTGATGACAGCCAGTCTCTTTAATTTTCACCTCCCACTATTTATTGGGTCATGAGAGGCCAAAACAACAACTAATGATGGCATCAAATATTGAAAACTTACTGTGTAGGTAACACCAAGACTATCTGGCTCAACTTTAAAAAACATTCTCCCATACTGAACTTCCCTGTTCCACTTAGTTAGGCTAGACCTCAGGTCTGCAAGCAGACTGAGTATTAAGCACTTTATTCCATTCCAACCTCACAGCAACCCCACAAGGGTGAATTACTATCCTCACTTTACAGAGGCAGGGCATTAAGTAACCTGCTCAAGGTCACAGGAGAACTGTGAAGCTAGAACTTGAGCCCAAGGTGGCCAACTCCAACTCCAAAGCCTGTGCTCTGTGCACCAGGCTATGCTGCATCGCATAAACCCAGGCAGGAGAGGTGGAGGAGAGTACAGAGGCACACTCGTGTCATGTGACTACAAGAGTGAAGGTGTGTCTGATAAGCATCTCAGTCTGGCTAAGTGCAAGCTATGGAATGGTGTAGATTAGAAAGCGGGGAAGAACTGGTGCCCAGCCACGCTGTGAGCCTATATAATTCAGTTAACAGGAAAGCTGGTGTACCACAGGCCTTCTTCGTCATTGGTGGTGTCATTATTTGAGTTTAAAGGGGTTTTGAGCTACTTGATGAGCTACTTGATAGCAGGGGCTGTCATTTGAGCCCTTCTTCCTCTCCCACCTCAGCACCTAACACCTAGCAGGTGTTCAAATATTTTAAAGTAAATGAGCCTGGGAGAACTTATGTATTTCAAGAGAGAAGGCAGGAACTAAATCATATCTAACCTTTTAGAAATGTATAGATATAGGGCCAGGCATGGTGGCACACAACTGTAATCCCAGCACTTTGGGAGGTTGAGGCAGAATTGCTCGAGCCCAGGAGTTCGAGACAAGCCTGGGTAACACAGTGAGACTCTGTCCCTACAAATAATTTTTTTTAAAAATGGCAGGGCATGATGGCCTGCACCTGTAGTCCCAGCTACTCGGCAGGTTGAGGCAGGAGAATCTCCTGCACCTGGGAGGTTGAGGCTGTAGAGAGCAGTGATCATGGGTCACTGCACTCCAGCCTGGGTGACACAGCAAGACCCCCATCTCAAAGAAAAAAAAAAGAATTAACAAAGTACAGATGTAACAAAACTACCTCTGAGGAACACAACAAACAGCTGGCACAAGATTCAGGAGAGAGGCTGGGCTGGGTTGGGAGGTGGGACCACGTAGGCTGAGGTGTATGCAATCACCTTCAAGTTTCTGTGTTGGGGGTGGGCTGACAAAGGTTGGATGTTTTATAGAAATGAAATCAATAGGCCAGGGCCAGTGGCTCAAGTCTGTAATCTCAGCACTTTGGGAGGCCGAGGTGGGCGGATCACCTGGGTAAAACCCCATGTCTACTAAAAATACAAAATTTAGCCAGGCATGGTGGTGTGTACCTGTAGTCCCAGCTACTCTGGAGGCTGAGGCAGGAGAATTTCTTGAACCTGGAAGGTGGAGGTTTCAGTGAGCCATGATCATGCCACTGCACTCCATCTAGCCTAGGTGACAGAGTGAGACTCCGTATCCAAAGGAAAAAAAAGAAAGAGATGAAATGAAATCAATAGTAGAGCATCCTGCAGGGACAGGTGTTAAGTGTGAACCAAGGACCATGACTAATCTAGTACTGTGTTACCTGAGGTCTGAGTGTAAATAATATATAAAACCACAAGACACACAGAAAAGGAGTAAGGCCCTCTTTGCGGAATCAATAATAGAAACCACATGTAGTAAGCTAAATTGCCAAGTCTAAAAACAGTGTGGGTAGTTTATATAAGGGGTCCTGAACCTGGAGTCCACTTACTTTGAATAGACAAGATGTGCTAATCCCTGAAAATGGACACAAAATTGTATGTATTTTTTCTGGGAGGAAGGTTTTCTGCTTCCAGATTCTCAAAAGGATTATCTAAAGAGTTAAAACTAGGGTTGGAGAGTGAATGAATCTGAAGCAGCAGCACTGCAGCAGACACTGCGTGCCATGGGCCATAGAATAAAGTCTAAGGACGCTGCGGTAGAATGGTGAATGGGGTGAAGGCAGTTGGATTGCATCCCCACGCGGATGAGATCATTATTCCCCAGTGATTGCCAACTAGCTGAAGTAAATGAGGCCAAGGAGAGAGAACAATGCAACAGACCACCAAGGCTAATACCATCCTCTCCTCTCCACGCCTGATTTTCACAGGAACGAGTGACACCACTCCAAACATCCTGAACTTTCTGACGACAACCCTGAAACCCAAGGGGGATATTTTTCTGGCTTTTTCCAGGTGGAGGCTATTGATTTTGAAAGATAAAAGTGGCCAAGCAACACATATGGGAATCTGAAACAGAATTTTTATTTTTAGAAACCGTGTGTGAGACACTAGAATGATGGCTCCCACCTGGGAAGAAAGGACATCTCATGAGCACGGGTGGAAAGAGTTTTGCCGTGGACAAAGTGACAAGGTAAGTTTTAATGTGGAATTTGGAAAGTGGAGGAAGACACTTAGGTAAAATTTATATGCCAGATGCAGTGGAAGATAGTAAATACGATAGGTTACCACAGAAGGAACGGATTTCAAACCTAATAGGAAAAAATAAAAGGGAGCTGGAATCTCATTATATATGTGTAGTCTGTAAGTAGTAAACATCATGAATTTGAAATTATAAAGGAAACATGATCTCAGGCAAATATAGCAACAGGCAGGTATAGTTTGTTCCATGAAAGCCATTCAGATGGAGAGTTCAGGACAGGAGCTCTGTGGGTCAAGATGTCTTGACAGTGAACCATGAGTTGCTGTGAGGATACATCACTGCCTGCCTGCAGATCCCCTCCCTGTGAGAAAGCAGAAGACTATACATGAAACAGTGGTGGTAGGGGTTCCTTCTAACACCAAGACTATCTGGCTCAACTTTAAAAAACATTCTCCCATATTGAACTTCCCTGTTCCACTTAGTTAGGCTAGACCTCAGGTCTGCAAGCAGACTGAGTTGATACAGGAAGCCCCTTCTCCATTGAGAAACATGCAGAAATGTTGGATACAACTTAAATCAAAAAGCAAACAAAAGCCTAGCCAACCTTATAAGCAAAAGAATCTATCCCTAAAGAGAAATTTCAAAGACAGAGCAAATAAGGGGGTTTGAAACCAGATGGTGCCCAGGTGGCTACCTGTAGGTGATTCCAGCAGTGAGGCCCAAAGACACCTCAGCTTGTGGGAAACTGGTGCTGTGCCAGAAGCAGGGAAAGGCTTTTGTTAGGCAAAAAAATCTTTCAATGTGTTTGGCTTTTCTTGAACCCTAACTTGACCATGTGGTAAAGGGTTAACATTCTGCCATAGATGATCTGCAGGTTATTTGGGGTATGATGGATTAAGATCAAACATTCAGTTAAATTCTTATGTGGAACCCCTTACACAGGGGGAAAAAGCCTCTGATGTATCCTCCTATATGCTTGGAACTGGAAATAAGAAACTACTGGCCCGGCCAGGCACAGGGGCTCACGCCTGCAATCCCAGCACTTTGGGAGGCGGAGGTGGGAGGATCACCTGAGGTCGGGAGCTTGGGACCAGCCTGATCAACATGGAGAAACTCCATCTCTACTAAAAATACAAAATTAGCTGGGCGTGGTGGTGGGCGCCTGTAATCCCAGCTACTTGGGAGGCTGAAGCAGGAGAATTGCTTGAACCCAGGAGGCAGAGGTTGCAGTGAGCTGAGATTACACCATTGCACTCCAGCCTGGGCAACAAGAGCAAAACTCCGTCTCAAAAAAAAAAAAAACAAACTACTGGCCTACTGCAGTGTGGTGTCCCACCCTCCATAAATCTAGGGCCCGAAGTCAGATGAAGCCCCAATCCAATGGCTCCTTTTTGGTGACTTAAAAAACCCGAGAACCAACTAGCTTTTGCTTTTCTCCCCAGCTATAGGTTTTGCTAAACATATTTCTTGCATTTCAGAGTCAATGCTGTTTTGATATCCTCATTTTCCAAACTTTTATGAAAACTTGAAAGAAATTTTAAAAATATGCTCTAGATTTTATGTCAAGCCTTGATTTTTAGGTGCTCCTATAACTTCAAAGTAATTTAATTATGCAGGAAGGCTGGCTTAGTAAAGGTTCATTAATGCCCAAGATAACATTCCTTTCTCCTTAAAGGGGAAAAGTCTTATTCTGCTAGAGGGATAGATTAAAATCAAGCAAGTTTTTACACTTAGGCTAATTGAGAACAGGGGAGCCAGGAATGAAGTGGTTTCCTGTCCGGCCAAGTAACAGGCTGTCAGGCAGGCTACACTCACTCCAGCCAATAAAGGGGCAACAGCAGCCAGGAACGACCCCACAACCCCATTTTCATCGCTCCTCTTTCCCTCCTAGTTTTTACTGGCTGCCAGCACAACCCAGTCAACAGCAAGCTTTCCTTTACCACACAGGCTTTCCTCCTTCCCTGAACCTGCTTGACCTCAGCCTCCATTACGAATGTCCCCGTTAACCGAAGCCACCAAAATCTGCTGTCTGCCTTTCTTGCCTTAGACACTTCTGAATAAATTGTGATTAACTGATTCAATGTTCAGTTTTGCAAAAGGGAAAAAACAAAAGGAAGGATAGGGGAAGAATCTCAAAACAAAGCAATCCCGGGGTTCTGCTGGAGTGCACACAGAGCTTCTATGGGAAATGACTTTTTACTAGTCCCTTAAAAAACTTGTTTAGGCCAAGCAGCCACTCTTCATCTAGATTTGCCAAAATCTGTTCTCCAGGACTGATAACCTACACTGGGGTAGCTCCGACACTGGGTTTACTTTGAAAGGTTTTCTCCAGTTACTGCCAGCTGCCAATCTGTTTTGACAATGCATTGTTAGCCTACAGGCTCATCATTGTCATTCTTTTGGACATGTTCATGTATTAGCAGTCAGTCAGATATGCCGACAGTGTATTTGCAGGGGATGCAAAAACACACACGCTTATACACACAAGGTATGTTAGATGTCTAAGACTGGGGAAAAACTTAAGTCAAACAACACATAATTAGCCTCTGCTTACAGAGGCGAGACAGTTTATTAGACTTTATGACTTCTGTTCCCATTCCCCAGCCCCCAAATACCTTCTACTTTCCCCTCAGCCCCAATGCAGATGAAAGTTTGCCCTTTAAAAAAACGAACAACAAAAACACACTTTTTCTAGGAGTATAGAAACTTCAGACTTTTGAACTACACGGTGTCCGTGTTACAACAGGGACTTGACATATTCTCAACCCAATCAACAATGCCTGCTCAATGCCAAGTTTAGATGTGACTTTAAATTGCACCCAATCTGGCAAAATAATATTTGACTGCTGGCTACCAGTAAAACGCACACAATTTTTCCTTTCAGAACTTCTGAGCCACCAAGCCAGGAAGTCTTTTGGTGAACACTCCCCTTCCCATTTGTAGAGAAATCAATACTCAGGACCGGGAGCTGGACTTGGGGAATACAAGGGTTCCCTCATTTCAGCCAGGGCTCCCTCTTGCCCCACCAAGAATCTACCCAGGGGCCTGAACCTGCAAGAGGTAGACAGGCATTGTGAGCTGAGCCAGTTCCCTGGCTTGTGCTCCTACCTCGTCAGGCGCTCTGGTCCTCCTTGCCCAAGAGGTGTGGGGATGGGTGTGGTGGAGGCACAGTCCAGGGTTGGTCTTGCCTGCCGCACGCCTGTTCAGTAGCCTTTTAATGAACTCAGTAACTCAGCGCCGTCCCTCCCCCACCGGCCTCGGATCTCACTCCTCTCAATCGCACTGATGCCCATGTGACAGCACGTTGTCTCCACCGAGACTAATCCCATATCAATAAGAGCTTTCAGCACGGCCCAGACCAGATTACTCTGTCTCACAACCACTTTGCTGACCTGCCCAGGGGGCCACCGAATACTCCCCGAGCGCATACTATTTACAGAAGAGTCAAGATAAGCTGGATCACTTGGTGTGATTATTTCGCTGCCAAAGTTTGTGGCTTTAACAAAGCAAACCCACATTCAACCGCTCAACCAGGCGCCGTGCAAGCCACCAGAATGAAAAAACAATGCTGGATCTTACACACATGCAGTAATCAAAATATTACAAATAAAGGCTACATGTGAAATGACAGATTAAGATGAGCTCTAGATACCAGATGTATGAAGTTTGCTATTAGATTTCTTTGCCATAAATCCAGGACAAGGCAACATGGCATCTCATTGTCAGATTAATGTGGACTAAGCATGATATAATTCATAAGAAGGCTTTTAAAAAGTCACCAATATTGGTTCTTAACTTTGCCCATTCAGATTCTTAAGAGTAAACCAAACTTGAGGAGAGATGCCAGATGCCAAACTGAGTACAGGCTCAATATCCCCTACTTTTCCATCCTTCCTTTTCCTGCAATTTTTATCACACTGGTCTCTATCCACAGCCTTTCTGGGCAGCTGAGATGAACAAGAGGAATGAGTATAAAGCCTACAAACACGGTCAAGGAGATGAGTGGGAGTAACTAGGGAATGGTCTTGAGGGTTTGCGAAAACTATTTCATCAGCATTATGGACAAGAACAAGAAGGCCAGGGCATACTTAAAATCATCACAAAGCCTCTTTCTAGCACTAAATGTGAAGTAATGAAGCCATCACACAGCAGATTAAGGCCTTTGCACACAAAGCTCCCTTCCTCAGAAAAGCTCTATTGATTGATCTTGAAATACAGATTTTTAGTTCTAAAATTGTGAGGATAGCTACTTAAAATTCAATCTCTTTCCCTCAGAAATGCATTAAAATTCTAAAACAATATGCACCAAATAAAATTTATTTTTAATATTAAAATACCTGATGCTCATTTCACCATGTCTCTGTTCTCTCGTCTCTGTTCAACGCAGTTAGGCAGATTTGAGGGTGCTGCGGAGAATATCTGAGGTGAAATGCCAGGGAGCGAGCGAGCAGGCCCTGAGCTGCAGAGACAATGCTCCAAGCAGAAAAGCATGGCTGGCAGGAAACCAGGAGAAATTGCGCAAGGGAAGAGCCATTCCAAAGCTGTTCTCTGTCCCATGGTTATGATCACAGGGGAGGGTAATTACAAGTACTTCTGATCAAAATACCTTTTGCCATTTGTCAGATAGCAGACCCCAAATTCAAGGTGGATTAGTCTGGAAAACTAAACTGAATCAGTTTTGAAGTCTTACTTTTATATCCAACAATTGAACAATACAAATATGAATAATACAGAAAACAGCCAAACACCTAGAATGAAAAGTGGAACCCCGTAACTCCCCCATATTCAACAGATGACAGGGCTAATGCAGGGAGTTTGGGCTATGGGCTGGTTTTATAGCCAAAGCCACAGAGAATTCCATCACCAAAGACTGCTTCCTACTCTTGGTGAAGGAAGCAAGTAATTCACATGCCAGTCTCCATCTTTTCCTCCCTTTCCCTCTCCCTCCACCCCTGCCTTACTGGTATTTTTCTCAATGAGTTCCCTTGATGTTGGAGGACCCAGCCTGCAGCTTTCACAGGAAGGGCTAACGCAGTGAGAAGAGCAGGATCTAAGAATCAGAGGAGGTGGGTTTGAGATCTAGAATAAACAGTTAAAGGTCTAGAGGCAAGGAGCTTCACTTTTGAGCCTTAATTTACTCAGCTTTAATGAGAACATTACCTGCCCTGCTTGCTTACTAAATGGGACTGACCTGGTGGTCAGGTATGGAATGTGGGCTCGTATCCCAGAGAAGGTAAACAAAACAGGATGGAGAAAACAAAGTCTGAGCCCCTGCTCTGCCATGTCCCTTGCGGGGCTTCCCTTCCTCTTCTAGGCTGCATTTGTAAAATGCAGACAGTCATACCTGCTCTGTGTATCTACCAGGGTCAACAGGAAACTTAAGCAATGCATTTGAAGATAAACATTACAAAACTGACGATGCTATCAGAGGGCACGTTCTTACCAAAGACTATGTTTTAAAAGCATGAATAGCTCCAAGGTTGAAAGAAAGTCTTAAGGAGTATTTTTATGTTACACTACAGAAAAATATATTATTTGCTTTAAATAAGGGGAGTCTAAGTTTCAAGTCAGCGGATTAGAGATGAGCGGTTAGTGACACCATAAGGGGTGGCATAGGTAGGTAGAGCATTCTCCCAAGAAAGATGACTGAAGCCAGAGCGAATGGGGCTAACAGTGACATTCAGTCGCCGCAGTGCATAGACCAGCTTTGGGGGCCAGGGCATTCCTATAGAAGGCTCCTGAAGCCACGCCACAGGGATGGGTCCTTTCCTGTTGCTTCACTGCCTAGCCCTTTTGTGAGCACGGTGAGAAGCCTGAAGTTGGCAGCAAGCACTGTGTGCTGGCATCTGCAGTGAGCAGTGACAGCTACACCACTGGACAACTCAATCCTGCAGGACTGCTCCAAGACTGAAGTTCAAAATGACAAGTCACTGGGGCTTGCAGTCACTGACTCCAAACACCTCATTTTACAGATAGGAAAACTGAGGCCTGGTGGCAAGGTGGAGGCACTTTCCCAAGAAACGCAGCATCCAAGCTCTACTGAGTGCCCTGGACCTCGGATGCCCCACCCAGTGTATACTCACTACCTTGGGATGTTTTTCCCCCTAAACGGAATCCTATTGTTCACCCATTTACTCATATGTGTATATATACCATAGAACTTTAAAAATTATCTTTGACAATTTTTTCCCCCTGGCTTTATAAAAATCTGTCCTTTCCTCAGGCAAATTATTTTCCAAATATTTAAACTTTTTGGGCTGGGCCCAGTAGCTCACACCTGTAATCCCAGCACTTTGGGAGGCTGAGGCAGGCCTCCCACTTGAGACCAGAAGTTCAAGACCAGCCTGGGCAACATAACAAAACCCTATATCTCTACTAATACAAAAATTAGCCAGGCGTGGTGGTTCACGCCTATAATCCCAGTTACTTGGGATGTTGAGGTACAAGAATCGCTTGAACCTGGGAGGCAGAGGTTGCGGTGAGCTAAGATTGCACCACTGCACTCCAGCCTGCGCGACAGAGCGAGACCGTCTCAAAAAAAAAATAAAATAAAAATAAAATTTTCAGGCACTTTGAGGAACCCCAGTCTTGAATCATCTTGCGCTTACAAAGTAAGTAAATTAGGTAATTTATTTTATGAATCCTTCTTAATATTTGTATAGCCCCTTAAAGTTTTCATAAGCTTTCTCTCATTTGATCATGACAACAGCTCTGTGATGTACGCAAGACAGGGGTCATTACCCTTAATTTCTGTGGTACTACAGAGAGATGAAATGATTCATCTAGCACCAGAACTAGAGTAGAACCCAGTTCTTCCCAACACTACTTGGTCCTCCTTCTTACTCCATTAATTCAAATAAGAGCCTTTATGTACTGGGCACTATAGCTGGAACCAAGGGGGCAAAGATATGTAAAACAGAGTTCAGTTTTTTCCAAAGAGCTAGCATCTAGGGGACACATATCCACACAAAAATGTTACAAACACATGAATTTGGGGGTAGAAACTTTGGAATCAGACAGATTTGTATTTGAGACCAGACCTCACTGTTTACTAGTTATGCACCTGTGGGCAAATCATTCTGCCCCTTTAAGCAGTGTTCTCATCTCACAGGATTGTCAGGAGAACTGAATGAGATGGCAGAGGAAAGATGTTTAGCACAGAATCTTGTTCGTGGTAAGCATCCGGTATGTATTAGCTATTTTTATTAGCATTAATACAAGGCAATGACAGAGACACCTGAAGGCTATTATGAGAGCAAGGTCTGGGGACACCTATCCTCCATGGTGGCGGGTGGGGGGTGAGGTGGGCGGGGCAGTGTATCTCGAAGAACCGAATCTTAGAGAATGACTTTAATGATTGTTCTTACAAAACAATACTTATTTTTGTTCTTTTGTTCTTTTCATCTGTCTATCCATGTAGTTATCCAACGCATACAGTGAGCCCAGCACTTTACAAAATGATTCTCAGCAGGGCTCCCTTGAATAAAGGGTTTTCCTAGGGCACTTAAAATATGAGCAATTTACAAAAATTGTACTCACACACCTTTTCAGAGTTACACCTACTGAGTGAAATGAGGCATATCAATGGTCCACTCTGATCCTAGCTAGAGATAACAGCTTAAGAGAAACACACCTATAAACAGAACCTTAACATGATGTCCTTTGGTAACAAAGTGAAAAGTCCTTCCCCTAGAGGCCGCGTTAAAGTGGTCTGCTGAATGAGAACTCTACTCTCATCAGCAGAGGTGGGGCCTGAGCTACTGCGGACTTCAATCATGTCTGCCTTCACCATTCACTTAAAGGGGGGAAATTATCCAGCTAAATGTTTACTCATATGCAATATCTGCTTGCCAAAGGTAGCACAGATAATAACCCCATACTTTCCACTTTGTACGATGATTACAACTTCCTGTCCATTCATCCTCTCAACTGACCTGGTAGCCACATGAGCCAATCTGCATAAAACAGAGATATAGCCAAGGTGGGCTGCACTTTTGAAATAGGTTCTGCTGCTGAAGATATGTATCTTCAATACCTATCACAGTGACGTATCACAGTCACCAGATATGATACTTTGTAAGCTGGATAATTAGTTCAAATCAATCCCTTACATGGCACGCTTTGTGAGAAGGAAGTTGGCACCTATCTGTTCCCCTGATGGACAAGACTGATTCCTTTCTACAGAGTGCCTTGAACTACTGCAGGAGAAAACCACCATCCTTCAAGAGCACCCAAAAGCTGTGTGCAGCTGGACTCATGGAAGGCTCTCCCTGCCTCAGGATGCTGCCTCGCATAAAAAAATGTAGGACCAGGTCCTCTGGGTAATGGTACTTGTGACTTTCTTTCTCAAAGAACTAGGTTCTTCGAGATGGGATGAGACTTCCATTACTATCTGAAATGCGAGGTGAAGAAACTGGAAAAAACAAAAAAACAAGGCTTTGAATCATGAGACAATGCAGTTGCTATCATGCCAAAATAGAACACTAAGTGTTTTTAAGTTTTCTAGAAACTGAGGCAAAGAGGAGTCACAGAAAATTCAGCTAGTAAGAGTATCATGAAAAAAACCAAATATCTCTGTTTCTTAAATGCTTTAGAGAGACACTCTTACCTGAGGAATTACAGTTCCTCACTGTATTACTGAAAGGCAATGTCCCCAACATTGTGGCCACAAAAACGTAGATGTGGATTTCTTATGCTCCTAATCTATTACAATTCGCTAGAAAATTCAGAGGCCTAACACCAAGGTTAGATCCTGAAGCCATTCTTTGAGGGGCTAAGGGCCATAGTGTATATTGCTATCCTATAGTGGTCTAATTTCATCCAAGGATTGATCCTAAAACTTCAAAAAGTAAATTGGTACAGACTATCTCTTAAATTACCTTCTCTAAACATCATCTCTCACAAATAAAGTCTTAACAGAAGCTCTATGTCCAACAGAGTGAGATTATATTCTGTATCAACAGTCTGGGTTCTCCTGAGAGGCTCTTACATTCCAAGACTGATGCTCTAAGCAATTCATTAATTCGAGCATTAAAAAAACTCATCTGATTTTAGGGAATAGTTGACATGTTTACCTAAAGTTGTAAAAAACAGACTTATTAAAATGCCTCAGAAGAAGGCTTCAAAAATTATTTCCATTCTCAAAATGTTATTGCTCCCAATTGTCATATATCAATGGCTCCCCAGTCAGTCATGCTCTGCCTAAGCAACATTACAAAACATCAGATAGTGCCAATGGCAATTCCACTGGGTTCCTCCAAACCCAGCCTATAAAGCCTACAGAGGAAATAGAAAGATGACAGAACGCATACACTTTATTTTTGACCTATCCTGATTTCCATCAGGCTTTGGATACGGGACTACTTTTATGGCTGCAATAATTTTATTGTAAAGATCCAGTACAGGAATTTCTTCTGGGAAAGTATTTTATATTCAGTTGTCAAGCGAAAAGCAAGGTATGTTTGTTCTCACTCCAAGACACCACTGAACTCAGAACAGGAACGTACCTGTTTTCAAACATTAGACTGTAGCTCCTAGTGTCAGTGGGTCAGGAGCCTTCCATGGCCATTCCTGCTTCCTGGGATGTCACGTTTATGGTTGGGCTCTCATTGCATTCATCTTATTTACTCTTTAAAAAGAAAAACACCAAGTCTGACCAAAACAAACAAACAAAAGCAAAACAAAAAGGGGGGAGAGGAATAACTCTTGTTAAATTTATAAATGATGTGTCTGGAGTGCTATTTCATTTTTGCTTATAAAAATGGCATCCATGCTTAAAACCATCTATCAGAGTGATCAGATTTGTATATGGTCTCCGCCTGACTTAAAGGACCTATGTTTGAGTGTTGTTTTTCTCTTCTCACTGCAGCCACAATGTGATCTACCCTATGACATTCATTAAGCTCTTGTAGCACACATTTGACATTAGCACAGGGATAAAGTAGGGCAGGGAGTGTGGTGACAGAGCTGTGGGTGGGGAGTGAAGCTTTAAACCCTCAACAGCACGAGTTTCCCCTCCCAGAGAAGTGACTCTAAACAGGAATTAGAGGGCCTCTAAATATACCTTCCCATAATTTGCCCATATTCTCTCTTCCTTCCCAGTTCTCTCTCTTAAACATTTATTCTGTGCTAATACAAGTTTGGTGTTCTGCTAAACTGGGGGGTAGTTTAGAAAATGCGTATGAAGCCTGTATTTTAAACCTTCTGTTTTAGTCTAGAACATGAGGAATATAAGCCTAACAACATCTTCCCCCAACACACACATAAAACCATGATCAGTATGGGACACCCAGTGTATGAGATAAATGTGTATCCCCAGACTCGGTGCAATTGGGATTAAGAAAGGGACTGAGAATGATCAAGTACAGGTGCGATGAGAAATCTGAAGGTCGAATTCGCAGAGGTGGAAGGAAAGAGGATGTCTGGGGGAAACATGAACCCAGGTACTCAGCCATACATGACATGAATGAATATAGGAAGAAGGAGAAACCAAGGTTGATGCTACCAGGGAAGCTCCCTAAAGGTAGAAAGTTAATATCCAGTAAAGATAGGATTATATGAACAATAATTTACTTTGAAAGAGTGTTGCATAGGCAACAGGACATGGCTCTGTCACTTTTAACCTATTTTCCAGGAGCTAAGATCTACCCTCACCCTACCTTACCCTACTTACGTACTCCAAAGATGTTCTGCTGACATTTGAAAGATGCTCATCAGAAGGCATCATCATTCTAGAGACAGCCACTTCACCTTCCCTCAACTATAAAGGCTTTGTAAATTAACTCAGTGGAGGTTAGAAAAGACTTCTCACTGGTGAAATTAGTGGTGTTAGAGATATGTGGATTGCCTATTAACATGATGCTATCAACTGACTGTGTCTCCTCCAAATTCATGTTAAAATCCTTATCCCCAATGTGATGATTTCAAAAGGTGGGCCTTGGGAAGGTGCTCAGGTCATGATGGTGGAACCCTCATGAATGGGATTAGTGCCCTTATAAAATAGAACCCAGAGAGCTCCCTTGTCCCTTCTAGTATGTGAGGACACAGTGAGAAGGTGGCCGTCTATAAACCAGGAAGCAGGGCCCTATCAGATGCTGAATCTGCTCTCGCCTTGATCTTGGACTTCCCAGAAATTCAGAACTGTGAGAAATTTCTGTTGTTTATAAGCCACCCAGCTTATGGCATGTTGTTATAGTAGCCCAAACAGACTGAGACATGTAGCATTGGGCACTCCACCTGTGGATGACAGAGATATGAAAGAACCTGACAGACCCAGCCTTACTCTGTGCAATGGTGCTTGCAGCTTGATTCTAAAACCATCTTCTGCATAGCCACTGGCTTGGAGGGTTCCTGTCGCCTAATACTGACAAAGTTAAAGGAATCCTGCTCCATGTGAATTTTTCATGTAAGGTACTGTCAGCATATCTGAAGTTCAGAAAACATGCTCAGTGACTGCTTTTTATGTAATTGATGTTTATATAAATAGCAGGATTTGGTAAATGTGTACTTTTGTATGTGCGAACACAGTTGAAGGAGGAGACCTACAACTCATTATCTCAACTACTGGAGGTTATCCTAAAACTCCCCTTAATTAAAAATAAACAAATTGGCTTAGAGGTTAGTTTTTAGCACACTTGAATGAAGATGTTTATTAGAAACAAATAAAAACTCTAACATTTTTAGAAGCATGAAAAATTGGAGTAGTTATGTGTGACACATGCCTGAGAAAAAGCAAGTTTTTAATACAATGCATTTTTATTAAATCAGAACCTAAACACACACACGCAGTAAAGTACCTCTCATTTTCAAACACACGCAATACATGGCTTCCCTGAGAGAATATCTCTAGGATGCAGTAAGATCCCAGACAATTATAGAAAGACTATGTATTTGCAGCATAGTCAAGTGAATTTTACTAAGGTCTGGCATTTAAAAACTAATGGCTGTTTGATAACTAACATTCCACTAGTTCTCTCAATAATAACAAATTAGTAAATAAAATTATGTTGGTACATACATTACATATATAACCAATCTTTATCAATTCATATATAGACAATACACACCTATCTAATACTCAAAGGCAAGAAAAAGCCATTCCCCTTTCTCTACACCAAGCAGCATGATACACATTTCTTTCTCACTAATCTGGAATCCCTAGATATTTTGAACATGGACATTTGTTGCTGACAGCCACCGCCAGACAAAGCTCCATGACCTGGCTCCACTCCAGGAGAGGCCGCAGAGAGGGCTTCATACCATTCTTGGAAAGCATTCAACTACCACATGCAGCCGCATCTCACACCGAAAAAAAAAAAAGATCTCACATTGCAGACAGCTTCACTATAACGTTAACATTCTTGGTTGTTACACACACATTTGACAAAAAATGCAAGCCTCTAGATACAGCCACGTTTATTGTACAATGCCAATACTATATTCAAACACGAAATTCTCTACCATTTTAGGCAACACCAGCTGCAATTTTATTCTCTCACTTCCCAACCTCTTAAGCCAAGGAGATGAGAAGGTGCTCTTCCTTCTCTTCACTCCCCAACACCTACTGTACGTCAAGACACGGTGCCAGCCACAGAGAACACAACACTGGGTAAGACTCAGTTCCTGCCCATGAGGAGCTCACAGGGAGGCATTCCTGTGCTTTCTAAATTGCACAAGATGTCACTCCCCCTCTAACTATGGCTAAAAGGATGAAATACAGACAAGAACAAAACCCACCTTGCTCCAGCTCTTTAAGCTGCCCTCCTGCCTACTAATACCTTTCATTCTCATCCAGCCCTGATGCTTCTTTATCTGTCATTTACTTTAATTACTTCAAACGCATGTTCTCTCTGGTTCCAGTGTTCCTTCTTCTTTCCAAAGTGTACTTGGTTTTTTTGTGCGCGTTTTTAAATTCTATTCTGCAAGGCTTGCTTTCCCGTGAAAATGGCCCTTGACCTGTATTGTAGAAGAACCCAGACCATTATCTACAGGATTTTGATAAGCAAAAGTGCTGCTATCACATGCAATGCCATTGCAGCTCCTATCTGCCTCTTCCTAGGGTCTCTGCAACTTTCTGCGAACCCTCTACATACCTCTCTAACCTTGCACTGAAAACATATGCTCATAGAACTAGGAATAAACATTAAAGCAATCAGAGGCCTCGAAGAACTAAGTTTAGCAGGCTAATAAGAAATATCACAAGGTGTTAAAATATTAAGCAGAATGTGAACACTGCCCTAAGAGTTACAAGTGCCATGCAGGCTCGGAAGGGGGAGATAAAGAAATCTGTTGTATAAATAGATGCCATGTGGAATGCAAAGGCATGATGGTCTCACAGTGTTCATGGCTTTCAGTAAAGGCTCATAACCACCATGACCCTTCAGGCACTTCACAGTAAGCAGTGTCCTAATAAAAATATCTAGTCATAAAAGAGAACGACGACATAACCTGAAGACTGCTTGGACCCTTAATGATGGAAGGCAGACTGCTTACACTGACAAGCGGTCCATGGCTTTGACAACCTCACGTCAAAGCACGCTGGTAAGAGAGAAAAGGCAGGCTCAGGGCTCTTTTCAGTACTGAGAGTAGTGGGCACAGTAGCTCTACTTCCCTGTTTCTGAAGCTGCCTACCTAAAAAGTAAGGTCGGTTTCTAATTCCTGACACGTGCTCTCTTTCATACCCACTCACAGTGAATGACAACTTCCCTTTGTTGCCTCTGTCACTTAGAATTCTGTAATTCACTTACCCAAAGCTACTTTGTCCGAAAGAGGACAAATCAGCTAATCCTTAAGTCCTTTTCAGCACTAAAGAATTTCCCTGCAGGGTGCATCATTTATTGTTTTTCTCCACTTCCTAAGTCCTCCTCATTCCTAATGCATAAAACACAACACGAGGGACCCAATCAGCCAAGTCCAGAATTTGTAGGACTGATGTTTTTTGCAATGGTATTATTGTCTCTCTCATCTCCCTCCTCCTACCCGTCCCCATATTCCGGACTTAAAATACAAGGTCATGCACGGTGGTGTGAATTAACAAAAACCCAAGGCCACACACTGAGCAGCTCCAACTTCAGCCATGAAAAGCGTCCTGGGCTACAGCCAATGCCCTCCTCTCATTCCCTTGGGCCTGCTTTCAAAGCCACAAAGAACAACGGAGCTGAGAAACAGCCCCACTCAGCCACCAGGCCACATCCCAATGGGGAGACACTACCACATGCTCAGTCCTCTGCTCAGAGATCCCTTCTCCACCACATCCACAGAACTCTGTTTAATCAAACTCCATGAACTGAGTTGCCTTGCGTGTTCATTTGCTGCGCTCCTATACTGGCTGCTATGGATACAATGGTAGATCCTTGAGTAGCTTATAGGCAAACTTGAGAATCTAAGAGATACTTAAAATGTAAAGTGACATGTACTAAATCATAGAAGGGCATGAGATCCTATAGTTTGTTTCTTGACTCCTTCAGCTTCTTCATCCAACCCTGGCCTTATCAGTTTCAGTGCCTAAAGGCTTCTGAATCTCTACACCTCTCCAACTTTACTCACTCAGTTCAAGTCAGCAGCATCCTCCTCCCAGAACACTTGGGTCTGCTAATTGTTCTTACCACTTCTAATCTCAATACCCTCCAAGCCATTTTCCACCCTGTAGCCAAGCGCACCTTGCTCAAGTTTAATGTGGTGGCCTGCCCATTCTCCATGTAAAAAATATCAGACAATGGCTCCTCGTTGCCATCAGGATAAAGCCCACATCGCAATGCCATTTGTAACCCCTCCTACCTTCCCCATGCTCTACTGGCACCTGGTTCAGCCTTACTGGAAAACCTGCAATAAGGCTGAACCTCCAAACCCCCATGCTCAACCCTGCCCTTGGGGTTTTGCACACAAACCATTTCCCTTACTTGGAACACAATCCTCATCTCTCCCACCACCCCCTTTACCCTTTACTTGGCTGGCTACTGGCAGCCCTTTAGGTTTGGGCTCAGCTATCACTTCCTCCAGAAGCGTTTGCTGACAACCCTAAGCAGAGCTGAATGCCTCCTCTTTAGGCCTCTGCCGTCAGACTTGCGTGTTCAACTACACTGTATGTTAGTTGCTTGGTATAATAGTTTATTTCCTCTACTAGACTTCAGACAACTTGGTGGGCAGGGAGTGGGGGGTGGATTAGAATGGAACCTTAAGAGATGTCTCTTAATATCTGTTGAAAAAAGGATCTCAACTATGACTTGTTTTCCTGTGTATCTTTGTTCTTAGCATAGTGCTGGCTATGGTTTGAATATGAGATGGTATGGAAATTGAGATGTTGAAACTTAGTGGCCAATGTGATAGTTGTTAAGGGTGGGGGTTGGTCTTTGGGAAGTGATTAGGTTATGAGGACTTCTGCCCTCATGAATGGGATTAAGGCTCTTATAAAACAGGGTTCATGGGCTGGCGGGGGCTCGGCTGACTTGCCCTTCTGTCTGCTATCACGTGAGGACACAGTGTTCCTCCCCTCCTATGGATGCAGCATCCAAGCCCTCTTACAAGCAGAGATCAGAACCTCACCAGACAATGAGCCTGCTGGCTCACTGATCTTGGACGTTCCCAGCTTCCAGAAATAATAAATAACACTCTTTTCTTTATTAGTTGACTAGTTTGTGATATCCCATTACCTCTCCCTTCACTACCAGGGAGCCTCAGTTACTATCTCCAGGCCAAGTGGAAGCCATTCGTCATTCATTCTACAAATACTTAGTAAATGCCTACACTTAGTAGGGGCTGGAATGACCACACTCTGATCTCTCAAAGAAACCACCAACTGCTTTGTTGTTCAGTCAAAACTGTTGTTTCTCAGTTATATCTTGTTTGATGGCAAGTCCTTCTCCTTTCCCTGTTCCAGAGGTCAGGAAACCATGGCCTGTGAGCAAAATCTGGCCTTCTATCTGTTTTTGTGAATAAAGTTTTATTGGAACATAGGTATGCCCCCTTTATTTACATAGTGCCTATGGTTGCTTTTCCTGCAAAAATGGCAGAATTAAGAAACTGCACTAGAGACCATATAGCCTGCAAAACCTATAATATTTTCTGCCTGGTCCATTACAGAAAAGGTCTGCCAACACTTGCCCTACCTATTATAACTTATGGGTTTCCTTCCTACCTTTGTGACAGTGACTGGAAAGGCTCTTGTTATTCTGCTGTCCAATGAAGGTATAAGCAGTCCTAGGAACACTAGCTCCCCAGGATTCTGTCAGTCTGCTTCTTAACCTGACACATTCTTTGTCTTTCTAAGATGGTTCTCATGGCCCCTGAACATCCCTCTATCGGTGAACTATAGTATAAACAATCTGTAAGCGTTTCTGTCTTCCCCAACCCACGGGGCTCCTTGAGGACAAGGCCCATGTCTTACAGACATAACTCAGCATAGTGACAGGCACACAGTAGCCATCAAAAACATTAACTAGGTAGATGAGTGTTTACAAGGTATTTTTAAAATAACTATATTTAAAGGCTCAGCCATAGTCCCTTGGTGAGAATACGGTCATTCAACTGATGAAATTTCTATTCTTTTGTATCAGTTTTGACTTGTCTATAGATGGGTGACAAAGTAGAAACCCTGAATAGGGGATTTCCCACCAGGATAAGGACTGAAAGTCTGACTCCCATTCACTAGCTGTAGGATCTTAGTTAAGGTGCTCACTCTCAGTTGCCTCCTCTGCAAAATAGAGATAATGAAATAATTCCTCAATCTCACAGGGTGGCTGTGAAACCAAAAATATGTGTAACATGCCCACTACCTTTGTCAAGCAATTTTGGTGCTCAATAAGTAGAAACAATTATTATTATGGACAAGGTCTTCTCCTTTAAGGCTCCAAGTACACTGACAATGAACATGGCTAGGGTCGTCTCAGCTATGTTATAGCATCACGCTTGATCCTTTCATAGCAGAAGCCCTGATTCAGGTGGTAGTTTCATATTTTAAATTATGAAAACAAGCGCTAGGTCTTATATTAATACTAATCCTTCAAGACAAAAGATCGAACGCTAAAGGAGGAGCTTCTCTCTCTCTCCCATAAAGATTCATCGGTTAAAAAGCACTAGTGGTGATACTAAATTGAAGCATCAACACACTGTTCTGTAAATTCTCTTTTCCTGACAGAATTTACCATAATTTGTTTTTTCAGCTACAGCGCATAGCTTGGAATGTAATGCACACATTTTGAAGACTAGACATTTTGATAATCAAAAGGACAATATTAAGTTGATTTTTTATAGCCTCATTATTGCAAATATATTATTTTCTAAGCTAATGTACATATGAAACTTCATCTTTCTTTAAAGGTAAACACATGGGCACTAGAACAGATACCTGAGTTTTGTATGCATCAAAACAAAAATAGGGAGTAATACCAACACATTTAGCAAAAAGGAAAAAACAGATTCCACTGGTACATGAAAATTTTTGGAGGAGATGGGAATCAAGGAGGAAAGTGGGGTTCCAAGCTAATCAGCAGAAACTCTGCCTTCCACCTGTGCCCCTAATCTGATGCTCCAGTTGCATGACATGACTATGACGGATGGCCGGGGCGCTGTCGTTTATCTTTTGGAGTGAAACTGGAGAATTCAGACAGAGCCCAATGAGCACTGCTCATGAAAATGCTATCCTATCTAATCCCAGGAGACAAGAGAAACACTGAGGGGTCAGAAAGGACGTGAGCACGTGTGTGTGCACACCATGCCTGTGTGTTCCTCTCCTCTTCCAACACATTTTTGGGGGCTGAGGAAGTGTGCCGCACATATCTCAAACAGAGTTTCTCAGTATTTTCTGCAGTTTGATCTGTCCCATGTTGACCAGACACTGTAAATAGTTTAGTTTAGAAAGAAGCCACAAATCCTAAGTGAGCATCTGGCTCCTAAGAAGCCAGAAGGATGGTTGCAGGGGGGTGGGTGTGAGTGGGAAACTGTGGGGAGTATGGAGAGTGGGAGAGGTGGGGGAGCCTTTTACCCAGCTTCTCTTACTCACCAGCACAGTCGACAAGCGACATTGGCTTATCGCCTCAGCTAGGATAAATAACTCTAAATGTGTGCTGGGTAGATGCAGTCATGCCCTGGCCTTCAATAGTTTTATTCTTTCACATCTCTAACGTCTGCAGCTTCCTGAGATTGGCTGGTATTTTTGTCACTGGGCTTGCGGGCTGGGGGCTGGGCAGAGCTGAATGTCAGGCAAGGGTAAAGGGCACCGTGTGATCTGCTGAGTGCCTCCGCGTTCTCCTCCTTGTTCCTGACATTACCGCCCGCTCAACCAGGAGGGCAGAAGGTGGGTCAGAATAATCAGTTAAGTGTATTAGGGTTTTCTCGTGCTGCCCTACAAATCCCACATGTGCAACTAATGAGACAATGCCCAGAGGTAGAAATGAACTTCATAACACCAAAGTACGGGTATATATCAATTTATGCGAGTTAAAAAACGTTAAACAAGAAGAACAAATAAGTTTGAAAGCTGTTTTTTCACATTACAAATGTAACTCAATACAGATTTTAGAATACAAATATTCTCTCAGGCATTTAAAATAATTTGTTCATAAGGCTTTGATTTGCACATGATGTTGGTGATATCTTTTGTGCAAGATAGACGGGGAAAAGTCCTCAGTTTTAGATTGTTAGTTACTTTCAAAATAAAAGATGTAAATTAATAACTATTCTTCCAAACAGAAGGGGACGCATTGTAAGAATAGTTTTTGAAATAATGCAGAAGTAAGAATATCCACAGAAATTCTCAACACCGTGTGGACAACATGTAATCCATGTTTTGTTTTGGTTTTGAATAGGAGTAAAGGTGAAGAGTCTAAAAAAATAAATGTTTAAAATTCCTGATATAACAGAGAAATGCAGTAAAACAGCAGTTTTTAAACTGTCCTCTGGCTCTTGAGAGAGTTTCCAGGTTTCTACAAACAATAAAATATTTGCTGTCAAACCCAGAATAAAATGCCCGAGAATATAATAACAAGTTCACTGCTTTTCCTTTTGGGTTATTTTAAATGTTGGGGTGCTGAAGATTTCATTTGAACAAAGAGTTCTGTTACCAAATAAGTCTGGAAGCTATTGTTTGGGAGGTGCCGCGCAGTCTCTGTACACAGGAAGGTTAAAGGAAACGGCTCTTGGCAATGAATTCTGGAGGCCTTTCCTGGGGGGCCCTTAACTCCTGCAAGGACTTCCAATAACAAGTCAGTAGCATTAAGAATCAGGAATTAACATTCAATGATCAGCTGCTATGTTTAACCACAAATGTATCTAAAAAGTTGGTGTTAACGTGTTTTTATTTTCCTAATAACTTATTTGAAAAAGGGTGATGTTAAAACAGAATCTCAAAAACAGACAATTTTGTATTATGTTAGTAATAGCATATTATTGATAGTCTGCAATCACTGCTTTAAAATTTCAATAATAGGTCTCAATTGGAGGACCGTATAATGAATTCCCTTATACTACTTTTGTATATGGCTGAAACTTTCCATAATAAAGTGAAGTTTGTTTTCTTAAAGTCCCAGCAGGCCAGAAACTATGTTAAAGGCTAAATTTCACGTCCCTCAACCATATTGGAGAAGGTTTAGAGGAGTGCTATGAGGAGAATATTGATCCCTCTTCAACCAGTCCAACCTGCCCTTCAGAATGACTCCCACTAATGTTTTTCCTATGCCATTTTCTACTGTTTACTGCACACCTGCACCATGTGGTGCAGGACCCAACCAACTTGGTACAAATAAATGTGACTTACAACATCCTCCCAGTCAGTGCCAACCCCTTATTGAAATTAGATAGTATACATCCTCCAAGTTCATTATTTTTTTAAGTTAATTTGGCTAGTAAGTCCTTTACATTTCCATGTTAACTTTGGAATCAGCATGTCAATTTCTACCAAAACATCTGCTGAGATTTTAATTGAGATCTATAGATCAGTTGGGAGAATTTATATCATAGCAACATTGAGTTTTCTGATCTATGAACACAGCAGCTCGCTCCATTTATTTAGATCATTTATTTTGTTAATGTTTGTATTTTTTAGTGTACAATCTTGCACATGTTATCAAATTTATCTCTAAGTTATTTCATATTTTTGATATATTGTGATACTGTTACAGAATTTCAATTTCTGATTGTTCATTACTAGAATACAGAAATACAATGGCTTTTTCTGTATTTCCTTGGTATCTGGTAACCATGTAAAATTCACTTATTAGTCCTAACAGAACAGTTTTCTTTGTAGATTCTGTAGAATTTTCTACATAGACAGTTATTTTGTCTTTGAATAAAGAAAATTTTACATTTCCCTCTTAAGATCTGGAAGCCTTTTATTGTTTTTCCTTGCCTTACTGCACTGGCTAGAATATCTAGTGCAATGTTGAATAGACGTGGTAAACACTTTTAGATGGCACCTAATACTAAAAGAAAAGAAGCAGTGAGGCCGGGCATGGTGGCTCATGCCTATAATCCCAGCACTTTTGGAGGGCAAGGCGCGTGGATTGCTTGAACCCAGGAGTTCTTCGAGACCAGCCTGGGCAGCATGGCAAAACCATGTCTCTACCAAAAATACAAAAAGTCAGGTATGGTGGTGCACGCCTGTGGTCCCAGCTACTCAGGAGACTGAGGTGGGAGAATCACCTGAGCCGGGGAAGTCAAGGCTGCGGTGAGCTGTGATCGTGCCACTGCACTCCAGTCTGGGTGACACAATGAGACGTTGTCATAAAAGAAAATAAGAGAATAGAAGTGGTGAACACAGATGTGTTTGCATTTATCCCCGTCTGGGTAAAGCCACATTTGCAAAAATTGTAACTGAGACAGTGAAGGAGACCTGAACTAACCAACTCCATCTTGCTTCTAACCTTCAAGCTGTCTTTGTCCATTTCTGGGCACAGGACAAACTAACTTTTGGAGGAACTTAGTTTATGGTTTAGCTTTGAAACAAAGATGATAACAGCCCTTTCCCAAAACAATCCCCCTTCCTGCCTGGGGACCGGACTGCCTTTGCAGGACTAACAAATTAGTCATAAGATTAGAAATTACGGTTTAGGAGGCATGCAACTGGAGGCTATGAGATTCTAAACCTCTCCAGACTGCTCCTGGCAATAATATCACCATTGTAAAACCGAAGATCAGTGCTTGAGATATTTTGCAGACCCTGCACTCCATGGATCAGCTGGCACCACCTAGGTGGATACACTGGCTCATCTGGTCTTGCGGCCCTGACCCAGGAACTGACTCAGTGCAAGAGGTCAGCTTCAACTCCCGATGATTTCATCTCTGACCTGACCAATCAGAACTCCCGATTCACTGCCCTCCCCCACACTGCTAAATTATCCTTTAAAACTCTGATCCCCAAATAGGTGGGGAGACTGATTTGAGTAATAGTAAAACTCCAGTCTCTCAAGAGAATTTGAGAAAGTTCCCTCTATTCATGCATCATGAATGCATGTTACATTCTGTCAATTCTTTTTCTATATCTATTAAGATGCTCATATCACTCTTCTTCTTTAGTCTGTTAATATGGTAATTTACACTGATTTTTGAATACTGAACCAGCTTTGTGTTGCTATGATTAACCCACATGGTTTTGATGTATTATCATTTTTAATATATTATTGGGTTTGATTTGCTAAAATTGCCTTTTTTTACATCCATGTTCATATAGATATTGTATTGCTCTGTACTTTTCTTTCATTGTAATACATTTTCTGATTTTGGCATTAAGGTAATCCTGTCCTCATAAAGTTCATAAGCATTCCCTCTACTTCAATTTTTTTGGAAAGAATTTATGTAGAGTTGGTATTATTTCTTTCTTAAATAAATTCACCAGTGAATCTAGGTCCTATCTTTAGTAATATCCAAAGTCACAGAGCCAACTACAACTCATTTGTCAGATGTTAAATGTATTAACGGGATAAAAATACATTTGTAATGGAATGTATAGGAAGAAGAGATTAATTCTCACTGAGGGAGAAACAAAGATAATATTCAAATCACATTTTGAAATGGCACATATTTCTGTTGCTTGACTTATGGGGCAACGATACGGTGTCAAACACTCTGCTAGGAGCTGGGAATGCAAAGGTGACCAAGATACAACCCCTGTCCTCAAGGAGACCTCTGCACCCAGTGCACTGTCAGGGGAAGGAGATATGGTAAAAAGAACACACAACCCTGGGGTAGGATGTAGGAGTCGTCAAGGAAGGCTCTCCTGTGGGTATGATACCTGAGCCAATCAGAGAATACAAAGGTGATGAAGGCAAGGACTATTCCACCCATCACTGCAACTCGGCACCTAGGGCTCAGATATTTTTCTGCAGGTGAACTTTGCCAAACTACGTGTGAGGAAGTCAAAATGTGTATTCCAGGCAGTCAGGACTTCATCAATAGGGACAGTGACACACGTATAAAAATGGGACACAAATGAAGCTGTCAGGGCGGCTTCAAGTGTGATACAGGGAGTGCAAGAAGATGAGGCTGAGAGGCAGGCAGGAGACTTACCAGGCAACGTCTATGTGCCTAGGGCAGGGCACTGAGAGCAGAAGTTGCTGGAGGCCCATAAGCATGTTCTGTTTGTGAAATACTTGGATTAATTACCAAAGTTTAAAACTCTGGGACTTCACAACAAATTTGGGTTTTTGGCTTCTCTTAAGAACATCTGGCCATAAAGAATCCACGATTCCTAGAGTTGAAAAGTACCGTTCCCCTTGGAGCTCTCCTAGTTCCCCAAGGTCTCAACATATTTTGACCCTGGGGATGCATCTGAATTTCTGGAACTGCTATTAGATAAAATCACTCTGGTGATAGTGCCAAGCCTATAACAGGAAGACTGGAGGCAAAGACAGGGCAGGAGATCCAACAAGTCTATATTAAGGCAGTGGAAGTAGGAACTGGAAAGGAAGAGAGGCTACTTGAGAATTTTTTTAAAAGCAGGGATTAATTGGTAATTCGATAAAGAGTAAGGGAGAGGGAGAAGTCAAAGTTCCTAGCCTAGACCACAGAATGACTGATCTATCAAGAAGGGCAGAAACCGGTAAACTGGTCAGGGCAAGAGGGGTACAAGGGCAGAGAAAATGATGCATCATTTGTTCATAGGTTTGTTTCTATTACCTGGCTAGAGATTTGACATTTAACCAACAAATAAGTATTTCATTTCTTTACATCTAGCCTCAAAACTGGCACTCCCCACAAACCTTCTGTCCCACATACTGGCATTTCCTCCCTGCTTGCAGGTCAAGGACTCCCAGGCCCTCCCCACTGAATCACAAGTTCCTTGCTCTGCTGCTACACCAACCAGCAACACTTCCTGGAACTCACCATTTCAGATCTTTTACAAACAGTAACTCAAGGAATGCTCATAGCAATTCTTTGAGGAGTGGGTATTGTTATATAGTTTTTGTTTTGTTTCGTTTTGTTTTGAGACAGAGTCTCAAGCACTCTGTCACTCAGGCTGGAGTGCAGTGGTGCGATTTCATCTCACTGCAACCTCCGCCTCCCAGGTTCAAGTGATTCTCCCGCCTCAGCCTTCCGAGTAGCTGGGATCAGGCATGTGCCACCATATCCAGCTAATTTTTGTGTTTTTAGTAGCGATAGAGTTTCACCATGTTGGCCAGACTGGTGTGGAACTCCTGGCCTCAAGTGATCAGCCCGTCTCGGCCTCCCAAATTGCTAGGATTACAGGCATGAGCCACTGCGCCCGGCCAAGTATTGTTATATAGTTTTTATAGTGAATGCATGCCAACTATTTTTCTTTATTCAAAGTCTGAATTGGAGGGGCCTGAAACTGAAAACGCCTACTTTCCTCAGAGAAACTGCCCTCGTCCTTAAGCATTTTCTAATGGTGGCATAACCACTGAATCTTTTAACAGCACTGTGGGAAGATCAGAAGACTTTAAAGGCTCCCAGACTTGGTAAACTGTATGTTTTCCTCTGTGTAAATTCCAAAAGTATCACCACTAATCCAAACAACAGCTCTTCAAGCAGGAGTAAATAGAGGAAAAACCTCAACTGAAAGGTCAGGAAAAGGACTTTCTTGAAGTACAAATAATGGCCATGTGTGGTTGCTACTAACTTCAAATCTTTTACAGATGCCACAAGATAAGTCTAAGTTCACACTCCTGTTCGCAAAAACAATCCAACCAGGGAATATGAAAATAACTCTTTAGGAAAAGATTTGCCACATGATCAATTACATAGGGCAGACAGGCTGAAAACTGAAAGTGGTATACGGACCATGGTCTGAGAGGTACCTAGACAGGACATAAGAAATGTAGGAGTGCTGACTGTTCCTAGTTGATCTTATACTCAGTTAAAAATAAAAAGAAGCTGAAGAATGAAGCCACATCCAGAAGAGCCAAGCTACTGATATGTCTGTGTAATACTTTATTTGTCATCCAAAGCCTTATATACATTGCTTTACTTGGTGATAACCTCTGAGCTGAGCATGTCCAGATTCTTACATAGCGTCAAAGATGTCAACATCACAACACCAGTTACCATCTGCATTCTGATCTGACTTCACATATGATACTTACATGTTTTCCCCCACATTCCATTGAACTAATTTGATCAATGAATTTTCTTCTAAAATTACACTCAACGTATTCTGACAGCCACTAACCTAAAAATCTCAGTTCGAATGCACCCAGGCAGTCATCACTTGAATTCTGCCACCATTTAGAATTGCTCTACCTCTAAGAGGTCAATGTCAAGGTTCTCTTCTTCAACCAAAACTTCACAACCACCCTTCCACTTTCCCTACCTCACTCTCACTAAACTTTATCTGGGTCTCCTGAGTTACCTTCTGGAATTTACTGAAAGCTGGTGACACTGATGATATTCTCCTAGTCGCTCCCTCTGAATACTCACACCCTCATACAGCCTGAACTTAGAGTACTTCATGAATATACGCTCCATGGAGTCCTTCACCTCCTTGATCTTCTAACACAATTACAGTAAGAGGATAGGAATCACTACCCAGGAAACCTGTATCAGGCACCTCCTCTGTTCCTGGTTCACTGACATGTGCTGCATAGTCACGAACACAGGCTCACAGGCATCCCAGGAAGCAGAGAGAACAACAGAATGCCAGAACCAGAAAGGATATTAGGTGATGACATCTGATGTCTTAACTTTAGAGATGAAGAAACCAAGGTTAAAGTGAGAGAGCTGGCAGGTGGTAGAGGCAACACAAGAAACGTTGTCTTGGGCCAGGCGTGGTGGCTCATGACTGTAATTCCAGCACTTTGGAAGGCCAAGGCAGATGGATCACTTGAGGCCAGGGGTTCCAGACCAGCCTGGTGAAACCCTGTCTCTATTAAAAATACAAAAAAAAAAAAAAAAAAAAAAAAAAATTCGCCAGGTGCGGTGGCAGGTGCCTGTAATTTCAGCTACTCAGGGGGCTGAGGCTAGAGAACTGCTTGAACCTGGGAGGTGAAGATTGCAGTGAGCCACAACTGTGCCACCACACTCCAGCCTGGGCTGTGTCTCAAACTAAACAAACAAACAAACAAACATGTTTTCTTCCCCTACCCCCAGAAAGGTAACATAAAAAACCTTTCTGGAGAGGAAAAAAAAGTTTTATTGGGATAAATTGATTCTATTCCATGGAGTGGAACTGAAGGGCTAGGATGGGACCGAAAACAATGACTCACAAAGGATGAATGTGACTGGAAAGGTAGGAGCCATGAGGGAGAAAAATGAGATGCGCTCAAATTTTAGTTTGCAGTCAACAGGAAACCCACGAAGATATATGCACAGGAGTGCAACAAGGTGAAAAGGTTGGAGAAGTGTTGTGGCACCCATGCACAGAACAAAATCAGGCTTTCAAATGACAGCTTTTATTTTCAAATTAAATTATGTGTGTGTTTAAATGCCACAACATTTGCAAGTAACTAACAATTTAGTTAGAGGGGCTAGGGTCATTAACCACCATTTTAGAAGAAAACATGTTACAATTTAAATGATTTCCATATGCTTTTCACGAGCTTAAACTAAGCTAATTGAACATTTTCATAAACCAATAAGGAACAATATTTTAAAATGTTAAAAGCATTTATCTCTAGGATATAAAATTATGGGTAATTCTAGTTTTTAAAATTCTAACTTTACAATGTTTTATTTGTAGTATTACTTATCACTGGGTGAAGAGGCCTTATAAGACAGTCTTGACTCAGGCCTGAGTTCAAACTCTGTCTCTGCTATTAACCAGTTGAATGATTTCAACTAGGTTACTTTAATTATCTGAACAGTTTTTACATCTGAACATGGGGATAATTATACCTGACTTGTATATTACTGTGAACAATTAAGAATGTAGATTTTGTTATTTGCTAAGGATAAGGCAATGCCGTTATGCCAGGGATATTTAACAGTAGCAGAGACATCCAGGCTCAGTTTTACTTTTTCGATGTGATATGACCACTTATTTCTAAAAGGGACTAATTAAGTGACTTTGTTTAGCATTAGAGCATTACAAAGCTTTAAATCGTTAACAAAAATTGCCTATAATATTTCTCTAGATACATTTGAGACTCTTGAAGTTATCTCTACCTATTATCCTATCTCTAGAGTAACTTCCATCAGTGGTATCCCAACACCATCTTCATTGCTCCAGAAAATATAAGCCTGTTCAAGTCTGCCAAACAATCTGGTGTTAGGCACTATAAGAAGTATATAGCCATACCTTAGATAACTCAAACACCCATTTTCCAAACATTTCATTCCTGAAGTAGACCATAATTTATAATAACTCAAATTATTTACATGGTGCCTTCCAGCTAGAGAACATGGTTCCCAAATTTGAATTCAGCTCCTATCCTATAGCTGTGGTGCTTATTCATTCATGTTAACTAATATTTGTACTTTAAATAAATGATTTATAGATAATATCCCTTCCATTTAAAAAAAAATCTTTAAAGAAAGCCAAATCATATGTTTCTGTAGATAGTAGAACATAAGCTTGTCTAGAACAAACAATATGGGGATGGCTTATAAATTTTTCATAAGCAGGATCCAAATCTTAAAACTACTGTATAATACTATAAAGTAGGAGATGGACACCAAACACATTTCATTCCTATAATAAAAGTAAAAAGTAGTCTCTTTTCCCCTACAAGATCTATCATTTTCCATTATTCTGCATTTTTTAGACCTGTCATGGAAATCCTACAGTAAAGAGAATCTGTAAAGGAAGACTGCTCATCAGCTGTCAGTCTGATCTTTCATTCTTGGACCAATGCATCCTTCTAGTTAAAGGCTGGTCCAATTTAGCCAAACCCAAGTATTACAGAACAACAGATGATGCCAGGCTACTTTCAATGAAATCACAAGGTATATGCTTTAGCCCCAATGAGCCTGGGCTCAATTAAACTTAATAGATCAGAGAACTTGCCTACTGAAGTAGATGTTGAATGATCAAATTTGCTTCCAAACCTAAGACACTGAGATCACAGGAGAAAACCCTTAAACATTCTGAATAGGCACAGGGCCTGCTATGGCTTGAATATGGTTTGTTCCCACCAAAATTCATGTTGAGGCATGGTTTCCAATGTAATGGTGTTGAGTGGTGGTGGGAACTTTAAGAGGTGTTTGGGTCCTGAGGGACCCATACTGTCTTGTGGGAATGAGTTCTTACACACACATACCTACCATACACACACACACACACACCCCCCAGAGGTGCTGGAGAATTCAGGCAATGGAGGGAATGGTAAGGAGGGTATTGCCAGACTTACAGAAAGCTCCAAATGGCCTCAATGATAAGGTGACATTTGAGCAGAGACCTATAGGAAGTGAGCAACAAGCCTGGGGAAAGCGTGGCTCTGAGGAGTCGTTGTTGAAATGCGAGGAACAGCAAGGTGACCAATGTATCTGGGGCAGCAAAAACAAGAAGGAAGGTGGAGGTGGTGGTAGAGGTAGGGTATAGATCGTACAGCGTCCACTTTCAGGACTTAGAGGCTCTTATACTGGGTGCAAGGGAAAAAGGGTTTTGAGCAGAGGAATAACATGAACTGACTTATATTTTAAAAGAATCACTCAGCTGCTGTGGTGAGAACAGACTGTAGAGGGTAAAGGTGGATGCAGAGACCAGTTACAAAAACAAGAAACACGGAGCAAACAAGCCATCAAAAACAGGTCATACATGTGCTGATAGCTTAGCTGTGGGTTTGGTGACAGATTACTGTGGGGTATGAGGAAGAAGAATCAAGAAACATGTCAATGTTTTTGGCCGGCAAAAATGGAAGGATCGGGTTGCCATTTACATATGGGAAAGAATGTGGAGTTCAGAGTTTGGTTTTAGAAAGTTTAGTTTTAAATACCTATTAAACATTGAAGAAAAGATGATGAGGCGGCAGCTGAATATGAGTCTGGAATTATGGTCTGGGCTGGCAGTATGGACTTAGAGGTCAGTGTTTGGATGGTTTTTTACAGCCCTGGCACTGAGTGAGAAGAGGTGGGAGGATAGCGCTTTAGGACATCCCAACATGGCGGATGGGCAGGGGCTGAAGAACCAGTGGAGACCAAGAAGGGATAGCCAGTGAGGTGAGAAAACAGCCAAGAGACAGCTGTGTTCTGGCCACGCTATTACATCTCAACTAAATGCCTATTTAAAACACTCAGAATCTGAAAAAATACTGCTGTTTCTTTAAAGAAGTATAAGGTTAAATACCTTGTAAGTAAACACTTAATGATAACTAATAGCAACCAGAAACTGCAATCAGATGTTTTTCCAAACACCTAATATTGTGAAATATTAGTGATTTCAATTAACACACAAATGGAGGAGTTAGCTTAAAAAGAAAAGATGAAAAGTTTTCAGGTCAGCAAAAGTGATCCTCATGAGGATTATTTTTTTCTAATGCCCTCTGCATGGGTTCGGATACAATCACTCCGGCAAGTGGTTTTAGTGATCTAGAGAACTATTTTGCAATTACAGTCATGTGCTGCATAACAACATTTTAGTCAAGGACAGGCCACATATACAACAGTGGTCCTGTAAGATTGTAATACCACATTTTTACTATACCTTTTCTATATTTAGATATGCTTAGATACACAAATACCACTGTGCTACTACTGGCTACAGTACTCAGTATAGTAACATGCTGTACAGGTTTGTAGCATAGGAGCAATAGGCTACACCATATGGCCTAGATGTGCGTAGTAAGTAGGCCGTGCCGTCTAAATTTGTGTAAGGACACTATCAAGTGTGAACAACTGATCCCCTAACAACACATTTCTCAAAAGGTATCCCAGTTGTTAAGGGATGCATCACTACCATATATGCCACATTTCTGCTCCACTACAACCTTCTCTCTAGCTAATGTGTAGTCAAAGGATGGAAGCAAATTGGAGTCCTGATATGATTCTCAGTCCTCAGTCAAGAAGATATTAAATAGCGGATTCTAAAAATGGCCATTGTACAGTTAAATTGTCTAATCCTTTTTCCTATAAAATTAGGGCAGTAATAAGCTTTTTTGTTTTTTGTTTTTTGTTTTTACTGTTACTGGATGTTAACAGTTGCTTTCATCATTTAAAAATATCTTCATTTAAAATTCAATTTGAAGACTCTCTTAAGAGCTAACATATCAATGTCCTTGAAATATGACTCTTAGGTAGTACAATTTTAGATAACAGAGAGAGAGAGGGAGAGGGAGAACTTATATCTCATACATAAACAACACAGAACATCCATGTGTTTTCAGAAACTAATCAATGTGATACCACAAATGTTAATAAGAGGGCCCTAATCAAATTCTTATATGTAACATTGCCCATCTTATCATTCCTTCTAGCATAATGAGCTGAAAGCTATAATACCTTGACATTTCTTCCTTTAACAGAGATAATTTTTCACACTGACTTTTCAATTCAGCAAAGCTATACTGATCCAACAAGAATTAAGGATCTAGTCCATCTAAAGCAGTAAAATATATTAACATAGCCTAATTTGGAAAAAGGTTTACTCTTCCTGTATTTGGAGGATACGAATTAATGTACTATTTGGCAGATACAAATACTTGGTGCAATGAGTAAAGAACCCCAGTGTCCATTTTCACCTCCGTTCTCTGAACCTAGCTACATGACTATCTTCACATATTGTGATTTCTCTAAAATGAAAACTACCATTCCATTGACTTTCTCTTCAATCAGTTGAGCTGTATTACTACAGAGGATTGCAAAACAGACCATTATCTCAATTCTTATTCTCATACTCCTACCTGCTCCCCATACCTTAAAGGAATTTTCTGATGATAAAGAGATAAGCCCAACAAACACTTCCCTAGCTACAGGAATTTCTTGGATTGTAGAATTTATATATTGCAGTCAAAAATTTTAAAGACTTCATTCTGAAAAGCAAATCCTCTTCTCCAAAACTCTAATTCCAGAAACGTTTCCTCAGGGGGAAAAAAACCCTCAAGAGCTTGACATTCAATCACTGGTGAGAAATGCAGAGAGTAAGTCTTTTTTGTTTTGTTTTTTACTGAGGATTAAGGTACTAAAACATTTCCCTATTTCAGTGCTTCTCACTCCCTGCGAGTCTCTCCCTTTTTCCATGAGAAGAGAGTTTCCCAGTTTTAGAAATTTCTTTTTTTTTTTTTTTGAGATGGAGTCTCGCTCTGTCGCCCAGGCTGGAGTGCAGTGGCGCGATCTCGGCTCACTGCAAGCTCCGCCTCCCGGGTTCACGCCATTCTCCTGGCTCAGCCTCCCGAGTAGCTGGGACTACAGGTGCCCACCACCGCGCCCGGCTAATTTTTGTATTTTTAGTAGAGACGGGGTTTCACCGTGGTCTCGATCTCCTGACCTTGTGATCCGCCCGCCTCGGCCTCCCAAAGTGCTGGGATTACAGGCGTGAGCCACCGCGCCCGGCTAGAAATTTCTTTATATCACACTTCCAACTCTTTAATTTAGGAGTTCAGTTTGTATTACATTCTCACACATCACCAGTAAATATATGCTCCCATCTAAAATTTGTCTTGCGACACAAATCCTTACAAAGTGGTGTCCTCTTGTTTCAGTTTTGTAAAGTAGATATTCTTACCAAGTTAAAATGAAAGAGACCTGTTATTTAGCCAGATCACAACTCAGAATATTCATATGACCACAGGATATGGGTGTTGTTTCACCCATTAGTCATGGCTGTCTCCTATGTTCACTTTGTTCCCACAGCCAAATATGTTAATGATCTTTCTCATTAATCCTCTTTCCCCCATATCATCTCTAAAATGGAATTTCCTCGTAGGAAGAAAATGCCAACAAATTTTCTTGACAGCTATGAAAGTTGTAAGTAATGTCTCTAAGATAGTCATGATTACCAATTTGCCAATGTGTCTGAAAGAAATCGCAAAAATATGTATTGAACTTTGAGACAAATGTCATGGTTTTGCTGATACCCAGAGGGTTCTGCAAGCTGTCATATTTGTTATAAGGCTATTTCACATAGTCAGTGTTGCCAATGAACATCCAAATCATTGTCTACCTTAGTACACTTCAACTCTATTAATCCACAGTAATCTCTAGTTTTTGCTATATATCTGACAATTTACTGACACTAAGTTGTATGGGACCCATATAATTTTGAATTTAAACAACCTTCTGGTTTTATACTGTAGACTCAAACTATGAAATACAATTACCTAAACAGTTTATCACCACCTCAAGCACAAAGATACTATTTTATTTGTAAACTAGCTTTCACCTTAAAGGAAACTCTAAAATAAAAGCAAAAATAAAATGTATCACTTTTAACACTGAATTTTCTAAACTCCAGGGGAGAAAAGAACAAGCATGAAAGTCACATCCATCCACATTGAAGTAGGAAAACAACATATCCAGAATCGTTTTGAGATTTGCGTTTCTGCTTAATCCAATTAATATAGTATGGCTGTTATCTATCTTCCAATGCTGGGATACTGGGTCTCAGTGGATTTCAGTGGGTGAATGAGGAGTCCAGTTACATGACTTTTGGAATCAGTCTTTCAGAATTAGATGCCTAAACACTAGCACATAATAGCAACAGGCCATGTTAGTCAACATGTCCACACCTTGTGCAAGTCCATCAGCTTTCAGGCATCTCCAAACACTCTCTTTGCCTCCCTATTCTGAATTCACATGCCCAAAAAGCTGAGATCAGAGACTCTGTCAGTTTACTTGGTAGTTTTTTTACATTAACTTTCAGATTCAGATTAATGCGTAATTATACACACATCAATGTGCCAACACTTCAAAAAACCTTTAACGAAAAGTACTTTGAAAATTTATTAAAGGACCCATTTGAACACAAGAATATAGAATTGCGAATTAAGTATAATTAATATAATATTTATATGAGGCAGAACTTTCATATGGATCTTCAGAAAAACCCAGACTCTTCACCATGTGCAGAGTGCTTCAAGGAGGCTTCGAGCCAGATGGTCTGGGCTTAAAGCCAGGCTCTACCAGTCACTATGTGACCTGGGGCAGGTTCCTTATATTCTGTCTTCTCAACTATAAAATGGAGGTGATTTAAAGTATCTACCCAGGAGCAAAACCAGGATTGGAGAAGTCTGAAGCGTATGGAGCAGGCAGTTATTTGCAAAGACTTGTAATCTTGTGAGCCCACAGCTAGGTGCTTCCAGAACTTCGGAAGTGGCCACGCAAGTGAAAGACCTTGAGTCTGAGCTTCCTTAGCAACAGTAAATCCCCCTCTGTACCTTCTGCAGAAGCTTGTTACGGGGCTAAATGAAATACCTGTAAAGCACTTAGCAAAGCAGCCAGCAGGCAGGCAGTGCTCTATAAACCTGACTATCACTAATATTAGTGAAGAGAAGAAATGAGTGTTATAGGCCCATCCACTTTATCTGAGGCTATCAGAACAGAGGAAACAGGCTTCTTTGAAACAAACTGTTTTGGAGTCATATGGAATATTTATTTACATGGCAAGTTATATTGGAAAATGTAGGCAACACCTACCGTGAATTGCACAAGCTGAAAATATCCATGTTGAGGGGGGAAAGTTGCCGAAAGGTTTGATGTTTTCCTATAATTATCTTAGATAACTAACTGTGTATCTCAAATCCCCAAATGCCTCTCAATGTCTCAGACTAGAATGCACCTCAAGTCATGAATTTAAGAAAAGGTGACCAAAGTATTCATATTACATGCTCCAAACACAAATATGAATGCAATGAAGGGTCCTTAACTTGACAGATTCTCTGAAACCCTGAGTATATTAAGCCCTCATTCCAAGAAACAACCTAATGATTGAGAAAAGGAGTAAAACGGCTATATCTTTGTGATTTATAGTTTTGGGGTGATACTAACTGGTACATATGTGACTCCTCTCTCCTCTCTCTCACTGTGCCTTTGTTTCCCTTCACCAAAACTCCAGCCAGATGGCAACAGCATGTCAGAAACATTTATTATTAAATCAACATTTCCTTGAGAATTATTCAAATCCATCCTGAGTCACCTAAGATATATTTGGCTGCCCCAAATCCCTAGATTACAAATAACATTTAATCCTAACTACTATGAAATTTTGTCAGTCTAACAGATGGTCTAGGATGACTCTGTCAGAAGCAACTCTGTTCATCTGATCATTCTCTGCTCTTAATGGAAAAGAACTCATAGGATGGGGAGACACTGGAGGAAAAAGAATAGGGAGATACAGTGTATATGCAAAAGAGTAAGTCCTACCACTCTCGCCATTCCTGCTGCTAATGGGGGAGGGGAATGTTTTGAGTCACTTGTCATTAACACGGAGTTTAAACTTAAAGCTCTATTATGACTAGCAAATAAAAGAATCACAGGCGCTCAATATTTGTTGACTAACTGAATTTGGTGGTGCTTGCTTACTTTTAGGAACTGATAGTTCGTGAAAATGAAATGGCCTAATTGTTACTTTGATGATAAAAGACATTAAAACATATCAAGAAACCTATTTATCATATAATATACCATCAAGATACTGAAAATTACCTTTAAATGCTCCTTGGTCACTTTCAACATTTAGTATATGTGAGATGAATTCTTCACATTACTATAAGTCTGAAATCATATATAAAAATATATATATATTTGAATAAAATCAACGGTCATGATCCTAGCAAGCCAAGGAAAGCTCTGAGAGAAACACTTCAAAAAGAAAATGCAATTAGCCTTACCACGTTCTTCCTTTGTGGAGTGTGACTAGAAGTGGCAACTCTGCATCAGATCATAGTAGAGGAGCACACTGCAGCATCTTCCTATGCTTCTGCATGCCAGGGAAGACCTCCTAGACAGGCTTTTTACTAAACCCAAATCCCTCAAAAAAGGTCTCTATCTCTACCCATAGTTTCCAACTTCCCTTTAAAAAGACAGAAAAACAGAGAATATCTGTTGAGTGCAGATATTATATATAGAAAACAACTAGAGTTAAAATGGGACTCTTCTTCCTGCCCATTTCCTCAAGGAAACTCAATGCTCCACCCAGCCTTGTGCGTAATACCATACTTCTTCAAAGGCCCCGGATATGCAGATGACAAATAGAACACAAGCTACTAAAAGCAGTGGCAGGTTTCTTGTCTAATTATGAACTCTTGGGTTCTGGCAATTCAGCCCAAAGATACATGAAACAGACATAAATATCTTATGAAAGAAGATAAAACCAAGGCTTGACCCAATTAGGATTCTTGAGCTCGCTGCCAGAAATTCAGGTGGTAACCTCAGTCTTCTGGCAAACTTCCAAGAGCATGTGATTACCAACGATGCTCCTAAAATGCTCCTTGTAAGTTCTGCTTTTCCTAGGCTGTGCCCAGCAGACTTTCTGGAATCGTTCATGAGTGAGCCGATTCTGTTCCTAAAGCTGCCCAAGGTGAAAGGTGCCATATAAAACTTTAAACTGCTCCACAATAAAAATGGGCTTTTAAAAAAAAAAAAAAATCAATTCAGAGAACACCATAAACTCTCCTCATCCTTTTCACTTCATATTCTGAGTTCTTCAAAAGTCTGACTTCAATACACTTGAAAAATGAATCAAAGAGGAATTTTTCTCTAAATGAAAACACTAGCCTCTTTGTTACCTTAGATTCCAATAACCAAACACACATAGATTCCATATTACTTCTCAAAAGGAATTTCCAAATAATTTTTACATCTGATTCGATTATGCAAGTGCATTAGTTTCTTCACTCCACTAAACAAGAGAAAGGTGAATAATCCTCAGAGGAAAACATCAATTTAAGTGGAATTTAGTACTTGGGAATGAAAAAGATCCAACTCTATCATGCATACAGGAACGGAGTGGGGAAACACAAATAAAATGGTGTGTGGATTTAACAATCCCGCCATTTGAGGGCACAGTGCTGGGCAACTCTATCCTGGCTCATGTCCCTTCATGACAAAACTACACAAGGAGATTCAGGGCTTGGAGAAGTACTCCTTTATTTAAGGTGTAAAAAAGATTTCTGGACTGGGCACCATTTCTCCTGCGGAGAAACCATTTCAGTAAAGAGACTTTCCCCACTTTACATTCCTCCAGGAAACAAATCATTTTGAGGGGGTATTCTTTCATTTCAATGTTATGCCCAGTTCTGCAGCTCCAACTCTGGAGAACACAAAGAACTGAGTCTGAACATGTATCTATTCTGCCTCCTTAACCTGATCTTGGTAGCTGTTAAAATTCAGTCAGGGTCTGCTAAAGTTTGAGAGAGTCCAGATGATTGAGGCAGCATTGGTGATGTTCCCACTATCATTTCCTTGGTCTCCTAACCTAGGTAGGTCGGATTTCCTCATGTTCAGGTCGGGCTCCTTAGGTGCCTTTGAAGAGTAAATTCTATCACAGGTAAAAATGCTGGCTGCAAGATCCCCTTTTAAGGGTTCTCTGATCTGCACAATGAGCCACACTCCCAAGACAGTGTGAGATGGCAGCTGAGAGGTGAGGTATGCTTGAATGTAGGTTTGAAATACTATTGCTGCATTTGCTGCACAAACCAAGGACACCAAGAATGTGGAATGCAAATTTCAATAAATCCTAGAAATGCTGGTGGCAGAAAAGCTTTCCGGGCCCAGAGGGAGGCAGTACAGAGGATAAGAGCATGGGCTCTTGGAACCACACTCCCATGACTAAATCTCAGTTGTATTACTTACTAGCTATTTGACTCTGGACATGTTACTTAATTTTTTTCTGTGTCTCCACTTCCTTATCTGGAAAATAGGGATAATTATGTCTAGGGTTGTTGCGGTAGTTGAAGATTCATTAGATTATTAATTATAAAATACTTACAATGAGTCCAGGCATATAATCAAGTGCCATTATGTTTATCTTCACTGTTAGTGTTGCCAACGATTAATATCACAATTTCCAAGTGAGTCACTCTGAGGTACAATAAATTATTAAGCTGAACACCTAGGTTAGGGGAGAGCAGATGGAAACCCAGAAGAATACACAGCTCTAGAGGATAACTAAGGCACCTCCCTCCTCAAACTGATCGGGTGTTTGTTCAGGGGGACAGGCGGTGTGGCTACATTTGGTGGGTGGCTTCGCTGGGAGACTGGGTCAGGAGCGCATTCCCACTCCTTTCTTCCTTGACTGAATTTATCATGAAGTTTTAAAAACATAAAGCTACAATGAATATACTGAAAGAAATCAGACTCTGAACATCAGTTTTCACTCTGTCAAGTTGAAAAAATTGAGAAGGAAAGTGGCAACAGGGCTCCTGATCCACTGGAAGTCCTTGGGGAATTCATTAAATACTTGCTAATTGACTGAATTTGCCTGTTCAAAGGAAACTTGGAAATGTACACACCTTCAGGGAATAAATCATGGCGTATACAGTCCACTAAATATCTTGCTTCTTAAGAGGAACCATAGAATATGGTTTATATGTAAGTTAAATATTTAATTGGTATAAATATACTACTGAGATCACTGAGGCAAAAACGTGAACATTTTATTTCTACTTTTTAATGAGTACATTTTGGGCCATTATGCTTAAGGCAAATACCACAAAAATTTCTGAGTTCGGTAGCACAAAAATATTTTAATATGACTTGGGTATTTTCATTGATATGTGGAAATAAATGTGTTCCATGAAAAGCAACTGCCAACTGCTTCCACTACTCATTTAATGTTCAAAAATATTTTTATAGAAAAACGTAAAACCAAAATGGCAAACCAGGAGAATTGGTGCCTCTGGGATTAGAAGGTCAGAAAATTACCTAATCTTATTTCTGCCAAGAAGGGTTACTTGCATTAAAATGACAGCAGTCACCAAGGCACTGGGAGGAAACACAGGCCAGGGGAAAACGGGCCAGTTGTATTTCAGAGAAAGCACAAGCACACACATGGGCTACAAGAGAAATTATATCTGAAAAATAAAAGGGAACTTCCTCATTCATTAGTCTCAGCTCCACAATAATTTCTGACTGATCAAAAACTTGCAAGGCTCTCAAAGAACCCAGATAGACAAGAGCTTTGATGTGTGTTGGTGACACACTGCTGGTGATTTAATTTTGTCTAAGGCAAGAGCACTGAAAAACAATCAGAGTCATCTCATGCCTGAAGTATCAGAATTGTATTATTTTCCAGTGACAGCAGAAAAATAATTTCCATGACTGAGTATGGTTTGGGGAGCTGGGGAGGGAAAAAACTGAAGTAGGGAAACAGAGGTGGAGGAAGTATGCTTTGTGGATTTTCTCTCCTTCAGCAAAAAGACCTCAAAAATTTCTGGCTGCAAGACTGATATCAGACAGACATCAAGAATGCAGCTATATCTGGCTTCCCTCATGGCATAAGTAGCACTCACAGCAAAATGCATGCAACCACACAGTCACTCAGGCGCAAAAATTACCAGGCATTGCGGGTAGAGGCACCACTGCTGAAATAGACATTAAATCAAACTGATGAGCTTCTGGCACTTTTCAGAAAGGCAGTAATATTTGGAAACTTTTTTTCCTGGTTTTTAAACAAAGCAATTATTTCACTAAAAACTGAGAAATGAAGGGGAAAAGTCACCTAAAACATCACTATCCACAACTAATGGTAGAATTTTGTATATTTCATTCCAGTCTTTTCTCCTATTTCCTATTTGGCAATTATACGTGACAGATAACCCAGAAGAAAGCAAGTCCCGCATTTCACTCTCTCTCCTGAAAAGACTCTTCAATAAAGCTTTTAAAACAAAAAAACAAAAAAATCCTGGTGCTTTACGACACACCCAATTTTGCTTACAGATTTTCCCCAAATTTAAGGTTTTGTTGTTTGGTTGTATACAATTCAAAAATGAAGGCTATTAATGCTGAGTTCATAGTATAAACAAAGAGACCAGAGATTAGAAAAAAATGTCAGCACATTGGATTAGTTTCATCCTCCCACATGCCAATGGGTGTGGGATTGGGAAGACTGCAATTCCATTCTTACCATGGTTTGCTTCGACTATCAAGGTGATCCAATATGGCAGGAGAAAAAGACTAATGGTCTCAAATTTTTAACAAAATTGCATTTCCAATTTTTGTAAAATGGTTGTTTAGAACTTAAAACATAATTTCCAAAGAAGCAGTTACAAGAAGGGGGTACATATTTCCAACCTACTCTGCAACATCTATTTAATCCCTGGGTTTAAACTGAAGTAACAAAGGGTTTAAAAGATGAGGTAACTATGACAATTCATTGAAATGTGAAGAGAATATTCCTGTATATGTTTTTTTACATCTTATCCTTTAATGTCTAGTTTGTTTCTGCTTTTTAGGATATATAACATTAATACAGTACTAAAAGTATTTAATTTGTAAATATACATAAATTGGCGATTCAAGCTGTTAAAACTGAAACTTTATTTAAATAGAGAAGTTTGGACACCGTTAGTTGAAACAATAACATCAGCATTACTTTCATTTGTTGCCATATTGATAACAAGATCTCTTTAGAAAAACACATTCCATGTTTCAGCAGGGACAGCCCCAGGAATAAATCTGCCATGCAAACATCCATTATACTGTGGGTCTCTTTCGGAGATACATTGGGTAACAGGAGTTTGGCATCCCAAAAGGGCAGCTCTGAGAGGAAGCAGGGTACTCCCTTTCTTCAGGGGGTCCTCTCATGCAGCAGAGTTCTCAAACGCCTTCAGTTTAGCACCCTCTGAACCTGGTAAGTGGAACAGACCTTGTCCTCACACATTTTTAAGGGGTTTGAGTGAAATCC